>NC_081408.1:661696518-662010581 GCF_030272615.1 Cryptomeria japonica | reverse complement strand
AATCAAACCCTATGCTTCCTTTTTATTTAATTACTAACCCTAAACCGAAATTGGGTTAGGGTTTTCATTTCTTACTATCCTTTTTTTTTTCCAAGTTGAACACACCCATGGTAGCGGGGTTAACCAGGGTTGTCGATGTCATGGAAGTGGTGAGGCAAAGATGTATATATATATATATATATATATATGAGCTAGATTAGTGAAAAAATGTATATTCATATTCATGCTTAGATTTTAACTTCACTTTATTTTTTTTCTTAAAAGCAGCATAAATGTATATATATCTTTTTTTTTCTAACAACAACTTAGTTTAAAGGTAGGACAATAGATTAAACTTATATATATATATATATATATATATATATATATATATATATATATATATATATATATATATATATATATATATATATATATATATATATATATATATATATATATATATATATATATATATATATATATATATATATATATATATATATATGCAACATTCCATTAACTGAGAGTAGGTTATTTTATGATTAGAATAGATTGTTCAACAACATGTAATTTTTTTTTTATATAAATAAGAAGGCATAGGGTTAACATTTCCTCTACAATGTGTATTTCTAGATATACTAAATGTAGAGTTTTATAGAAATGCAATGTTGAGCTTTCATTTCCAGTTTAAAATATTTAACAATAATGTTTTATTTTGCAGCAGCATTTACTTTTTTAATTTCTTATTTATCCATTATTACAACAAGATACAAATATTGAATAAGTTTAAGACTAACTCTAAGAAGTATATAAATATATTTTTGTTTAATCTATAATCAGAAATAAACATTTCTTTTCTATTAATAGCTATACAACTAACATAACACATTGCAAAAAAAAGATAAGATTAAATAAATGATTTGACTTAAATGTTTATCTACCATTTTTCATTTTAACATACATTTATTTTCAATAGATAATAAAGCAGAAAACAAGATTACCATTCCTACTTTATTTCAAAGTAATAAATAGCTATATGGGAATAAACTCAAATGCTTCTTTGATTTCTTTGCAATGAATATACTCAAAGTAAATATACATTTTTTTTTATTCCTTTACATAATAATAAGAAAGTTACAAACTCAAGCCTCTACATTTCTACAAAAATGAGGACTTGTTAAAATACATTCTTCTTTGAATGACCAAAGCATTAAATAGGAAACTTGCACAATCTTCACTTTACTCCATCCTTTAATCCCAAAGCAAACTTGCAAATAAAGTTTGTAGGTTGTGACCATGGAGGCTCACCTCCCAACCTAGGCTTACATGAAACCACCCCCGAGCCAGGAGAACCAAGGCTAAATGGGTTACAAACATCTCAAACACAAAATAAGAAGAAACTCAACAACACATAAAATCTCAACCCAAGGATAAACAATGTCACCAAGTGACTATTTTTTTGTGGGGTGAAGGTGGACCAAGTACCTAGAGGAGATCTGCAAGAAGGAGAAACCAATGCCTTTACAAGGCTACCAAAGTAAGACCATCACAAGTCACATACTTGTCCCAAAATACCCTTATGTCCTTCATGGCATACAAGACCATATCTCCATTTATGACCCCCTTTGCATTATATAAAATATTACAACAAGGGTCCCATAACCCCTGGGTATCTCTCTCTTCTAAGAAGAGAGTCTCTACACTCTTAGGCTGTCAAGCAACCCTTCACCCCCAAGGCTACTCTACCCTCCTAAGGGTGAGTATGGCCTTGAAACACCCAAAATACATAAACCATACAACACATAAAAAGAACACAAGGAAGAACTCTGAAGCTAAACTTCCCAATCTACATAAACAACAAGAAAAATGCACATACAATCTTTCCTTTACAATGACAATAAAATTCAATATCCAAGGAAGAAATACTACCAACCTCAATCTTGCAAATGGAATGAGGAAAGGTTGAAGGAGAGCTACCCAATTGACTATTCTTTTTATTTCCAAAGCTTAGAAATGAAACTCTAAAACCAAAACTTCCAACACAAATTCTAAGTCTCCAAAAATGGAGAGGGGGTGATCAAAATCCTAAGTTTGAATCCCTTCCCTAAGTAGACTCTTCTCATACTTTCCAACCTCTTGGAAAGGGTGTGATATTTCATAGGTTGGTCTTCCCAACCTCTTACAAGCTCTCTAAAAAAGGCAACCCAAAAAGGTAAAAGAAAAATGGGGAAGAGCAACTATCACTCAATTGGAAGGTTGTCTAACCTAAGAGAAATCCTCAAAAGTTGAATTTAGGCCATCTTGAAAAACTCAACTTTTGAGGTGACTTGATAGTCACATGTGAGTGGACACATGGTTAAAATTGACCTTTACCCATAGGTATAACATGTGTACCTTTAAAAATACCCTTAACCTAACCTTAGGAGTTAGTTTGACCCTCTAGAAACTCATCTAAAGTTTACCTATGGGTCAAACTTGAGTTGACCTTTCTAATGGCTCTCTATCCAAGACTCTCTTGGGACCATACTAAGATATTTTGAAAAATGCATTGGTTATACAAATTCCTTCCAAGGGACATGTCACTACCAACTCACTTCACAACATAAGTGTCAAGTGACACCATAAAAATACACAATACTTAAATACACATGGCAATGTCCCTTTTTGGAATTAACAAATTTAACAAATTCAATTTAAGCACACATTCAAGCATTCACATTTACAAATAAAACACATTACACATGAGGTGTTGTCTCTCCAAATAGACAACCCTTGGCTTCACAAACACACATAGGTTTATCTTGATTCTCCGAATTGTTTTCATGGTCACATGAATTAGTTTTCCTGCACAACTCACTTTGCACATTAGTAATCCCAAATAATCACATGCAGTATTAATATATGAAAAGGATACAATTCAAACACTTTAAATACAATTTAAATCATCACAATCAAATATAGATTATTTAATAAAATCCACATAAAATTATTTACTCAATGGCATCATCATAATCATCATGAAAGTCAATCATTCATAAAGCATGCATCCATAATTTCTAACATCATAAATAAAGTACTGCAAATCAGAAATAAATGACATACACCATCTCAATGTTATCCAATCACTGGATCATATAGAATCTATATCCATAATGCATCAAAATAGAGTGTCAATAATAGGTCCAACATGAAAAAGAATTGCAATGCTATGATGGCTTGGGGTAGGGTTTCATACCCTCCCCCTCTAATCATGAAATTCCTCCTGGAGCTCATTAAAAAGATGGGGGTACTAAGATCTCATCCGTGTTGCATCCTCCCATGATGTCATAACCTCATCATAACAATCCCACTGGACCCTAACCTGGTCCAACTCGCGGCCTCGAAGAGCCAGTGTTCGGTGAGCCAAAATGCGAATGGGCTCCAATGCCAACTACCCATCCGACTCCACCTACAAGGCATCCCAATCTAGAATATGAGACTCATCATAAATGTAGTTCTTCAGTACTGACACATGAAACACATCATGGATGCGTGACAGGCTAGGTGGCAAAGCTGGATGATATGCATTTGGTCCTATCCTCTCAAGGATCTCAAATGGTCCAACAAAGAAATGTGCGAGCTTAGATCCCTTTCCACAATGGATTGGACTCTTATGCAATCGCACTCTCAAGAAGACTCTATCCCCAACCATGAAGCTATGATTTATCCTCTTCGTATATGCATACTTCTTCTATCTATTTGTGCCTCTCTAAGGAGTTGTCTAATCAAATCCACCTACTGCTCCATATCTCAAACTATCTCAAGACCAATAGCTACTCTATACTCAATGCAATCCCAACTCAAAGGTGTCCTACAAGTTTTGTCGTACAAAGCTTGATAAGGTGACATCCCTACAGAAGTGTGATGCCCGTTATTATAGGAAAACTCTACCAAAGGAAGGTACTCTTCCCATTGGGTTTGATAAACCATGATGTACATACAAAGCATATCTTCCAAAACCTAGTTCAGCCTCTTTGTCTGTCCATCTGTTTCTAGATGATAGGCTCTGTTAAAGTTGAGTTTGGTACCCATTGCTGCCTGCAATGCCTTCCAAAAGGAAGAAGTGAAGAGGAAATCTTTGTCTGAAATTATCTTGTGTGCAATGCCATGAAGTCTGATAATATCCTGTAAGATTACCTGTGCCACTGTTGGTGCTGTGAAGGTAGTTCAAACTAGTGAGAAGTGGGCTACTTTGGTCAACTTTTCAACTGTCACCATGATGGCATCATAACGATGCAATGACATAAGAAGACCGATGACGAAATCCATCGATATAGTATCCCACTTTCACTCTGGTATCACATGAGACTAGAGTAACCCACTTGGATGGCGGTGGTCCACCTTGACTCTCTGGTACTCAAGGCATTAGGCTACTAGTACAACAATGAGTCGCCGCATACCTGGCCAATGATAAAATTATCTCAAATCTGCATGCATCTTCTTAACTCTTGGATGTGCTGCGTAAGGAGCTTTATGAACCTCCATCAAAATGAAATCACGCAACCTTCTGGAAGAAGGTACATAGATGCACCCTCTATGGCGTAATAGTCCATCAAACTCTAATGAATAGTCTGAATAATTCCCTTCTAGGGTCTCTTGAGATTGGACTACCTAACATACCTCTAAATACCACTCATCCTCAGGAAACTGCTGTAATATGCGATGTCTCAAATCTGTGTCTAGACATGGAGCATATCTCATGAGGTCTCCTACTCAAGGCATCTGCAACTACATTTTCTTTCCCCTTGATGTTGTGAACATAAAAATCCTACTCACATAAGAAATTCATCCATCTTCTCTGACAAGCATTAAGATTAGGTTGAGTAAATATGTACTGCAAGCTCTAATGATTTGAATGAAGCTCAAAACGATGACCCAAAAGAAAGTGTATCCACCTCACAAGTGCATGCACCACTACTACAAGATCAAGGTCATGAGTAGGGTAGTTAAGCACATGAGTCTTAAGTTTCTTAGACTCATACGCTATAGCTCTACCATCCTGCATAAGGAATTCTCCTAAACCATCCAAGGAAGCATCTACACATACCATGAAATCGGCTGAGGGATCTGGCACAACAAGAATAGGTGCACTAGTAAGTGCCTTTTTGAGTTCCTAGAAGGCCCTCTCACTTTTCTATCCACTCAAATTTCTTTCCCTTTTGCTAAAGAGATGTAATAAGATGTGCAACCCTAGAGAACCCCTCAACGAAGTGTCTGTAATAACCTACTAGACTCATGAAACTCTTGACTTCTGTCACACTAGTTGGTAGTGGTCAATCCATAATAGCTCTGATCTTTGATGGGTCAATTGAGATCCCATCACTGGATATGATATGTCCTAGATATCTGACCTCCAATATAAATAATGGACACTTTGACAAACTTCCATACAACTGATTATCTCTCAAGCACTGCAATACCTGCCTTAGGTTCTTCTCATGCTCCTTCTCATTTTGAGAATGTATCAATATGTCATCAAGGAACACAATCACAAATCAGTCAAGGAAAGTGTGGAATACCCCATTCATGAGACTCATGAACACAACTGGAGCATTCGTAAGACCAAATGGAACCATAGTGAACTCATAGTGGCCATACCTAGTACGGAAAGTGGTCTCGTGGATATCACTCTCTTCTACCCTCAACTAATGGTACCCTGACTTCAAATCTATCTTAGAAAATACTTTGGAATCCTGAAGTTGATCAAATAAGTTGTCGATCTCGAGAAAAGGGTATCAGTTCTTGATGCTCAGTTTGTTCAATTGTCGATTATCTATACATAACCGAAGGGATTTGACCTTCTTCTTTACAAAGATGACTAGTGTGCCCCAAGGGGAGACACTAGGACAAATGTGAAATTTCTCTAAAATTTCCTCAAGCAACATATTGAGATCATTAAGCTCATTAGTGTTCATCCTATATGGTGCTCTCGAAACTAGCTCAGCTCCTGGTACACGATCTATGTGAAAATCAATCTCTTGATGAGGTGGCATACTAGGTAGCTCAGAAGGAAACATGTATGCAAATACCTTAAGGATAGGATGATCATCAAGTGATGGTTCTGTCTCATCCTCTTCTCCTTTATCACTAATGGTGATGGCAAATAATTAACATCCCTTTCGCATGATCTGCTTAAGTTGTATAGCAAAAATCATACGAAGTGATACCGGCCTCTGAATCTTCAAAATTACTATGGAAGTAACATGATCATCCACACACTCGATCTTTCTCTAGTGACAATTCATCTTGGCTCTATGGGCGTATAGCCAATCCATGCCAAGAACAATGCCATAAGATCCTAGTGGTGTGACGCAAACATCTACTATGGTGGTTGTACTTCCAATCTGAAGCTAACAATCCCTAACAACTGATTCAATGGACACTCTAGCTCCTGAAGCTAACTCCACTTCCCAACTAACATCTTTCCTAGTTGCCACTATCCCACAATACTCCACAACTAATGAAGATATAAAATAATTTGTAGCTCTTGAATCAAACAAGACAGTAACACCTCTACCTCTAATCCTACATGTGGCCTCTATGACTATGTCCTGATGCTCAGCTTGGCGGTTGTCAATAGCTGTAAAAATTCTATGGGACTTACCCATATCCCCAACTATAAGTTCTAAACTTGCCATTCGCTAACTGCCTGCCATCTAACCCTATGGGATCTGTCTCACCATGTGGCCCATGGGCCCACAAGTGAAACAAGAACCACGTGTCTGAAACTAAACATCCTGTGGCCTAGAGTATGTTTGTCCTCCTGTCCTGCTCGACCCACTATAACCACCACTAGAGGATTGTTGAGTCTATGCCTGTGGTTGCTGATCACATCTAAGACCCTGTGTTTGCCACTGCTTAGGCTTAAATCTCCGCTGACCCTATGGAGGCCTTTGCCTCTGATTCTGTTGTGGCTACTGCGGAGGAGGGGGTTTGAAGGACCCTGATGAATTTCTATGATTACCCTTCCAGTGGGGTTTTTGAAACCCAAAAGATTGAGGCATAGGGCTTCGGTTCTGACACCGATCCTATGTGTCCTAAGGTCTACCCTGAATCTCCTCTAATAGCAAGGTCTTCTCCATGGCAACCCAAAGGCTTCCTGGAGCTACCATCCTAACTGGTCCTGCTATATCAAAATTCAATCCTCTAATAAACCGGTTGATGAGTAGCATCTTGTCCTTAATGTAGTCAACATATGGTAAGAGCTCAAAGAACTTGCTCTCATACTGAGACACTGAAAGACCCTTCAGTTGAAGGTCATGAAACTCATCAATTCTGCACTACCTAATATGCTCTGATAGGTATCTGTCTCTGAATCTCTCCATAAAGGTGTCCCAAGTGATGGTCTCTACAACTATATTATTCTTATAATCCTCCTGCCTCCACCATGTGGAAGTTGTCCCTCAAAAGGTGAATAGAAAATCGTGCCTTCAAATTGCTCTCATAGGGACGCAATCTGAAGCACCTTTCCAGACTCAATAGCCAAGACTTGACTTCTACCCCATCGGTAGATCCTATAAATGATGGTGGCTCAAGACATAAAATTTCTCTGATATGATCCTTGGAATCATGGGGTGCTCTCTCTAAAATTACTAGTGCCACAACTGGAGGTGCCTCAGGTTGATGGACTGACTCAGGCTCATGTTTGGCTCGTCCCTCTATATGGTTAGGAGGTGGACTCCTAATCCGCTCCCTAGCTATTCATCTATGACTCTCAGAAATTTGGTGTTCTGCCCGATGATCTACTACTGGGAGCCTATCTTGAACTATTCCTATCAGGTTCTGAAGAGCAACCAAAATGTCTCAGTTAGGGTCTGTTGGTAAATAGATTTGTCAGTGTGGTCATTTACTTGAAACTAACCTTGTTTGCTCGATGAGCAGTGACAAATGTTCCAATAGTTGGAGAGATTGTTATGTGAAACATGATCTTCCTCTACGTTTGAGAGGGGAAGCTCCCTCGTATGATAGGGGTGTTTAGGATTTTCATGTACTTTTAACCTGAAAGTACATAAAGGAGAAAACATAGAACTAAAAAGAAATAAAGATAGAAACCCCAACAATAGACATATGACCATCAACTAAGATTTCTCAACATTCGCAACAAATTACAAGGGGAGAACTTTATAGCATAATATGCTTAGCCATGAGATGATGATAAAGAAGAATGAAAAATCTCAACATACGCAGAGATAAGATAATTCAACACTTACAAACTGAGATACCAAAGGTTGTTTGTACATCATCATATCAATTGTACAAATCACATATGCATAAAAAGACTACCAATTTGACATTCAATAAATCGGCAATGATAACATATGAATACATTTAGAACACATGAACTAAGATGTCTTCTTTATTATCCTTTTGGAAATATACAAGTCCAAAATCCTTTCTATACATAGTGCACATCAAAATGTCATTACAAGTTTCTCCTAGAATTCCAGCAGAGTTTTCCCCTCTATAAAAAGTCTCCCTTTACATTACAAATAGGCTTGTCTTTATAGGCTTTTAGGATAGCTACCTTATAACCAATGTCAATTCTGGGTTGATAACTAACTCTTTTCTACATAAATTTCAATGAGTTAGTAACCTACACTTTTATGCACAAAAGAAGTCAACTTTCTAACCTTTGTTATAATAAGTGACATAAGTCACCTTTACAAAAATACAAATTCAAACTTGTAATATTGGTGAAGAACCAAGTCATAAGCTATGTTGAGGCACTTCTCCATCTTTATCTACTTCATCTGAAGTTGTCATCATCTCGCATCTAACCATTTGAGATCATAGTATGTCTATACATTAGTGCATTGCTTGTCGAAATAAAGTAGTCATTTGCCCTCAAAACACACACATTCCAACTGCATTAGCTAGATATGATTAATGGTCAGCACCTACACTTCCTTGGAGTCACAAAGCCTAACATTTCTGAAATAACATCTTTTTGATTCATTTTGTCAAAGAACTTCTTATGATTTCGCTAATCAATTACATAAATGCTATAGTTTATGTGATTAAAACATCTACAACTCACGTTCACCGCTTACAAACAAAGCTTATAATGTCGAGATGCATTAATTCAATAATTTTGAGATATTCCTTGCAAAATCCTTTTTGTGCACACACTGCACTCATTGCAATCCATGAGGTAACGTCTCTTCAAGGTTTTTTGTCAACTAACCCAATTCTATACATATGTTGCACCCATGGCATTCCATGAGACCTTATTGATAACAACTTGGTCTTTGTGAACATACACTCTAATTGAAACTATCAAACAACTCCTCTTCTTTATGAACCAATTCAAAAACATTTTGAAGGTTTGGATGTCCTCCTTTTTGAACATCCCATTGTTGATTGCCATAAACATCATCAGCAATGCCTTGAATTCCAAAGAGGTAAGTAAAATAGGACTTGATAAATATGCTATCCACCCAATCCATATCATATTTTGTAGTAACCTCCAATATTGCCAAATCATTGCATTCCATGATATGGAATTCCCTTAAAGCAGTCTAGCAAACAATTTGCGTGCCTCATCCATGGTTCCAAATTTATATTCGTGGGCATTTGCAACTTCAATATTTGATTAAATTGTATTGTTCTATTACATCTGCATGCACCAAGAAAACACACCCACATATTATCCACGAACTTGATAGGTATCATAATTATAGGATTTATTGTGTCCTCAAGGTAGCTGCCATGGGCACGAAGGCCAACCAAGAGCATCCATTGACCAACTATATATGCAATGCATCCAACTAGTTGGAGTACCGACAATGCTCATTCCTCCTGAAATCTTTTTTTTTGTACAATCTACAATCATTTCATTTCAAAATGACATATCTTTGAACAATTTTGTCAAACAATTCATGCACATTGGCTATGACTCCATATTTGCAGAATTTGCGATGGTCCTTTTAGTCATTTTCAACACATAAATTTTGGACACATCCTGCAATCATCGCATTCCATGTGAAAACATCTTTCCGAATCGATTCTTGTGCCTTGACCATGCTTTGACATTTTGCAGACATGACTATCAGAGCATTTTCCAACTATAAATGTGACAAAATTCATAATGTTCTCTCCATTACTTGTAAATGTGGTGGAATTGATTTCAAGCCTATCGATTGCTTTTCTTTCAAAGTTTGTAAAGATCTTTGACAATATATTTTGTGTGTTCCCTACTATCATTATGTTGATTGAGACGACATCTATCTGAGGCACTGTGTCAAACACTTCACATGGTTGCATTGTCTATGCTTCCACGGTGCATTCATGTTCACAGTGATCCTTTCAAATGGCTACAAAGAAATAATGTTGCCTCCACGATCTGCACCATATGACACATGTGCATAGCTATGCTTTGATGGATGTAATACCCATTTCAAAGTCCATTTTGTGGATATCCTGCAATCATCACATTTCATGAGACCATCCTACCATGAGATATGTTTCTATGCAGAATTCGATCAAATAGTTTACATGCATTGTTTTTGCATCACTGCATGTCATGAGACCATAGTACTAGGATTAATGCCTGCCAAAGAGACATTTCTTTGAGAGATTCTATCAAATGGTTTACATGTGTTTTCTGTGCATTCCCTATGCTCCCATGATGCCTTGAAATCTGCCATGCGATTTGGTCAAATAGTTCACATGCATTATCTCGGCTGCCATGGTTTGCATCCGCTGATGACATACTCCTGCTTTGTGGCGACTTGTCAAAGAGTAAATGCCTTGTTTATGGTTGCATTATCTCGTGGACTATGGTGATTTTCCAAACACTCCACGTGAATTAGCTATGCCTCCACATTCTACATACAAATCATTCAAGGTAGTTGCAACTTCATGACTAAGAAATTTCTTGCATCCTCTGTGCTATGATGAATGTCATGGCAGATTTAAAGGCATTCATTCTTGATTATCAGGCAAACAAGGTGTAATACTATGATGGTTGAGTCAAAAACTTCCATATTCTGCATTATTTCAACCATGGTTTACATGCTTGGGTTACTATGTAATTCTATCAAATAGATCACGTGCTATACATCATTCCCTGAGATGACAATTCATTGAGGCATTCTGACAAATGGTTCACACCTTATCTATGCCTTCCACATTTCACATTTGTATTCACATTTTAGGCATGTCCATGCTCCCTTATCTGAGGTTTATCAAACATGTCAATGCATTGTTTACTCTTATTCATTCTGCAAACATAGAAGCCAAGGTTGTTAGAACATATCCATTATACTTTGGTGCATGTTGATATCCCTTCTAGAACTTCCATTCCAGGAAAGGCAAAGAGAATGTTGACGTAGTTTGCAGAGTTTGGCTCTTATAAACAAATGGTTGCATTTACTTGAAAATTTCTAAAGATTCCTCATCAAATCTATTTGGTGCATATGGTGCTATCTTCAGTGCATTGATAACCTACTACTTGAAGCTCTCTTTTCTTCTTTTTTTTTAAACTCTTATGAAAAAGGGTTAAGAATGCTCATTTTTTGAGCATTTCTAACCTTCCTGGCAAAGTGGGACCTGCAAGGTTACGAAATGAGGTTAGAAATGCTAAAAAAGTGAGCATTTCTAACCTTTTTATTAAAGGTTAGAAATACGGGTTAGAAATGCTCAAAAAGTGAGCATTTCTAACCTTTTTGACAAAAGGTTGAGAAACGAGGTTAAGAATGCTCAAAAAGTGAGCATTTCTAACCTTCTGCTTCAATGAACTATCTTTTAGACCCTGGAAACCATTGATTATTGAGAATGAATCAAGGAAGAATGCAACCAATGTCTGAAGATGATTTTCTTATCACAAATGACCAAACATATTGAAATAATTTAAAATATTAAATTATCATTTGAGAAATAATTTAAATATTTTAAATATATCGCTTTGGTTGAAGAAAAATGGCATCTTTCAAATGGTAGGGAGTTAGGTCCTGAAATTTAAAACACGCATCAATGGAAGGGAAAAAGGTCCACACAATTATTTACACCTCATGATGAAGCCTTAAATGAGATATTTTAATCATTTTGGGGCAACAAACACCAAAAATTGAAAGTTTAAAATATGACAAAGTATGAACTGGGTTTGAGTGAAAGTTGGCCATGTGATAGAAAAGGATGCTTATATCCTGACTGTCAATTGATTTCCCTCAATTTGTGGTAATTTTCAAAATTCTTCCATTTTTCATATTTTGACTGGCAACGACCTTGGATTGTGTGTTCACTATTTACACATAAACGCGTATTGGATCTTCATTCAACATTGAGATTGATTTGAAATTAAAATTTTAGGTATGCCAAATATGAGGGCAACAGGTTCAATCGGTTGTTCAGGAGAAGCTTCCTGATTCCTTTCTGGAATCGACTCTTCCCGCACAACGTCTTCGCGTGCCATGTGAGCATGTCCAAGACCCCTACCTTGCCTACGAGCTTGTCACGTAATCAGAGGCATCCTTCATGAGCAATAAAATAAATGAAATAAATAAATAAATAAATAAATATTTTTAAAGAAAACTAATAATTAAAGAGAAATGTAATGGAGAAAGGTTCCTAGTGTTGGAAACCTTTCTTTGATACCAAAATGTCATACCAAAACTTTCGAGCAAAAATGCAACAAATGTTTTTTGAACAACAATAAAATACTAGATGTTCTATGATCAAAATATGGGTTAACTAGATTTGTTTACACTAAAGGCTAACTCATGCGTTAATAAGAATGGGTTCCTAAAGATAATTTATTTAACTCAACAATTATAATGTTTACATTTCCGATACTAAAATATTTTACCCTAATAAGTCATCACAACTTTATTAAATACTTAATTAATTTACCCAATTAAATCTTCAATTTGTAATCAAGAGATAATATTCATCCCTAATAGTATTAATTACTTCTGATACTAATAAAATAAATATTAATACATGTTTCATTGAAATCATAAATAATTAATTGAGCCAATGCGAATAATGTTTTTAAATTCGTCTATAAAAGTTAACAGAATCAAAAATAATAATTCCCTAGCAAATAACTTCTCATTAATGTTGAAATAAATCACCTTTAAAACTTAAATATTCAATATTTAATATTCAACAATAAATTATCCCTTTATCTTTAAAATAATCATTATACTTTAACAATACCAATTAATAAAAAGAAATTAAACCTATGCATATATATATATATATATATATATAGCTCAACCAATGAAAACCCCATTATTAAATGTTTAATAAAATTAACAAATATATATAAATATATATACATTATAAGCTAATCCCCCAATATCCAATTATAAAAATAACTACCTTAAACTCCTATCTTTTAGAAAGCATAGTTTGTACCATTGAATAGAGTTGCCTTGTTAGATGAAGCTCCTTAATTGCTTTCCATGTGTTCAAGACCAAGATCTACCTTGACTGGTTAAGGATATACCAAGGGACCTCGCTCTAATACCAGTTGTTGAATATAATTATACTGAGAAGGGGGGGTTGAATTAGTGTATCCAAAAACCACTTCACAAGAAATTAGACATATGATGCAAAGAAATGAAAAGAATAATAGCACATCACACAACACTAGAATATACATGGAAAACCCTAGATGGGAAAAACCAAGGTGAGAAAATATTTATTGCAACTACTGTCCAAACCTAGCCTCGGAAATATATCAATGATTACAATGAGTTTAAAGGATTCAACCTTCAGGAGACACTAATCCCTTTACAATCACTAGATTTGAAGGCACCAACCTTCAAGAGACACCAATCCCCTACACTAACCTGCAAGACTACAATCTTGAAGTAATACAATGAATAAATGTGAACCTTTAGTAGTTCTTCTCTGCTCCTTCAAAAATATTGGTTCACTCTCTTTCAACTTAACAACTCCTTCTTCTAGGTTGTGAGGCCCCACCTCGACTCAGTCTGACATTGCAGTGGTTTTTATATTGAGACTATTATAGATGCTTAATTTTTTATGCATTATGGATTCAGAACTTATATGATTCCATGATTTGGATAGCATTGCTATATGTTGATGCTTTATGATATAGAACACTACATGATTTTTGAAGAGAGTGAATTGCGGTAATAAATGTCGTTATGGGATTTGTAGGACTTTACTATGATATGATGTAGGTTTATGTGTGGATAAAAATTATGAGAATTAGGATAATTGCTTATGTGAAATTACTTGGATATAAGATGTATTAAATTTTTCAAATGTAAATTTGTATGCAAGTGTTTGATGTGCATTGTTATTCTTGTGTTTTATATTATATGAGGTTATTTGAAGTTACTAATGTGTAATTGAGATGCGCAAGAAATTATCCATGTGACCATGGAAATATTACAGAGAACCAAACCTAGGCCTATGTATGTTCGTATAACTAGGGTTTGTCTATTTGGAGAGACAACACCTCGTTTGTGTCGTATTTTATTCGTAATAGTAAATGATGCATGTGTGTTAAGTGTTATTTAATTGATTTATGTAAATCCCACAAGAGACACAATTTTATGTATAATTTTGTAAAAGTATTTTCTTTGTGTCACTTGACACATGTGTGGATTTATGTTTAAATTTTTAAATTTGTCTCTTGGTGGGAATTGTTTAACTATAGCTTTTTCAATTAATGTAATGAGATTCCATAAATACCTTGAGTAAAGAATCTTTGGGATGGTCAACATAGGTTTGACCCGAAAATAAACTTCAGAGGGGTTAAAAAAGGGTTAAATGGACACTTAGGGGTAGTTTAATAGGGTTTCCTAAAGCCCATAAGGTATACCTAAGAGTTAGGGGTAATTTTAGGCAAGTTTCTACTCCCATGTGACCTTTTAGACACCCTAAAAAGTGACTTTTCTAAGTTGTGCGAAAATTGAATTAGAAGACTTGAACTAAGTTGAAAACCTTCCTTTTCGAATGAGAGTTCCCTTTCCCATTTTACCTTACCTTCCTTTTTAGTTTTTAGAAACTTGTGAGAACTCTCACAATGGGCTTCTTAAGCAAGAATTAGAAAATTAGTGGGTAATCACCCACTCTCCATTTTTGGAGACAAAAGAATTTTGAAAAGAAAAAGATAGATTTTTGGATTGAGAATTTTGGCTAAGGATAGAAAGAGAAGAACTATGGAATTGGGTTAGTCATCCTCAACAAAACTAGCATACATTTGGGCAATTTAAGGTTGGTATAATGATTTCTTATTGCATGTATTTTGAAAGTAATGTTTGTGTAAAAGACTAGTTTTCGTGCATGTTTTATTGGAAATTTATTTGGTATTTTGTGTTTATGCAATGTATGTGTTTTGGGAGTAATCAAGACCTCCTACTCTTGGGAGAGAGGAGGATCTTGTGGGTGGTAGAAGTGACAGCCCTCGAGTGAGAGGCTCTCGTTATGAGAGTGATCACAAGGGATTTTATGTGACCCTTGTTGCATGGCTTGTTTATGCATTGGGGGTCATAAGGAGGGAAACAAGGCATGAATGCCTTGGGGGGCATAGGGAATATGGGGTTCTGATACTTGATATATTTTGGTTTGCCATGAGGTGGCTATATGTTTTTTCATACTTGCAGTCTCCTCAGGGTACTTGGTCCACTACCACCCTTGAAAGGACATCACCAATGTGTGGTGCAATGTAGCCCGGGTTGGGATTGTGTTTGAGTTTGTGTATTCCCTTATGTTTTGTGTTTGCATGTGTGTTACCTGTCTAGGGCTTGGTTTTCCGAGCTCGGGGGTGGCTACCAGTTAGCCTAGGCTAGGAGGTGAGCACTCCATGGTCATAGCTTTGAGTTAATTGCAGGTTATTGAAAGAAAGGAAAAAGGACAAGAGAAAAGTTGCAGGGATTGGTTGTTGTAGAAAAGTATTTGGATATGTATTTATCATTTTCCTCATTTACTAGAAATGAGAGAATATTTGTAATGTGACAATAAAGTCCTTGAAATATGTTTTAAAGAATTGTAATATTTTAGGATGCTAAATTGCAGAAAAGAAATGAGTAATTTCTAGTTCTTAGTTTTCTATGGTTCTAAAAATTAACATTTTGTGTATAGGATATTTTGAAAAGAAAAAAAAAAAATTGTTTGTTTCCTTTATGCTTTTAAAACAAATTATTGGAAAAGGAATGGAATAGGTTTACATGCATGTAGTAGGTTGGGAAATATGTTAAAATCAAAGGATTAGATCTGTAAATGGAAGTGCAATATTAGTTATTTAAATCTGTCACGTTGCTTATTGCATAAAATAAAAAATAAAAGTTTATTATAGTCATTCTAAACTTTTATTTTAATAAAATCTAGATTTATCTAGTTGCTGTTACATTTATTTAAATTTTGTCATTTACATAGTTTCTATTAGCATTACTATATACTGTCATTTGTTTATGTACAGAAAATAGAATCTATAGTCAAACAGATTAAATGAATAAATAAAATTCTAGAGTTGTTGATTTAAGTGATATAATTCTGCTTTTTACTTTATTTTTGCTGAAAGTAAATCAATATTTAAATAACCTATCTATTTCTTTTAGCAACTAGGATTTTGATAAGAGGAAATAAATACAATATTCTATATATGCAGAAAGCATCAAATCTATTAAATAGGTTTCAGGAATAAAACACCTGTATATTTATTGCATAGAAAATTTATACCCTAGCTACAACATATATTTATATTTAAGTATATATATATATATATATATATATATATATATATATATATATATATATATATATATATATATATATATATATATATATATATATATATATATATATATATATATATATATATATTTATATTTATTTATTTAAAAACAAATATATATAAACAAAAATTGCATGCCTATAATTATGAGTAAAGGAAAGTATTCTTAAAAATAAAAAAAATAAAAATAAACTCATTGTTTAAATTATATATATATAAATTTGAACCCAAATATATATATAAATATTTAAAAGATGTATATATATATATATATATATATACATATATATATATATATATAAAATTTATTTTTATTTTTAATAAACAAAAAAAAAAAACTTACTTTGGGGCGGGTGTCAGCCCGGGCCGAACCCACTGTGCAATGCACAATGGACGGCGGGCCAACCACTGTACAAAGCACAGTAGGTCAGCGGGGTCGGTCGCTGTGCAATGCACAATGGGTCGGCGGGCCGAGCACTGTGCAGTGCACAGTGGTCGGCAGGGCCAAACACTATGCAGTGCATAGTGGCTCAGCCGGGCCGAACACTGTGCATTGCACAGTGGGCTGCCTTGGCCGACCGCTCACTGCCACCCCCCTCAAAACTCTGCCCTCCACCGTCATTTGCCATGGCATCCTCTCATTCGGCCCTGCATAGTCCCGATTCAAAGCAAGAAAGAAAAAGAGAAAACCCTAGCCAAGGTAGGGTTAGGGTAAAAATGTGTTGAAATATATATATGTGTGTGTGTGTGTGTGTGTGTGTGTGTGTGTGTGAAATTATTATATTATAATATGATTGGAAATAGATATATGAATAAATTGGTGGAGATGATTATGAAATAAATATTAATGGGGTTAATATTTATTCTTTTATAATTTAAAATGATTATGAAATAAATATTAAGAGGGGTTAATATTTATTCCTTATTTTTATTTAAAAATATTGAGATGTCATAAATTAAATATTAACGAGGTTAAATATTTATTTTATTGGGATGTTATGAATTGGAAATTTTACTACAGTTAATATTTAATTGTGAATCTAAATGAAATGAGATATTTACAAATTGAAATCGGTAGATTTTATTAAATTTTAATTAAACAAATTTAGGTGTTAGGATATTAAACGAGTAGGAAAGTTAACATTTAAAGGTGGTTTACTGGGCTAAAGGGTTCAATTTTTAACTCTCCTAGACATGGATGCATGTGGTTAAACTCTATAAGAAAAATATGCATTTGCAATTATGATCGACCTTTTAGTTGACCTAGTTAAATTCACTATTTAATTATTGACAAGTAGGTTAAAGTCACTCTTAAAACTATTCATTAGAAATCCACTTTTATTTTATTAATTTTGATTACTTAGTCAACTCTAAACATAGCTATGACAATACATGTTGTAGTTATATTTGTCGATTTAATGCTTTTAAAAGTTATGTTTAAAAAAAAAATTATCCCGTTCTTGCCCTAAATTTTGGGCATGACATTTTGGTATCAGAGCAAGGTTTCCACACTAGGAACCTTACTCCACTTACGTTTCGCTTTAGATTAATTAATTTATTTTATTGATTTTATAGGATATTTAAATTTAATTAATTAAATATTTTTCTAAAAGAAATTAGTTATTTAATTTATTATATTTTCCTCTTAGGATGCCATCGATGACACGACAAGCTCGCAAGCATGGAAGGGGTCCTAGGCGTGTGCGCATAGCACGCAAAGAGGTAGCTAGGGAGGAATCGGTTCCAGAAGAGAACCCAGAAGAACCTCCCTAACATCCAAATGATCCTAATTGAAACCTCTTAGAAGCAATCTAGAACCTAATTGGCATAGTTTAGGAAAGGATTCTAGTAGAGAACCCTTAGGTTAGAAATCAGGACTCTGGGAGTCATAGATCAGTTGAGAGGGAACAAAGCAGGAGCCTAGCTCCTATTCCTATAGAGAGTCAGGGTGGAAATGAGCCAGAGTCTGTGCACCTACCAGGACCACCTCCAGTGGTAGAGCCAGTTTATTTTGAGAGAGCTCATTAGGATCCAGGGGATCTTATTAGGGAGGTCATGCGCCTCCAGCCACTGTCTTTTGGGGGCTCTACCGATAGGGTAGAAGCTAAGGCATGGCTTTTGAGCCTTGAGAGGTGCTTTGCATTGCACTCTTACGAGAGCAACCTAAAAGCACGTGTCGCAGTCCATTTGTTGAGAGGAACGACCTCCACATGGTGGAGACAGGAGGAGTACAAGTGCGGGTTAGCTCCTGATACTCTCACTTGGGAGATATTCACAGAGAGGTTCAGGGAGAGGTACCTATCAGAACATTTTAGACAGTGTTAGATAGACGAGTTTCATGACCTCCAACAAAAGGGCTTATCAGTAACCCAATATGAGAGCAAATTCTTTGAGCTTTTGCCTTATGTGGATTATCTAAAGGATGAGAAACTTCTTGTTAACCACTTCATCAGAGGGTTAAATGCTAGTATAGTTGGGCCAGTGAGGATGTCTGCTCCAGAGAGCCTTTGGGTTGCCATGGAGAAGGCACTGATAGCCGAGGAAATTCAGGTCAGACCACAGGACACTAGGGATCGGTTTCAGAACCGCAACCCCACAACCCAGACCTATGGATTCTAGAAACCACATTGGAAGGGAAATAACCGAAACACACAAGGGTTCTCCAAACCCCCTCCTCCACAACAGACACCACAGAACCAGAGGTAGAAGCCTCCATAGTATCAGCAGGGCACCAAACCCAAGAAGTGACAGTCTTAGGGTCAGAGGCGAGATCAGAAAGCACAGGTGCCTTACACATCTCTGGTGAGGACTCAATAGTCCTCCAAGGGTGGGTACAATGGATCTAGCAGGACAAGAGGTCAGGCTTTCTCTAGGCCCCAGGGTGCCCAGTTTCAGGCACGGGGTGCTTGCTTTACATGTGGAGCCATGGGGCATATGGCGAGGGATTGCCCTCAGGGTCAGATGGCAGGGAATCAATAGATGGCCGCTTCAGAGCCGATAGTTGGTGATATGGGCAGGTCCCATAGATTATTCGCAGTGGTTGACAACCGCCAGGCTAAGTATCAGGCCATGGTTATCGAGGCTGGAGGTATGATCAAAAGTAACAATGTATCTATTTTGTTTGATTCAGGAGCTACTGACTCCTTTATATATTTATTGGTTGTGGAGCATTGTGGGCTAGTGGCAAATAGACAGGGTGTCAGTTGGGAAGTGGAATTAGCTTCAAAGACTAGAGTGTCAGTGGAATCAGAGGTTAGGGCATGTCAACTGTAGATTAGCAAGACCACCATATTAGTAAACCTTAGAGTGACACCACTTGGATCTTATGGTATCATACTTGGCATGGATTGGCTTTATGCCCACAGAGCCAAGATGGATTTCTGCCTGAAAAATATTGAGTGCGAGGATGATCATGGATCACCCATAGTTATCACTGGGATTCAAAGACCCGTGTCTCTTCGTATGATCTCCGCGATGCAGCTTAAGCGGAGCATGTGAAAGGGATGTCAGCTTTTTGCTATCACTATCAGTGACAGAGGAGAAGAGGAAGAAAAGGAAACATTGCTTGATGACCATACTATCCTTAAGGGATATTCAGATGTGTTCTCTTTAGAGCTACCTGAAATGCCACCCCATAGAGAGATTGACTTTCATATAGACCTTGTACTAGGAGCCGAGCCAGTTTCCAGAGCACCTTATAGGATGACCACAAATGAGCTTAATGAGCTCAAAATACAGCTTGAGGAACTCCTTGAGAAGGGTCATATTCATCCTAGCATATCCCCTTGGGGTGCACCAGTCATCTTTGTTAAGAAGAAGGATGGATCTCTCTGATTATGTATGGATTATCAGCAGTTAAATAAAGTAACCATCAAGAACCGATATCCTTTGCCTAGAATTGATGATTTATTCGACCAACTTCAGGGTGCCAAAGTCTTTTCCAAAATTGATCTGAAGTCAGGATACCATCAACTAAGAATAGTGGAAAGTGATATCCACAAGACCACATTTCACACTAGATATGGTCACTATGAGTTCACCATGATTCCATTCGGTCTTACGAATGCCCCAGCTGTTTTTATGAGCCTCATGAATGGGGTATTCCATACATTTCAAGACCATTTTGTAATTGTGTTCCTCGATGATATACTGATATATTCTCAGAATGAGAAGGAACATGAGGAGCACCAGAAATAGGTATTGCAGTGTTTGTGGGATAATCAGTTGTTTGGCAGTTTGTCAAAGTGTGCTTTCTTTTGATCAGAGGTCAAGTACCTTGGGCATGTTATTTCTGATGATGGGATCTTAGTTGACCCATCAAAGATCAGGGCTATTATGGATTGGCCAACGCCAACCAGTGTGACAGTGGTTAGGAGCTTCATGGGCTTAGCAGGTTATTACCGACATTTTGTTGAGGGATTCTCTAGAGTCACATATCCTATTACTTCTCTTCAGCATAAAGGGAAGAAATTTGAGTGGACAGAGAAGTGTGAGAACGCCTTTCAGGAACTCAAGAAGGCACTTACTAGCGCTCCTATCCTTGTTGTACCAGATCCCTCAACTGACTTCATGGTTTGTACAGATGCTTCACTAGGAGGTTTACGAGCAGTTCTTATGCAGGATGATAGGGCTATAGCTTTCGAGTCTAGGAAACTTAAGACTCATGAACTTAATTATCCTACTCATGACCTTGAGCTCACAATAGTAGTGCATGCACTTGTGAGGTGGAGACACTTCCTTTTAGGTCATCACTTCAAGCTACATTTAGATCATCATAGTCTTCAGTACATTTTCACTCAGCTGAACCTTAATGCACGTTAGAGGAGATGGATGGAGTTCTTGTGCAAATATGATTTTGACGTTCACTACATCAAAGGAAAGGAAAACATAGTTGCAGATGCTTTGAGTAGGAGACATCATGAGGTTTACACCATATCTATGGGCATGGATTTGAGAGACCATATACTACAGCACTTGCCAGAGGATGGATGGTATGCAAAGGTTTGTCAGGTAATATGATCTCAGGTTACTCTAGAGGAGAAATATGTGGATTATTCTTTGGAGTCTGATGGACTAATACATCATAGAGGGCACATCTATGTACCTTCCTCTAGGGGATTGTGAGAGTTCATTGTCATGGAGGCTCATAGAGCTCCTTATGCAGTGCATCCCAGAGTTAAAAAGTTGCATGCTAACTTGAGGCAGTTATATCATTGGCCAGGAATGCGGCAGCTCATTGCTGAGATAGTAGCCCGATGCCTCGAGTGTCAGAGAGTAAAGGTGGAGCACTGCCATCCAGGTGGGTTGCTCTAGTCTCATGCTATACCATAGTGGAAGTGGGGTACTATATCCATGGATTTCATCATTGGTCTTCCTATGTCTTCACGTTGCCATGATGCTATCTTGGTGACAGTTGACAAGTTGACCAAAGTGGCCCACTTTTTACCAGTTAGGACTACCTTCACAGCACTAGCAGTAGCACAAGTGTTCTTACGAGACATTGTTAGACTTCATGGTGTCCCCCACAAGATTATTTCTGATAGGAACTCCCTTTTCACTTCTTCCTTTTGGAAGGCATTATAGGCAACTATGGGCACTAAGCTCAATTTCAGTATAGCCTATCACCCGGAAATGGCTAGTCAGACAGAACGGGTTAATTAGGTGTTAGAGGATATGCTTCGCATGTACGTCATGGATCATCACACCAGATGGGAAGAGTACCTTCCCTTAGTGGAATTTTCCTATAACAATGGGCATCACACTTCTTTGGGGATGCCACCCTATCAAGCATTATACGACAAACCTTGCAGGACACCATTGAGTTGGGATCGCATAGAGGACAAAGTTGCTATTGGTCCTGAGATAGTTCGGGTTATGGAACAGCAGGTGGATTTGATTAGGCAGCATCTTAGAGAGCCTCAGGATAGATAGAAGAAATATGTTGTTGCGAAGAGGATACATCGTAGCTACTTGGTTGGAGACAGAGTCTTCTTGAGAGTGCAGCCGCATAAGAGTCCAATCCGTTATAGAAAGGGTTCTAAGCTCGCACCATGCTTTGTAGGAACCTTTGAGATCCTTAAGAGGATAGGCCCAGTTGCCTACCATTTAGCATTGCCACCTAGCCTGTCACGCATCCACGATGTGTTTCATGTATCAGTTTTGAAGAAATATATCTATAATGAGTCTCATATTTTAGATTGGGATGCCTTGTAGGTGGAGTCAGATGGGCAGCTAGCTTTGGAGCCCATTCACATTTTGGCACACCAGACGTTGGCCCTTCGAGGTTGAGAGCTGGACCAGGTTAGGGTCCAGTGGGATTGCTATGATGAGGTTATGGTTTCATGGGAGGATGCAGCACGTATGAGATCAGAGTACCCCCACCTCTTTGATGAACTCTAGGAGGAAGTTCATGCCTAGAGGGTGAGGGTGTGAGGCCCCACCCTAACTCAGTCTAACATTGCAGTGGTTTTTATATTAAGACTATTATGGATGCTTTATTTTTTATGCATTATTGATTTAGAACTTATATGATTCCATGATTTGGATAACATTGCTATATGTTGATGCTTTATTTATATGCTTTATGATATAGAACACTACATGATTTTTGAATAGGATGAATTGCGGTGATAAATGTCATTATGGGATTTGCATGACTTTACTATGATATGATGTATGTTTATGTGTGGATCAAAACTATGAGAATTAGGATAATTTCTTATGTGAAATTACTTGGATATAAGATGTATTTAATTGTTCAAATGTAAATTTGTATGCAAGTGTTTGATGTGCATTGTTATTCTTGTGTTTTATATTATATGAGGTTATCTGAAGTTACTAATGTGTAATTGAGATACGTAGGAAATTATCCATGTGACCATGGAAATATTATGGAGAACCAAACCTAGGCCTATGTATGTTCGTATAACCAAGGTTTGTCTATTTGGAGAGACAACACCCCGTTTGTGTCATATTTTATTCGTAATAGTAAATGATGCATGTGTGTTAAGTGTTATTTAATTGATTTATGTAAATCCCACAAGAGACATGATTTTATGTATAATTTTGTAAAAGTATTTTCTTTTTGTCACTTGACACGTGTGGATTTATGTTTAAATTTTTAAATTTGTCTCTTGGTGGGAATTGTTTAACTATAGCTTTTTCAATTAATGTAATGAAATTCCATAAATGTCTTGGGTAAAAAATCTTTGGGATGGTCAACATAGGTTTGACCCGAAAATAAACTTCAGAGGGGTTAAAAAAGGGTTAAATGGACACCTAGGGGTAGTTTAATAGGGTTTCCTAAAGCCCATAAGGTATACCTAAGAGTTAGGGGTAATTTTAGGCAAGTTTCTACTCCCATGTGACCTTTTAGACACCCTAAAAAGTTACTTTTCTAAATTGTGCGAAAATTGAATTAGAAGACTTGAACTAAGTTGAAAACCTTACTTTTCGAATGAGAGTTCCCTTTCCCATTTTACCTTACCTTCCTTTTTAGTTTTTAGAAACTTGTGAGAACTCTCACAATGGGCTTCTTAAACAATAATTAGAAAATTAGTGTGTAATCACCCACTCTCCATTTTTGGAGACAAAAGAATTTTGAAAAGAAAAAGATAGACTTTTGGATTGAGAATTTTGGCTAATGGTAGAAAGAGAAAAACTGTGGAATTGGGCTGCTCATCCTCAACAAAACTAGCATACCTTTGGGCAGTTTAAGATTGGTTGTATTTTTCTTATAATGATTTCTTATTGCATATGTTTTGAAAGTAATGTTTGTCTAAAAGACTAGTTTTCGTGCATGTTTTCTTGGAAATTTATTTGGTATTTTGTGTTTATGTAATGTATGTGTTTTGGGAGTAATCAAGACCTCCTACTCTTGGGAGAGAGGAGGATCTTGTGGGTGGTAGAAGTGACAGCCCTCAAGTGAGAGGCTCTCGTTATGAGAGTGATCACAAGGGATTTTATGTGACCCTTGTTGCATGGCTTGTTTATGCATTGGGGGTCATAAGGAGGGAAATAAGGCATGAATGGCTTAGGGGGCATAAGGAATATGGGGTTGTGATACTTGATGTATTTTGGTTTGCCATGAGGTGGCTATATGTTTTTCCATATGTGTAGTCTTCTCAGGGTACTTGGTCCACTACCACCCTTGAAAAGACATCACCAATGTGTGGTGCAGTGTAGCACGGGTTGGGATTGTGTTTGAGTTTGTGTATTCCCTTGTGTTTTGTGTTTGCATGTGTGTTACCTGTTTAGGGCTTGGTTCTCCTAGCTCAGGGGTGGCTACCAGTTAGCCTAGGCTCAGAGGTGAGCACTCCATGGTCATAGCTTCGAGTTAATTGTAGGTTATTGAAAGAAAGGAAAAAGGACAAGTGAAAAGTTGTAGGGATTGGTTGTTGCAGAAAAGTATTTGGATATGTATTTATCATTTTCCTCATTTACTAGAAATGAGAGACTTATTTGTAATGTGACAATAAAGTCCTTGAAATACGTTTTAAAGAGTTGTAATATTTTAGGATGCTAAATTGCAGAAAAGAAATGAGTAATTTCTAGTTTTTAGTTTTCTATGGTTCTGAAAATTAACATTTTGTGTATAGGATATTTTGAAAAGAAAAATAAAAATCCTTTGTTTCCTCTACACATTTAAAACAAATTATTGGAAAAGGAATGGAATAGGTTTACATGCATATAGTAGGTTGGGAAATATGTTAAAATCAAAGGATTAGATCTGTAAATGGAAGTGCAATATTAGTTATTTAAATCTGTCACGTTGCTTATTGCAGAAAATAAAAATAAAAGTTTATTATAGTCATTCTAAAGTTTTATTTTAATAAAATCTAGATTTATCTAGTTGCTGTTAAATTTATTTAAATTTTGTCATTTACATAGTTGTTGTTAGCATTACTATATACTGTCATTTGTTTATGTACAGAAAATAGAATCTATAGTCAAACAGATTAAATGAATAAATAAAATTCTAGAGTTGTTGTTTTAAGTGATTTAATTCTGCTTTTTACTTTATTTTGTTGAAAGTAAATCAATATTTCAATAACCTATATATTTCTTTTAGCAACTAGGATTTTGATAAGAGGAAATAAATACAATATTTTATATATGCAGAAAGCATCAAATATGTTAAATACGTTTCAAGAATAAAACACTTGTATATTTATTGCATAGAAAATTTATACCCTAGCTACAACATATATTTATATTTAATTATATATATAATTATATATTTATATAAAAATAAATATATATAAACAAAAATTGCATGCCTATAATTATGAATAAAGGAAAGTATTCTTAAAAATAAACAAAAAAAAATAAACTCATTGTTTAAATTTTATATATATAGATAGATATAAATTTGAACCCAAATATATATATATAAATATTTAATATATATATATATATATATATATATATATATTTTATTTTTAATAATAATTAAAAAAAAACTTACTTTGGGGCGAGGGTCGGCCCAAGCCAAACCCACTGTGCAATGCACAGTGGATGACAGGTCAACCACTATACAAAGCACAGTGGGTTGGTGGGGCTGGCCGCTGTGCAATGCACAGTTGGTTGGCGGGCCGAGCACTGTGCAGTGCACAGTGGTCGGTAGGGCCGAACACTGTGCATTCAACAGTGGGCGGCCTTGGCCGCGCCGCTCACCACCACCCCCTTCAAAACTCCTCCCTCCACCGCCATTTGCCATGGCATCCTCTCATTCAGCCCTGCACAATCCCGATTCAAAGAAAGAAAGAAAAAGAGAAAACCCTAGCCCAGGTAAGATTAGGGTAAAAATGTGTTGAAAAAAAAAATATATATATATATATAAAAATAATAGAAGAGCCCATTTTATAATAAAGAAAAGAAAAGGGTTAGGGTTGCATGGGCAATACCCTAGGAAATTTTATATATATATATATATATATATATTATATTTTTATATATATATATGTGTGTGTGTGTGTGTATCAAATTATTATATTATAATATGATTTGAAATAGATATATGAATAAATTGGTGGAGATGATTATGAAATAAATATTAATGGGGTTAATGTTTATTCTTTTATAATTTAAAATGATTATGAGATAAATATTAACGAGGTTAAATATTTATTTTATTAGGATGTTATGAATTGGAAATTTTACTGCAGTTAATATTTAATTGTGAATCTAAATGAAATGAGATATTTACAAATTGAAATTGGTAGATTTTATAAAATTTTAATTAAACAAATTTAGGTGTTAGGATATTAAATGACTAGGGAAGTTAGCATTTAAAGGTGGTTTGTTGGGCTAAAGGGTTCAATTTTTAACTCTCCTAGACGTGGATGCATGTGGTTAAACTCTATACGAAAAATATGCATTTGCAATTATGATCGACCTTTTAGTTGACCTAGTTAAATTCACTATTTAATTATTGACAAGTAGGTTAAAGTCACTCTTAAAACTATTCATTAGAACTCCGCTTTTATTTTATTAATTTTGACTACTTAGTCAACTCTAAACATAGCTATGATAATACATGTAGTTATATTTGTCGATTTAATGCTTTTAAAAGTTATGTTTTAAAAAAAAAATTATCCCATTCTTGCCCTAAATTTTGGGCATGACATAGGTCCAGCATTCATCAACAAATCCTACATCATTACACTTTATCGACAAGAAACCTCTTTATATATTCTACATTTGCGTCCATGAGGTCATCCAGTTCATAGATTATCACGGATCAAACAAAAATAGTTTGCATCGATTTTACAAAACATGATCTATACAATTCTCTATGCTACATTAGGATCATCCATTTAGTAAGTTTGCACTCTGTTCTTATTATCTTTAAAATTCTAACTATTAAAAATACATTTAACAGTTGGCAATTCAAGTTCCTAAAAGCTCTATTAACATACCAACCTTAATTCTTCAATAACTTTAAATCAGGACTATCAATTTGCTAGATTTGACCAAAAATACTTGGTCAATGCTACCACTATAGCGGTTCCACATGCCACATCATCAAACACGTCAACCATGTTGGCAATTGACACTCAATTGGTTGGTTTCACTATGTTGTCATTGATGACAACATGGTATCTTGTTCTGACTTCATATTTTGAGTTAGTTGTGTACCGACAGACACTCCACTAGTAGACACTTCACTAGTATCGACACTAACAGGATAGAAGGAATTCTCAGGTTACCGAAAATGCAGGCTGACATGGTTATTGGTATTGGAGGCTGACATATTTTGGATCCGATATCGACAATTATTTTTGATATTCACGTATTTATGTTATCTAGCTGACATGTATATTGATATTGTAAATATCTTTGTAAGCCGACATAAGGCTTGATAAATTGTATAGGGTATATAGGTCAGTTAGTTAGATCATTTTTGAAATAGTGATGGATAGATGGATAGAAGAACATGATAATGTTATGTAATGTAAAATATATCTAAGAGATCATGCATGTGAGGACATTTATGTAAAGGGGTATTCTGGTAAAGGGTTTAGGGTTTCAGACTGGAACAGACAGAGCTTAACCCAAACTGTATTTTGGCATAGAAGATGCTATCTTAGCAGTTCACTCATTTTTCCGGATTGAAGTCTGGATTTGTATGTAGTCAGTGAGGCTCCTTTTGTGATTGAGCAGTGTGCTCTAGGTTGTAAGCCTTCTTGCAAGTGCAAGCCCCTTTATTTTGTAATATCTCTTCATATGGCCAGTGAATTGATATTCTGGGTCACAAATGCCACCGTGGTTTTGCCTCTTTGAGATTTTCCATGTACAATTCTATGTGTTATGGTGTTCATTTATGTGATTGGCTTATTGGTTGCTTTACTTCTTTCAATTCTTTATGTACCAGTATACCGATTGGTGTATGCATGTTTTAATAAGGTTAAAATTGATCATACCAATAGAACACTAATTCGCCCCCCTCCCCTCTTAGTGTTCTTGGATTCAAACAATTGGTATTAGATCCTTATGCCTCAGAGGAATTTTAATAGCTTGAGGGAGATCCTAAATCTAGAATCCATGGATATGGGTTTAGAAAAGCAACTTGAGATGGCACTTGAAGATTATGATGTTGAAAGGTTGAAGAACTTAAAGCTACAAGATGAATTGAATTCTGCTAAGGAATTCATTATTCTCCTACATGAGAGGTTGTCATCTGTTCAAGCTAGGAGTAAGGAACTTTTGCAAAATTAGGATGATGAAGAGAAAGATGCACTTAAGGAACAATGTCAGAAATTGAGCCAGGAGAACATGGTCATGAGATATGAAATGCAAGCTATAACTATGAGAATTTCTAAGGAGATTGAAGACCGGAAGAAAAAGGAAGAAAATCTTGTTGTATCTTTGAATAAAAAATTTGAAGAATGTGGTAGGTTGGTTCAAGAGAATGATATGTTGAGAACAAATTTAGTACAATCCTAGAGTAATGAACAAGAGCTTCAGAGACAAATGACAATTCTAAGAGAAGATCTACCTACTGCAAGTGAATATAAAGAAAAATTCAAGATTAGTTTAGCACAACTAGATGAGTTATTAAAGAGACAAAGGCAAAATGAAGATTCCAGTGGACTTGGATTTGAGCAAGGATAGAGTTTCGGTACTACTAATGAAGATCAAAACCATAAGGCATCGGTAAGGCAGTTTAATGCTTATAAATTTAATGTTAAATGTTTTGTTTGCAATAAATTTGGTCACATGGCTAAGTAATGTAGAAATAGAGAAAATCAGAACCCTAATTCTGCTCCTGGCCAATGTTCTAAATGTAATAAGTATGGTCATAAGACAAAAGATTGTAGAATGAATGTTAAATGCTATGCATGTGAAAAATTTGGACATATGGCTAATCAGTGCAGGTCAAGAAATTATACCGGTTTTAGCAAAGTAATTCAAAATAATAATGTTACATGTTATGCATGTAATGAGGCTGGACATATTGCTTAATTTTGTAGAAGCATAAATCCATCGGTTTGTATGTCATGCCAAACTTTCGGGCAAAAACGTAACAACAAATTTCTTTTAAACAACACTAAAATACTAGATGTTCTACGATCAAAAGATGGGTTAACTAAATTTGTTTACACTAAAGGTTAAGTCATGCGTTAATAAGAATGAGTTCCTAAAGATAATTTATTTAACTCAACAATTATAATGTTTACATTTCTGATAGTGAAATATTTTATCCTAAGAAGTCATCACAACTTTAATAAGTAATTAATTAATTTACCCAATTAAATCTTCAATTTTTAATCACGAGATAATATTCATCCCTAATAGTATTAATTACTTCTGATACTAATAGAATGAATGTTAATACATATTCCATTGATATCTTAAATAATTAATTGAGCCAATGCGGATAATGTTTTAAATTCGTCTATAAAAGTTAACTAAATCAAAAATAATATTTGCTAGCAAATAATGACTCATTAATGTCGAAATAAATCCCCCTTGAAAATTAAATATTGAATATTTAATATTCAACAATAAATTACCCCTTTAGCTTTAAAATATCATTATACTTTAACAATACCCATTAATAAAAAGAAATTAAACCTATGCACATATATATATATATATATATATATATATATATATATATATATATATATATATATATATATATATATATATATATATATATATATATATATATATATATATATATATATATATATATATATATATATATATATATATATATATACATTATAAGCTAATCCCCCAATATTCAATTATAAAAATAACTACCGTAAACAATTAACTTTATTTTGTATGGGGTTTTCCCGTATTAATATTTTATTTCTCTTTTTTTTTTTTTTCATAATGAACCCTAACTAGGGTTTACTTTTCTTTTACTTCTTTTTAACCAAACCCTAGGCTTCCTTTTTGTTTAATTACTACCCCTAAACCAAAATTGGGTTAAGGTTTTCATTTCTTACTATCCTTTTTTTTTCAAGTTGAACACATCCATGGCAGCGGGGTTAACCATGGCTGGCAGTGGCATGGAAGTGTTGAGGCGAAGGCGGTGGGATTGTGGGCCTTAACCCACATTGTGACTGAGGCCGCTCCTATGGGTTGCGGCCCACAGTGTGGCCGCGTCGCCTTGTGGGTTGCGGCCCACAGTGCGGCTAAGGCCACCCCTATGGGTCATGGCCCACATTGCAGTCGTGCTGCCCTATGGGTTGAACCCACAGCAAGCCAAAGGGCCGAAGGCCTATCTCAATTTCGTTTTTAAATACATTTCTTTATTATTATTTTTTATATTTAAATGCTTGAAGTATTTAAATCAATATATATATATATATATATATATATATATATATTTATATATTTATATATATATATATATATATTTATATATATATATATATTTTTATATATATATATATTTATATATATATATATAAATGTATATATATGTGTGTATATATATATATATATATATATATATATATATTTTTTTTTTTCTAACAACAGCTTAGTTTAAAGGTAGGGCAATAGATTTAACTTATATATATGCACCATTCCATTAACTGAGCGTAGGTTATTTTATGATCAGAAATAATTGTTAACGACATGTAGTTTTTTTTGTTTAGAAATAAGAAGGCATAGATTTAACATTTCCTCTACAATGTGTATTTCTAGATTTACTAAATGTAGAGTTTTATAGAAATGCAATGTTAAACTTTCATTTCCAGATTAAAATATTTAACAATAATTTTTTATTTTATAATAGCATTTACTTTTCTAATTTCTTATTTATCCGTTATTACAGCAAGATACAAATATTGAATAGGTTTAAGACTAACTCTAAGAAGAGTACTTTTTTGGTTTAATCTATAATCAGAAATAAACATTTCTTTTCTATTAACATCTATACAACTAACATAACATATTGCAGAAAAAGATAAGATTAAATAAATTATATGACTTAAATGTTTATCTACCATTTTTCATTTTAACATGCATTTCTTTTCAATAGATAATAAAGTAGAAATCAAGATTACCATTCCTACTCTATTTCAAAGTAATAAATAACTATATGGGAATAAACTCAAATGCTTCTTTGATTTCTATGCAATGAATATACTCAAAGTAAATATATGTGAGGCCCTACCCCGACCCATCATAGCATTTCAGTGATTTTCATGTTGGAACTATTATGGATGCTTTATTTTTATGCATTATGGATATAGAACTTTATATGATCCCAGGAATTGGATAATATTTATATATTGATGCTTCATTTCTATGCATTGTGGATATAGAATTTTATATGATTCTAGAATAGGATAACATTGAGATGGTGTATGTCATTATTTGATTTGCAAGACTTTATTATGATGCTATAAATATGATGCATATCTTATGAATGGATTAAATTTATGAGGATTATGATAATTGCTTATGTGGATTTGCTTTGTTATATGGTAAATTGTTTTGTATGATGTCAATTATATGCAGAGTGATTGATTTGTATTCTTATTTATGTGTTCAATATTATATGAGGCTATTGGGAGGTACTAATGTGTAATTGAGATATGCAAGAAAATTATCCATGTGACCATGGAAACATTATGGAGAATCAAGCCTAGGCCTATGTACATTCGTTAAACAAGGGGTTGTCTATTTGGAGAGACAACACCCCGTATGTATCATATTTTATTCGTAAATTGTAATTATTTATTTGTGTAAATCACACAAGAGACAATTGCCATGTGTGTAATAGTGATGTGGAATTCTTTTGTAGTGTCACTTGACACATATGTTGTATGGTGTGTTGGCATTATCATGTCACCTTTTGAGAGATTTATTTTTGTTTAAATGATATATTTCCAAATTATCCTTGAAGGTTCCAAGAAATCTAGGATAGTGAGCCATTAGGAGGGTCAACTCAGAGTTGACTTGTAGGTAAACTTTAGGTGGACTTTCAAAGGGTTAAACCAACTCCTAGAGTTAGTTTTGGAGCATTTTTATTGGGCCTCATGGGGTACCTATGGGTGAAGGCCAAATTTGGCCATGTGTCCACCCCCTAGGACTTGGTTAACCTCCCAAAAAAGTGGATTTTCCTAGATGGTCGAATTTCATCTTTAGGAGTGTCATCCTTGGTTAGATAACCTTCTTGGTATGTGTCATTCATCTTCCCCATTTCATTCCTCTTCTTGAGGTGCCTTGGTTAGGGAGTGTGTAAGACCTAGGGAAGACCAACCAATGGGAGTCTCTCACTTTATCCAAGAGGTTGGAAAGAGTGGGAGAAGCCTTCTTAGGCAAGAGATTGAGACTTAGAGAGTTAATCACCCACTCTCCATCTTTGGAGATGAGATCTTGCAGTTTTGAAACTAGTTACAGTAGAATTTTGGCTAAGTGTTGCAGAAAAGAATTGAGGAATTGGGCTGCTCTTCTCCAAGCTATCCCTAGTAAACCCTTGGCAGATTCAAGGTTGGTTTATTTTCTTTCTTTGCATGTTGAATATTTATTTTTAAAAGATTGCTTGAATGTAGATGTTCTTTCCCTTGTACTTTATTTGTGAAAATTTTTATGAGATTCTTCTCCCATTTTTGTTATGCATTTTCTTGTGTTTTGGGAGTATCCAAGGCCATCTTACCCTTGGGAGGGCAAAATGGTCTTGGGGGTGGAATGTGTTTGATAGCTTTAGAGTAAGAGGCTCTCATTATGAGAGTGATCTCAAGGGTTTGTTTATGTGACCTTTGCTGCATAGTTTTGTTTATGCATTCGGGGGTCATAAGGGGAGAAAGTATGACATGTATGCCTTGGGGGTCATAAGGATGTTGGGTTAAGATAGACTTATGTTGTATTCTTGGTTGCCATGAGTTGGCTGTGATCTACTATATTGAAGTTCTCCTCAAGGTACTTGGTCCACTTCCACCCATGTAAACATCACATTATGTGATGAAGTTCAACCTTGGGATGGGAATGTGTTTGTTTGAGTTTTTCCCTTGCTTGTTTGTGTTTGCTTGAGTGTAACCCGTCTAGGTATTAGTTCTCCAAGCTCGGGGGTGGCTTCTAGTAAGCCTAAGCTGGGAGGTGAGCTCTCCATAGTCATAGCCTTAAGATTTTGTATTGCAGGTTGCTTTGGGAAGGGATTGAAGAAAAGCTTGGAAATGGCCTTGCTGATTTTATTTTGGTTGCAGAAAAAGAATAGGAAATGTAATATTGTATTTGTAGACACCTAAAAATGGTCAAACACTTGCGAGGTCATACTTTAACATTTGCGCATTGCCTCATTTTAGGTTTTTGCATCGCATTAACATTTCTCCTATGATTCGCACTTGATCTTTATCATTTGCGAGCATCGAGTCATTCTTCTGCATTCTTCAATCATCTCATCCTCAAATTTGGTCTTGTCGACAACACTATCCAGTCATGATTTGGATCGATCTTATCCTATTGTGTCAATATGCGTGCTAATTTGTTATCATTTTGGACATCATCAATCCTAATTAGGGTTTTGTCCTCTTGTCAATCTTGCGATCGATTTGTCATCAATCGTTGCTCTCTTTTCAATTTTATCATTTTGGACATCATCAATCCTAATTAGGGTTTTGTCCTCTTTTCAATCTTATCATTTGGCGATCGGTTTATCAATCTTGTCATTTTACGATTGATTTGTCATCGATCATTGTCATGTTCGATCTTGTCATTAGCGATCGATTTATCATCGATCGTGGTCATTTTTAATCCTGTCGTTTTACAATCTATTTTGTCATCAATCCTTGTCTTTTTTGTCAATCTTGTCATTTTGTGATCGATTTGTCATCGATCATTATCTGCCTCAATTGTGTGAATTTGGATCAATTTGTCATTGTTCCTCGTCAATTGGCGCATTTCTCAATCAAATTGTTTATCGCATTGGTCATTTATCAATTCAAAATCATGATCGACATTAATTATCTTCAATCAGGACCTAATTGTCATCCTCGCATTGCTAATTCACCTTCTAGAGTTTCATGATTTAATCATTTAACCTTGTGCGTCATTTCTTCCTTTAGGATTAATAAATTACTTATTTATCCTAAGTTTTCTCATTACAATTAAATATTCATTTAATTGGCTAATTATTCCTCTTTGTGAGTGAATTAATTAATAAATGAAAAATTATTGATTAATTCACTAATTTCTAATTTCCTAATTCCTCTTTTTCTAAATTTTCTAATTTCTTAATTCTTAAATTCAATTTCTAATTCCTCCTCTCTCCTAAATTTATGGAAATGACATAGAAATTTGTCATAGAATTTGTCATAAATTGTCATAAATTCTTGACATAGAAATTTGTCATAGAATTGTCATAATCCTTGCATAGCAATTTGTCATAGACATGTCATAATTTTGCTATTATTGATTTGAATTTCTATTCGAATCACTATCATGCTAATTTGTGCATCTCTCCAATTCTTCTATAAATTGGATGATCTTCATCAATCAAGGCTAATTAATAATCCCTAATCAGACTATCGAATTTACGCTTCTAGTACTCTTGAGCTTTTCATCAATGTCAATCTTGCTTTCAATTGTATGTGTGCACTTGTAGGTGAGATCCACAAATCCATTTGAAGAGGAAAGAAGAACAATGGAGCCGCATGGAAGAAGCATCCAAATCGTCATCTGGTTTGCATGATATTTTCTTTTGAATGCTTTGTTTTTTATGTCTCTATTGAGTGTGCTTAGGATTAGATCATTGCAATATGTGTTTGTAATTGAGCTAATAATGATTAATATGTCTTTTTATATATTGCTTTGATGATTCCTATTTCCTAACATACATTAATTGGTGAACCTGACATGAATACTAACCTTCTAACCCTTTAACTGTGTTTTTGGAGTGCTTTCATGTTGATTTTGCAGGCCAAAAACCCAAAAATAGGGTCGTGCAAGGTATTCTGGACACTTCTGCGCCTGTGTCCTGCATCTTGCACATGTGTCCTGCATCTTGCACTTGTGTAGGTGACATTCTGTGCTTGTGTTAGACATCTTGCGCCTGTGTCATGAGTTCTGCGCTTGTGTAAAGTCCAGAACAGAGGTGAAAAATGCAGTGTTTACTTGAAATTTTTGGTGTTTTTGCATTCTGTTTTCTGTGCTTTGGATTTTGGTACTAATTATTTGTGCAGAATCTTGGCATACGCATGGAAAAGACTATAAATCAAACTACTAACATGTGTTATGCAGAATTGATGGTCAAAGACAACAAATCAAACCTCTAACTTGGGTTTTGCAGGTTGCCTTGGAGAAACAACCAAACTTTTGTGTTTGTGTTATTTAATTAGGCACTTAGTGATTTATAAATAGGATGGAATGAACATTTTTTTGCTTTGATTGTTGAGTGTGACATTGGAGTAGGGGAGTATGCTCTCATCCTTTTCAGGGTGATCAGAAATCCAGATCTTCGATACCATGCTCGTGTCTTTGATTGTGTGTCTCCTTTAGAGGGCCTGCCTTCCCGACCACTTTGCTTTTGTAAGCAAGTGATAATCGTGAGAAGGGAATGACCCAAAGTGAGTATGGATAGAATTCCTTGGCATTCTAACTCACTATAAACAAATACCTGATGGGCGAAAGCTTTGAAGGAAGTGTTACGTGGGAATTGCAGTTACTTGGGAAGTGATGACCCTTGAAACTCTTTCTCATATCAACATCTAAGTAGGGCCTCTTGGTCTAAATCGTGCTTGCGCAACTACATTTGTTTGGTATCTTGATGGGCTTAATGTCTCAATCACGCTTGCGTGACATCAAGGAGTAATGCTTAACATAAATCCTTACTAAACACCTTGTTTTTAGAGGCCAAAAAACCCTTCTAGTTGCTTGAGAAGGACAAATTCGGATACTTGGAAGAGATACTAAGTTCACCATGGGGAGATTTCCATGGGGACTGATGCTTGGCTGCCCTAAGAAGTGAGTGCCATGGAGGGGAGCCCGTGGGGTCAAGCATCTTTGTATTCTCCTTGAATCTCATAATGAGTCTACCTCTCAAGTACCTAATGTCTTTGCCTACCATAAGAAATGTGGAAATGTGCATGAGTGTCTTGAGTCTAAGTTGTAATATCTTGTATTCTTTGCTTGTCAAAAGTTGAATTGCATCTCATTTCAAGAACAAAACAAATTGATTCAAAACAAGGTTAAACACAAGAGACATTCATCCAACAAAGGTCCAACAAACTTCAAAACTTACCTTCAAACATGGTTGTCAAACATTGCTCAAAATTTTGTCTCAACATGCATGTCACTTACATTTAAGTTCATCCTAAGTTTCATTTTGCAAAGTTCATTATCAAGTACCAAGGTTAGGTTTCACCTAAGTCATACTTCTTTTGCATATCAATAAAAGTCATCCATTTGCATGTGTCCTCTTGCATTAAAGTCATACCATTGTCATACATTCATATTTGCATACCCTAAGTCTCTTCATTAAGCTTAAGTCATTATCATATCATAGCAATTGTCCCTTTGCATATAAAACTAGGTCTTGTCATACATGAGTAATCCAAATCTTTGATAAACCCTAAGTCATTGTTAAGAAGTCTAGACCTTATCAAGTCTTTTGTCCTTTTGTCATCAATATCATTTCGTCAAACCTAGCTTAGTATCCAAGCATATAGGGGAGACATTGTCATCTTGTCCTTTGTCAATTAAGTCCTTTTGTCCTTTGAGGTCTAGACATCATTCCAATTTCCCAAAGGTCTCTTTTAGATTTGCATTCATAAGTTTGTCAAAATCTTCAAAACAACCAAAAAACATAGATTGCACTCTTGCCATAGATTGCATTTTCATCTTTTTAGTCTGCATTTAGTTGCATATCATATATCATCCTTGAAAAATTCCAAAAATATTGCATTTGCATAGTGACATGTCTATTGAAACAAGGTTCCAAGCACCAATGATGCAACAAAGTTTGACATATCAACCGACAATGCAATCGCAATTACATCCAACCCAACAACAAAGCAACATTGGTCAAACTTATCATGATGATGTAAATGTCCAAATACAAAAACTAGAGGAGAAACTAGCTCAAGAAAATGAGATATTGGAACAAAGATTGAAAAACATTCAAAAGAATAGATCACAAATGTCCAAAATGTTTCGAAAACTTCCAGGTCGAAATCCAAATATTGAGCCAATTGATGTCAAATCTCTTCTTGAACGATCAGACATACCAGCTCTCCTCTCCCAAATAGAGATGATGAAACAATTTCAAGAAAAGAGACAACATCAATTTCAACATTATGTGCCTCCACAACAAGAACAAGAAGGTGTTTACTATCAATCAGATTTTCAACCAATACAACCAATGGTTCAACCAATTGTTCAACATATACAACCAACACAACCAATGGTCCAATTTCAACAATATGTCCAACCAGCTATACAATGTCAACAAATGGTTCACCCAATGGTGGAATATCAATGTCAAGAATCACCACCAAAAATTAAAAAACAAAGCTTGCAACATGCACCAAGCCAAATTTTGAACATGTCAAACCAATTTGATCAACATCTAGTTCATCATCAAAACATGACATCAAATCAGAACCAAATTCTTTCTAAACAAGTTCAAATTCCAAATACAATCATGTCAAAACCTCGAAAGAAAGGTGGCTTTATTGCAATGATCTTAAGGAAACGACCAAGTGAGTTCTTTGAGGAAGATCAAACTAATACACTTATGTCTAGCAATGCCTCATCCCCTCGCAAGCAAATTGACTCTCCAGTGGCATCCATCCCTACACCTTTAGAAGTTTCACAAGAACCTTCTATATTGTCATCATCAAATAATACACCCAAGGATGCAATTACCCAAGAGCTATCCATAATTGATTGCCATGATAATCCAATTCATGATGCACATCCTTGTCATGTTTCAGAAATACAAGACCCAATGCCACCATGCACTTTATTGCCATTACCTATTTTAGAGGACCCCATTCGAAGTCACTCTTCCTCATGTTCAAGCATTGATTCCTTGCCAAGATCTATCACAAATGTTCAAAGTGCATCCCCTTCATGCCAAATCATTGATCCCTTGTCAGAATCCCCCATGCATATCCAAAGTCCAACCCCATGTCAAGAGGATAATTTAGAGCATGAAGAAATGTGTCTTAAAACAAATCAAGATCAAGATCCTGAAACCTTATCATCCCATCCAATTGTTGACCAGGACTCCATGTTCCCAGACACTCACGATGATTCCCCTATTCTTGTCCATCCTATCCAAAGTCCTATTGACACTCCATTCCTTGAGCAAGATCAAGATATCCTAGTCCATCCAATCCCAAATGATCCCCTTCCATTTCATGAAAAAAATGTCCTTTCAAATCCCATTGACATTCCAAATATCCCTTCCATCCTTTCCGATGATCCCATTAAAAGTCAAGAGCAAAGCAATTTTAAAGAGGAATCCAATGATCTTCCTCCTTGTCAAGGTCAAAGTATCCTTCCAAATTCATTTCCAACACAAGACCCTATCATTCCTTTAGATCCTCCACAAGATCCACTTGTTCCTCCATCTCCTCGTCCTAATCCAACATATACACTCCAAGATCACATTTCTTGTGATGATCCCATTATTTCTCCCATTCCATCTCTTGAAGAGCCTATCATTGAACCATGTCCACCACACAATCCTATTCGCCCTCATGATCCTAATCCCCTTCATGATTCTAACATGTCAGTGCAAGATGTTCATGAACCCTCGACATTAACAATGGGTTCTTCCACTTTGGTGCAATCCGATCCACTTCAAGATCTCATTATTTCTCTCATATCATATCCACCTCATAATGGACTCACGTCTTCTTCCCAAAGAAAAGAGTATCCTAAAAGTCAAGATATTCATAAAGGCAAAGGAGTAGATCTCCATAAGCAAGAATCCCTTCATGTCAAAGAATATACTAATGGTCATGGCTACAGAGCTCACACTCAAGGCGTTGGTATCCCTTCAAAGTCAAAATCAAAACATACACCTTCCCCATCATACCTTCCATCCATCTTAGGTCCTTATATCCCTTCGTCCTCTATGCAAGGTCAGCAAAGGCACACATCCTTGAGTAAATTTCATCCATCCAAAAGAAGTCCATATCATTCCCATCCACACTGACATTAATTCCCTCTTCCAAGCAATTTGGATGCCAAGTATAAAAGTCATAAGTCTAGCAATCCACATGTATTCAAGGATCATAATGTCCAATCTAATCAACATGTCAAAACAAAGAAAAATATGATCTATACAGAAAAAGAAATATCCAAAAGGCCACAAAGGCCCACTGAGAAAAATAAAGCAAAGTCAAAATATATATGGGTTCCTAAATCCCTTGTGCAAGCAATGCACTCCAAGGAACCACAAAAGCATGAAAAATCAAAAACCATGTGGATCCCTAAGAAGCTCCTTGAAGCACAAAAGCCTAAAGAAACATCCAACTTGGCATCCAAAATTGCTATTCCTCCATCCAAACCTTCCAAGTCTGTTCCTCAATCACCTTCTTCATCCATTTTGGGCCCTTATGTCCCAAAATCCCAAGCTATTCCTCCATCCAAATCTCAATATCCAAAATACGTCTTTCCTCCATCAGTCCATCACCCCTCAAGGTGTGTGCCAATGTCGATCTTGCCAACATTTCCATCCACTGAAGCACAATTCTTCCAATACCCTATCCATTATCCAATGCATATGTTTCATCCTTCGATCCCTTTGATCCAATCCTTTGCATAAATCCTTGCCTTAGTTTCATGTCATTTTCCATGTCCTTATCCTACCAATGTCTTTGAGCATACTTTTAAAGGTCATGGTCCATTTATTTCAAGGCTACTATCCAAAAAAAAAAAAAAAAAAAAAAGATGCTCGAGTCCTTCTTCCATCCCCTATCATGTGTCCATCTTCTATTGAGAAAGTCAAAATACAAAAAAAAAAGTGAAAAAAAAAAGACAAAAGAAAAAAAAAAGTAAAGAAAAATAATTCGTCCACTGGTGAAAACCTGGCAAACAGGCACCTTGGGCAAGTACCATGATGAAAACCTGGCAAATAGGCATCATGCGTAATTTATGAACTTCTTGCACAATCACACTTGGGGGCAGTTTTCCTCCTTCATATCCTATTGCCCTTCATTATCCTATCATACCATGTCATTACCCTTCCTTGTCCTATCATCCCTCATGTTCATTTTCCCTTTCCACATTTGATCTTGACAAGGCTGACGATCTTCATGAGCATCATGCATCTTGTTTGCAGCTTTAAGTCCATCCTAGCTTTTGGTCTTTATCCATTTGCTTATTACAACCTTTCATCCATATTCCCTATCTTATTGCAACTTTCTGCCACTATCCCTTAGCCTATCCCAACCTTCAGTCCATTTCCATTCTTGGTCTTGCTTATCCTATCCATATCTTATCACTATCCATACACTCTTTCTGTCCCTTGATCTTGATCTAACATAAGGACACGAAATGCAAAACATAGTTTCAAAAACCTCTTGACATGTCCCTCATGCCATGTCACTGCGTTACAATGTTATATCCAGTCTCTTGTCCCATCACGCCATAGCCTTTGAAAATTGCATCTGCGTTGTCTCCATAATAAAAGGCCTTTGTCTTCTCTCTATCCACCATCATTTCAGCAAGCCTATTTATTCACCTATCATATTCCTTGCCTTGCTAGACACTGGGGGCAAAAATCTAAAAAGATCATAAAAAAATCAAATAATGTCCTGAAAAAATCCAAAAAAATTGAAAAATGTCCTTAAAAAAATCCAAAAAAATTGAATAAAGTCCTGAAAAAAAAATCAAAAACATTTAAAAACGTCCTGAAATAATTCACAAAAAAAAAAATTGAAAAATGTCCTAAAATAATCCAAAAAAATTGAATAAAGTCCTGAAAAAAATATCAAAAACATTTAAAAAAGGTCGTGAAAAAATCTCTAAAAATCAAATAAAGTCCTGAAAAAACACAAAAAAAATTGTAAAACTCCAAAAACAAAAAATAAACATTTTGCAAATAAATGATCCCTTTTGTGCATAAGACAAATCACTGAGCATATATCCAACGACTTGCAATCAACTTTGTGCTTTAATGAAATCACGCATTAACAGATGAACTTTTTACTCAAACCAAACATTCAAACTGACCAAAATTGTCGTATCAATCAAATATCAGCATCAAAATCATTTGTCCTTGTTACTGCTATCATGGGTCTTATATAGGGTGTGGTATACTCGAAACCAGACTGTGTCCTGTCTTAGACGGGGTACCGCATTTCCTGAAACCAGACAGCATGATCATCCTATCAGCACTTTCAACTTTTGACAATGAAGATCAAGATGTTTGTCTGATTTGCTTGAATTTGTGTATCTTATCTTTTTATTGATTTATCTTTGGCTTCGATCATGTTCCTATGTTGCTCGATGATGTCATTGAGTGATTTAGAGTGACCGAGATGGCTCATGGTCCTTTTCTTTTTTTGATTGTGATTGTTGTTTGTCTGCGATGTGTCTGTCTTTCGCAAAAAGGGTTGCATTTCAGCTCTGGCCTTCAATGCCATGATGCTACGCATCCATTTTGCTACATAAAAAATAAAGGTTCTCACCTACAAAGTGCATTACTGAAAGCAAGTTTTTCATCATCTCTAACTATCCTCTATCTCATTTCTTACTAACATTTCTTCCGTCAGTCTGGATAGTCAGTTCGGTCTAGTGCTTCGATATCCAAACACATATGCTGCATCCTGCATTCATCGGTTAGTACATTTACATTCCATCACATATTACATCAAGCATTTTATCCATTTCATTTCATAAATACATCAAAAATACATAAAAATACATCCATACATGTTCATCAAAAACACATAAAAAAAATATATCCATACATGTTCCACAATTCATAAATCAACAGTGCATAAGTCATCCATACATGGAAAATAACATCAGTCATCACACATTGCATCCCATCATATCGATGCATATCATATCATATGTCAAAATAATATCGGAGTACAAAATTGGACTATCTGTCCTAAGTATGGCCCGCAGGCTGACTATATAATGTCAAACTACATAATGTCCACTGTCTGTCATAAGGAGCACGTGCCTCTATCACTGGGTTCTCCCTCCATCCTCCTCATCCCTACCATGTCTCAAGTCTTGCTAATATATCTCTGTCTGTGCTTCTGAGTCTATGTCGTAACATGAAGCAGTCAAGTCGGTTCTCCCGCATGATCAACGGATACTGTCGACTCTGCATCACAATTGGGGCACATTTTCTCAATTTTAGGGTTTGCTCCTACGGGTTGCATTTCCTCATTTTCATGTCCACAGTAGGGTGTTTTTCATCTACATTGACCTATCCTACCCTTATCCCCCCTTTTCCGATCATTTGCATGTCATTTTGACCAAAACTAGGGTTTTCATGCACTCTTGCGCCTGTGTCAGAGAACCTGCGCCTGTGTCAGGTAAATTGCGCTTGTGTCTTCCTACACAAGTGCAGAAGACATGACACAAGCACATAATTAGACTACACAAGCGCAGAAGTCCTCTTTTGCATCCACTGTGGGCCCCACAATGTCCCACAAACGCGTCAAATTCATCAAATTGAAAACATGGGTTTTCGAGATACATACCGCTGCTCCTGCGTCCTCTGGTCGTCTGAATGTGCGTACATGTTCCCCAAGGTGATCTACCATTTGAATGTTCGCCATCTCTTTGCAAGTGTCCTTGTCCAGAGCAACAAATCTTCCTCTTTAGCTAGTGCAAATGAGCAATTTTCCATCTCTTGGTCTCATTTATAGCTCTTTTTCATTGCATAGATGGACGTGCGTCTTCTCCATCTTATGTTGGTCGCAGTCTTGTGCACCTTACATTGCTTGTCCTTCATGCATCCGATCTCCGATTGTCAGTCCGTTCGATCCTATCATTTTTATCGATCAATTGGCCTCTTTCCTGCATGTTTCCGGCCAATTCCTCAAGGGGGCATGCATATGTCATTGTTATTGTCCGGGGCATTTTCATTATTGTTCTTTGAAACAATTCTTAAAATCGCATTGTCTTAAAGAGGGGCAAAATGTAGACACCTAAAAATGGTCAAACGCTTGCAAGGTCATACTTTAACATTTGCGCATTGCCTCATTTTAGGTTTTTGCGTCGCATTAACATTTCTCCTATGATTCGCACTTGATCTTTATCATTTGCGAGCATCGAGTCATTCTTCTGCATTCTTTAATCATCTCGTCCTCAAATTTGGTCTTGTCGACAACACTATCCAGTCATGATTTGGATCGATCTTATCCTATTGTGTCAATATGCGTGCTAATTTGTTATCATTTTGGACATCGTCAATCCTAATTAGGGTTTTGTCCTCCTGTCAATCTTGCGATCGATTTGTCATCAATCGTTGCTCTCTTTTCAATCTTATCATTTTGGACATCGTCAATCCTAATTAGGGTTTTGTCCTCTTTTCAATCTTATCATCTGGCGATCGGTTTATCAATCTTGTCGTTTTACGATCGATTTGTCATCGATCGTTGTCATGTTCGATCTTGTCATTAGCGATCAATTTATCATCGATCGTGGTCATTTTTAATCCTGTCGTTTTACAATCTATTTTGTCATCAATCCTTGTCATTTTGCGATCGATTTGTCATCGATCGTTATCTACCTCAATTGTGTCAATTTGGATCAATTTGTCATTGTTCCTCATCAATTGGCGCATTTCTCAATCAAATTGTTTATCACATTGGTCATTTATCAATTCAAAATCATGATCGACATTAATTATCTTCAATCAGGACCTAATTGTCATCCTCGCATTACTAATTCACCTTCTAGGGTTTCATGATTTAATCATTTAACCTTGTGCGTCGTTTCTTCCTTTAGGATTAATAAATTACTTATTTATCCTAAGTTTTCTCATTACAATTAAATATTCATTTAATTGGCTAATTATTCCTCTTTGTGAGTGAATTAATTAATAAATGAAAAATTATTGATTAATTCACTAATTTCTAATTTCCTAATTCCTCTTTTTCTAAATTTTCTAATTTCTTAATTCTTAAATTCAATTTCTAATTCCTCCTCTCTCCTAAATTTATGGAAATGACATAGAAATTTGTCATAGAATTTGTCATAAATTGTCATAAATTCTTAACATAGAAATTTGTCATAGAATTTGTCATAAATTGTCATAAATTCTTGACATAGAAATTTGTCATAGAATTGTCATAATCCTTGCATTGCAATTTGTCATAGACATGTCATAATTTTGCTATTATTGATTTGAATTTCTATTCGAATCACTATCATGCTAATTTGTGCATCTCTCCAATTCTTCTATAAATTGGATGATCTTCATCAATCAAGGCTAATTAATAATCCCTAATCAGACTATCGAATTTACGCTTCTAGTACTCTTGAGCTTTTCATCAATGTCAATCTTGCTTTCAATTGTATGTGTGCACTTGTAGGTGAGATCCACAAATCCATTTGAAGAGGAAAGAAGAACAATGGAGCCGCATGGAAGAAGCATCCAAATCGTCATCTGGTTTGCATGATATTTGCTTTTGAATGCTTTGTTTTTTATGTCTCTATTGAGTGTGCTTAGGATTAGATCATTGCAATATGTGTTTGTAATTGAGCTAATAATGATTAATATGTCTTTTTATATATTGCTTTGATGATTCCTATTTCCTAACATACAGTATTTCAGTTGCAGAAATGTAAAAGAGGGGTTTTATGTTGTATTTATTTTGTAAAAGGAAATGTACTCATTTTATTTAAGTCCTCATTTATTAGGAATGAGAGACTAGTTGGGTATTTCACCCATTGTAAAAGTTGACAAATTGTATTAAGATTTTTCTTATAAGAAATGCACCTTTTTAAGTTGAAATTGCAAATGATGGTTAAATAGATATTAGAGGAATAATAGTTTTATATTTTTAAAATATATCTAAGTATTTTTTGAACTATATTAGGCTATTCTCATTTAATTATCTTTGTTATTTATTCAAAAAAAAAATGCAGAAAGTGAAATGGAAATATTATGAAGTAGAAAAGTAGAAATGTTAGTAAAATTAAAATAATTATTTAGTCCTAGTTATTTATTTATTTCAAATTGAAATATGGTTAAATAGACTTTGGAAGAATAACAGTTGTATATTGCACAAAATGATAATGCATTTAAGAGTTTTCTAGACTATTTAAATGCTGCTGTAATTTTATTTATCTCTGTCATTTATCTACTTCAAAAATTAAAAGTTAAGATAGACAAATTTATCTTTTCCTATATTTAACTATTAGAAGTTGAAATGAAAGAAATGCAGTTAGTTAAATCTATTAGCATTAGGAAGTCTGCTATCATATGATAGAAGAGAAAAATTTACAGATTCAGACTTTGTAGGGAAACCCAGAAATACAAATAGATAAGAAATGAAAGATATTTATTATGTTTTCTGATCTATTTTTGCTTCTAATAGTCATATTGCTTAGGTTATACATCTGAAAATGGAAATAGATTATGCTCTAAGTAAAAACAAAATAAAAAGATTCATTCCTATTTCTGTTAATAGATAATAGTTTGCTAAACTATTGTAACCCAGATTTTTACCCTATATATATATATATATGCTACATCTAAATCAGAACATATGCTTTAAAAAAGAAAGGAGTAAACTGGAAATATAAGGAAAAAGAATTTTACATTAGTATTCTGGTTATTTAAAAAACATGCATGTATTCTAAGATTTTATTTATATATATATATATATATATAAAGAAAAATAATTATATTTATATATACATGAATATATTTATATTTATATATATACAAATACATATATAAATCTATGTTAAAAAAAATTAACAAAAAAGAATTTTTTTGAGGGGCTAAATCACTATGTTTACACACAGTGGACAACATGGGAGGGTGCCGCCATTGTGGATAAACACAATGGTCGGCATGGGCCGCACTATGTTTACACACAGTGGACGGCACGGGCCACATTGTGTTTACACATAGTGGATGACACGGGCTGCCACTATGGTTACACACAGTGGTCGGCACGGGGCCGCCACTGTGGGTAACCACAGTGGACGACACACGGCCTCCACTATGGGTGCCCATAGTGGGCGGCACCGACCACCGCTATGGGTATCCACAGTGGCACTCGGGGAGCCTCCCCATCCTACAAGCTCAGAACCCGCTTTGCATTCCCTCTTTGGCCATTGTCATAGTCTTGGCCACCGCTTCCACCGTATACCCTGCAACACATAGACAAAACACACATACACACAAAAACCCTAGAAACAAAAACAAAGAGAAATAAAGAATTCTTAGTTGATAAAAATATGCAACCCTAACCCAATTTTGGGTTAGCATTAGCATTTAAATAATAAAAGTAAATTAGATATGCAACCCTAGCCCATATTCGGGTTAGGGTTAGCAAAAAAAAAAAAATTGTTAGATTTGTTTTTAGAATAAAATTTAGTAGAGAAATAACTTAACCCTATTTAGGGTTTGAGGTTTAAAAATATTAGTTAAAGAGGGAGAATTCTTTATAAAAATTGAAAAAGAATTTCCCTCCCATTTAACCAGAGCAAGTGGGGAATTTAAATTATAAACTCCCTATTTGACTAAGGGAAGGTTAATTTATTTTAATTTAGTCTTTTTATCAATGCATAATTTAATATAGGGGTTAATTTTATATGGATATATTAATTCTCAATAATTGATTTAATTTTAATAACTAGGGTTATTATATAGTTAAAGTTCATATTTAATTAAATATGGACATTAAGTTAAATTCAATTTGGGCGAAATTATTAATGAATAGTAATAATTGTTTTACGCGAAATCTAGCTTATGAGGTCAGTTTTGGCCAAGAATTTAATAGATGAAAATTTGAAGGATGAGGAGATTTAAAATTGACCTTAATATAAAATATATTTATTTAGCAAATATCATTATCGAATTTGTTAACCTCTCGGGTTATATTTAAAAGAGTGAATTTGTATGCACCCAATTAATTAATTTTAATTTAAGATAGCATTATCAATATTTTAATTAGCCTGAAATATTTTAAGTACAATGGAGATATTTAAATATCTTTTGACTTTAATTAGTAGGAAATTAATTAAGTTGATTAGATTAATTAATTAAGTTACGATGACCCTCTTAGGGAATAATTAGGCTTCATTAATAATTGTCACGTTATTGATTGAATTAATTATTCCTACTTTAGTAAACAAATTCTATTTACATCTTAGTTAAGACAAATTAATTGTTTTCATTTTAAATGTAGATTATTTTATGAGTTTATGTTGAAAAAAAAAAATTGTTGTTTTGTTTTTGCCCAAAAGTTTGGGCACGACAATATACATTTTTTTTATTCCTTTACACAATAATAAGAAAGTTACAACCTCAAGCCTCTACATTTCTACAAAAATAAGGACTTGTTATAATACATTTTTCTTTGAATGCCCAAAGCATTAAATAGGAAACTTGCACAAGCTTGAATTTACTCCATCCTTTATCCCCAAAGCAAACCTACAAATAAATTTTGTAGGTTGTGACCATGGAGGCTCACCTCCCAGCCTAGGCTTACATGAAGCCACCCCTGAGCTAGGAGAACCAAGGATAAATGAGTTACAAACATCTCAAACACAAAACAAGAAGAAACTCAACAACACTTGAACTCCCAACCCAAGGATAAACAATGTCATCAAGTGACTATTTTTTTGTGGGGTGAAGGTGGACCAAGTACCTAGAGGAGATCTGCAAGAAGGAAAAACCAATGCCTTTACAAGGATACCAAAGTAAGACCATCACAATTTCACATTGTTGTCCCAAAATACCCTTATATCTCCCATGGCATGCATACAAGCCCATATCTCCCCTTATGACCCCCTTTGCATTAACATAAAAATATTACAGCAAGGGTCCCATAACCCTTGTGTATCTCTCTCTTCTAAGAAGAGAGTCTCTACACTCTTAGGTTGTCAAGCAACCCTTCACCCCAAGGCTACTCTACCCTCCCAAGGGTGAGTATGGCCTTGAAACACCCAAAATACATTAACCATACAATACATAGAAATAACACTAGGAATAACTCCAAAGCTGAACTTCCAATCTATATAAACAACAAGAAAAATGCACAAACAATCTTTCCTTCATAATGACAATAAAATGCAATATGAAAGGAAGAAATACTACCAACCTTAATCCTACAAATGGAATGAGGAAATGTTGAAGGAGAGTTTCCCAATCCACTATTCATTTTCTTTCCAAAGCTTAGAAATGCAACTCTAAAACAAAAAATGTCCAACAAGAATTCTAAGTCTCCAAAAATGGAGAGTGGGTGATCAAAATCATAAGTTTGAATCCCTTCCCTAAGTAGACTCTTCTCAATGATGCAAAGGCCTTAGTACCAGTATAGGATAGGTTCCCATAATCAAAGAACACACCAAGGACCCTAGCAATCACACAACACTCTTAGGGGTTAAGGAACATTCATTTGACAAATCCCACATCCCTTTCTTCCAAATAAGAGACTACCGGTACAAGGTCTCTATGGTCAAAAATGGCTATTTAAGGCTTGATTTGGAGTCCCCTAGGTCAGGGAGACCTCTTTCAGTCATTGAATTATGGTTCCCTCTACCGGTTTGGGTAGCTGCTGCAACAAGGCCTACAAAACCTAGTATCCCTATCAGACCGATTTTCCACACTTAACTCTTTATTTCTCCAAAAGACCAGACAAAAAATCCCAGATTTGGATACCCTTTTGGGAGTTACAAAACATATCCTAATAATTCTTACCAGTAGGGAACACAAGAATCCAAACCCTACTTTGGTTAAGAGACCTATATAGCCCAATTAGGCCTATTTTATAAGGGAGTGTGTAGACAAAGACCTTAACTCACCAAAACAACTCAATTAATGATCTTAAGCCATTGTAAATACACCAATTCCTAAGTCTTAGTCCATGATCAAACCCTTTAACCCCTAATGTGAGACCTATTTGCTTACACTTGTCGATGGCCACATGGAGTTTCCCACCTTAATGCATCAAACCCTTGCCTCCAACTAGTCCTAACCTGCAAAAGGCCTTTAAAATCCTAAAATAAATTTGCCATACTTTCATCTCCTCCACAAATGTGAACCACCAATGAAGGATCAACAAGGTAAGGCCATTTCTTTGCAAAACCCTAAACAAAACTGTCAAAATCTAGAACACTTCCACAAGTTTACCGATTTCTTCCTTGTCTTGGAAAATTAGGACCTTAGAATGGATGCATCTTAAAGATTATTGGCCACTCTAACACATCCCACTGGTTTCCTAATTCAAAAATGATCGTACAGTACGGTACATTGTTTAGAATAACGGGATTGCAGGAAATTATCAGAAATATATTGCTTCAATGATGCCAAAAGTTTACAAAGTCATTCTCTCCTCATTCTCTCCTCCCAATGATGATTGGGGATGAAATTTTATACCTTACTCAATGGTTATCAACCACCTTTTGAACTTAGGTGACTATTGGAAGGAATAGTTGCAACCAAGAAAAATACTCAACCAAATACCCCTAGGCCCATATGCCCATGGGGGCTTATCAATTTGCCAAATCCATGTCATTGGGTAACAAGGTGGGGTTTATTACAAACAAGACTACCCTATTACATAGATTGAAAGGTCACATTCTCATGTGTGTCCTTTAGCCTTTATTTCTCTTATTATCTTAGTCATGAGGTGCTCCTACACTATACTCCTGGGGTGAATGAATCTCAATTCCACTTGAGATGAGGTCATGTAATGTAATTCCATGCTTCTTGATATGATATTCATCCAACCAAATGTCTTTAGAGTCTAGTTTTCCTTTCCATTTGACCAAGTGTTGTTTGTACTCATTGTTCTTGGTCTTCTTTACAATCTTGGTGTCCAACACTTTTTCAAGTTTAGGTGGCTCATGTTTGGGAAAATCTATATCAGCTACTTCTTCTAGGTCCTGCTGTGAGTTACCTGCATTAGATTCACCTTCAAAAGGAGTTAGATCACGAACATTAAAAATAAGTGATATGCCAAGGTCTAATGGTAATTGAATTTCATAAGCATTGGTGCCAAGCTTCTTCAAGATTTGACAAGGTCCTACTTTCCTTTGCATGAGCTTAGTGTGTTTGCCCTTGTGTAACCTTTCCTTCAAATTTTCCAAAACCAAATCTCCAACTTGAAACTATACCTCTCTCCTTTTTTGATCTACATGTTCTTTGTATTTTTCTAATGACTTTTGAAGTTGTATTTTGACCTACTCATGAACTTCTTTTATGGATTTAGCAAACCTCTCACCATCTACACTTATGGGATCTATATGGGGTAGTTTTATCAACTCCAATACCCCTCTTGGATGCAACCCATACACAATCTAAAATGGTGACCTCCCCGTGCTTCTATTTATAGTGTCATTCTAGGCAAACTCAGCCTAAGGTAAGTTTGAATCTCACTTTTCACCATGCTCCCTTGTAAGACATCTCAACAAATTCCCTAATGACCGATTTACTACTTCTATCTTCCCATCCATTTGTGGATGATAGGAAGATGAGAAGGAAAAATTGGTGCCAAGTTTCCTCCATAGAGTTCTCCAAAAATGGCCAACAAATTAAGCATCCCAGTCCGACACTATGTTCAATGGAAGTCCATGAATCCTTGCTACTTCTCTGAAAAACAAATCTTCTATATAAGATGCATCACTAGTGGACTTACATGGCAAGAAATGTGCCATTTTACTAAACCTATCCACTATCATAAATACATTGTTAAACCCCTTTTGGCTCCTAGGTAAACCTATTACAAAGTCCATTGACACACTCTCCCATGGTCTTGAGGGAATGGGTAAGGGTTGATAGAGACCAGTATTGGTACTTCTTCCTTTTGCCTTTTGGCAAATGGTGCATGTGACTACAAACTTTCTTACATCAACCTACAATTTGGGCCAAAAGTAGTGCCTTCTTACCAATTCAAGAGTCTTGTCCAAACCAAAATGACCTGCCATAGCTCCACTATGCTTTTCCTTGATGATGTTAGTCCTCATTGAGCATTTTGGTATGCACAATTGCCCACCTCTGAAAAGAAGTCCATCTTGGATTAGAAAATTAGAAAACTCCACATGATACCTTTCACCAAATTCATTACATGCCTTGTAAATATCCTTAAATTCCTCATTTGCAGCATGCATGTCTTTCATTGCATCAATCCCAATGCTTTCTAATTGAATTTCAGATATGGTTAGCACTCTCCTACTCAGTGCATCAGCCACTTTGTTGGCTACTCCCTTCTTGTGTTTTATAGAAAAGGTATAGGCTTGTAGGGATTCTACCCACTTCATATGCCTATGGCTTAACTTTTCTTGGCTATTAATGAAACGCAAGGCTTGGTTGTTAGTGTATACCATAAATTCCTTTAGTAGCAGATAGTGTCTCCATTTTTTCAATGCCTGAACTAGTGCATACATTTCTAGGTCATAAGAAGTATATTTTCTCTTTGCCTCATTGTAATTTTTAATAAATAATGCTATAGGTCTTCCCTCTTGGCTTATGACTACTCCTATGGCCACATGACTAGAATCACATTCAATCTGAAACACTTTGTTAAAATTAGGTAAAGCAAGTACTGGTTATTGAGCTACCTTTTTCTTGAGATTTTCAAATGCCTGATCTGCCTCCTTTGTCCAAGAGAACCTTCACTTTTGACCACCTTTTATGGTTTCCAACATTGGAGCACATATCTAATTGAAACCTATTATGAACTTTCTATAAAATGTGGCTAATCCATGGAAACTTCTAACTTCACCAATAGCCTTAGGAGTAGGCCAAGAAAGAATTGCATTTACCTTATCCTGATCCATCTTCAAGTGACCTTTGGAGATCACAAATCCTAGGTAGATGAGCTCTTCTTGCATGAATAAACACTTCTGCATATTGATCATCAATTCCTCTTCACTCAACCTTTTCAAAACTATGTCTAGATGCCTCAAGTGTTCTTCCTTTGTCCTGCTAAATATAAGGATGTCATCCAAATATTACACACTTCCCTATGAATTCTTTCAAAACTTCATTTATGAGTCTCATGAATATACTTTGGGTGTTAGAAAAACCAAATGGCATAACCTTCATTCATACAACCCTTCATTTGTTTTGAAGGTTGTTTTCTACTGATCACTAGGCCTAATTCTAAATTGGTGGTATCCACTCTTTAAATCAAATTTAGAAAAATATTTTGCACCCCCCAAATAATCAAGCAAATCCTCTATCCTAGGCATTGGGAATCTATACCTTATGGTGATCTTGTTGAGAGCTCTTGATTCAGTACAAAGCCTCCATGTTCCATCCTTTTTGGGTGCCAAAATTTTTGGTACTACACATGGGCTAAGACTCTTCCCAATCAGATCAGAGTCTAGCAACTCTTGAATCTACCTTGCTATCTTCTCATTTTGTTGTGGTGTGAGTTTGTATGCATCCTTGTGGCAATGTAGCTCCTGGGATCATGTCAATATAGTGACTAGTCTCTCTCGTTGGTGGCAAACTCCTTGGCACTCCATCTGCAACTATTCCTTGGTATCTGCCAATGATCTCCTTCACTTCCAAACTGAGATCCTTGTCCTTTTCTTCTGCCCTATCATCTGTAGCAGGCTTCCCCTTTGAGGTTGGTATTGGAAGCAATGCAAAGAATATTCCTTCTTCCATCTTTATCTCCTTGAGGAATGGTTTGCCCTCCATCATCATCACTTTGGACCTGGTTTCTTTCTGCTCTTCATTGTTTTCAGTCAGGGGCTGTAGCTCTATGACCTTGCCATTCTTTGTGATGGAATAGGTATTTTGTTGGTATTAAGCATGACTTCGTCATGTGTTGCATTGATTTTGTCATTGATGTCAACACTTATCTTCTTGGAATACTTCATTGTTGTTTTGATATTATGGTTATATTGGTTTACTGTTGAACTGACACTATGGTTCACCGGTATGGTTAGTGGCTTATGCATAGTCACCGATATGTGTTCACGAGTAGGTTATATGGTTTATCGACAGCGATGATATCTTGGAGATCATTTGGTTATGTTGAAGACATGGACTGGAAGTTTGGTTTTGGTGTTTTTCTTATTGGTCTAATCGGGTTGACATATTTGCCTTTACCGGTAGATAAGTCTAGGTTATGGACAAGTACTCTAGATCAACATGATACGTTATGGAGATTGTTTATTGATTGGATATTATGGTAAATGTATTGAGCCAACATGCTGTATTGCATCAAGACTTTTTTTGTAATTGATTTAATTGTAATATCTTTGGTGAGCTGACCTATACATTTGGTCTTAGGTTTTGTATAAATGATTGTAAGATCTTATTGAAGATCGAAAATATGGTTATGGTATGAGTGTGTGTGGATATTGAAGAGCGAAAATAAGAAGATCCTTGTGTGAATCATGTAGGCATTATTTGAAGGTTGAAGGAAGGTTATGAAGGTGTTTTGACACTCATGTTCAGAGCTTAACCAGTACTAAATCCAACATTGGAGATGCTATTTTGAGAAATACATTACCATTGGATTTAACCATCCAATTGTGTAGTTAGTGTGACTCCTATTTTGTGATTGAGCAGTGAACTCTAAGCGGTTGGCCTTTCTACATGTGCAGACCCCATTTGTATACACATACTATCTATAGTAGTATCATCTGATTGTGGGTAAGGTTTCCAACCGTGGTTTTTCCCTTATCGGGTTTCCACGTCAAAATATCTATGTCACGTGTTGTGGATATTATTTCTCTTTATGTTTTATACATTAAGTTAAACTGGTACTGCTATAACTGTTAATCTGTTTTACCAGCACTTAATTTTGGTTTACCGGCACTAAGTTTTGTTAGGACCCGGAAGGCAACTGAGAGGGGGGGTGAATCAGTTGTCTATTAATTTCAACCCAATTATAACTTATTTAAACTTGATACATAATACTAGTAAACCAAACTTAATACCAGTTAACAGATTAATAGTTAATATCAATACCAGTGAAACTTAATGCATGAAACAGAAAGCGAAACAACATCCACAACACATAACACAGAGATTTGTACATGGAAACCCTGTAAGGGGAAAAACCACAATGGGATACCTTATGCACAATCAGATGATACTACTACAGATAGTATGTGTATACAAATGGGTTTTGCACATGCATAAAGGCCAACCGTCTAGAGCACACTGCTCAAATGGGAGTCACAATGACTACAGTAGGATGGTTAAATCTTACAATAATGTACTACTCAAAATAGCATCTACAATGCTAGATTCAGTATCGGTTAAGCTCTGATAATCACCTTCAAACCTTCCTTGAACCTTCTCTATGGTCTGCTCATATGATCTTCAATATTTGCACATACCATGTTACAATACCATTAAATACCATATCCCATATCCCTTATCCTATATCTCTTCAATTGAAATCTTACATATATACAAAACCTAAGACCAAATGTGTAGGTTGGCTTACTAAGAATGTTACATTAAAATCAATTACAAATAAGTCTAGATGCGATGCATTATGTCGGCTCAATACATTTGCAACAATATCCAATCAATAAATCATCTCCATAATGTGTCATGCTGATCTGGAATAGATAATGCATACCGGTCCATAACCTAGACCAATTTGCTGGTAGCAATAAATATGTCAACCTGATTAGACCATTAACCAAAATATCAAAACCAAGTATCCACACCATATCTTTGACATAATCAAGTGATCTCTAGATGATAACAAGTCATCAACCATGTCGATGAACCATATAACCTACTGGTGAACAATATACAGGTGACTATGCATAAGTCATTGAACTTGTCGGTGAACACAATGTGCCAGTTCAACATAACCATAGATCTCCATAAGGATAAGTGTTGAAATCAATGACAAAACTAATGCAACACATCCATAATACCAACAATCTCCCCCTTTGGCATTGATGGCAACACTAGATGGAAAACATCTAAGTGCCAAAACAGAATGCCAAAAACCAAAAACCAACAATCTCCAGAATAGATCAATACCAAAAATCAAAATTAAAATACAATGAGTTTACATCTCTCCCTTAATGAATAATCTCTCCTCCAAGGATAATGTTTCCTAAATACAAGGTTTTTCCATAGATATCTCTCCCCTTTTGACGTCAAATGCCAAAGCAATAAAAAAATACTAGAACATACAACCAACTAATACAACCAATGAATATAACCAACTAATCCACCTGAGAAGTAGCTCTCCTTCATCAAAGCCAGAAAAAGGTTTCTCTGTTGTTTTTTGTCGGTTTAATGTCAATCTTCAACTATCTAAGTCTCTACCAGTGAGGGTATTACCCCAAGCTTCTCTTGGAGATATTCAAAAGTTTCCTTAGGCAAAGGCTTAGTAAAGATATCTACAATCTGTTCTTTAGTATTCACATTAACCAATCTTACTTCTTTTGCTTCAACATTCTCTTTCAAAAAATTGTATTTGATAAAAACATGTTTAGTCATAGAGTGAAATACCGGATTCTTTGATATATCAATTTCTAATAAATTATCATAATAAATGATTATTGGTTCTTTGCATTTTACCTTTATGTCCTTCAACATTTGCTTAATCCAATGTCCGAGTACAATTAGTTGCTGTTGTAACATATTCTGATTCTATTGTTGATAATGATGTACAACTCTGCTTCTTTCTCAACCATGAAATCAATCTTCTACCAAGAAAGAATGCTTCATTAGTGGTTCTCTTTCTATCATCTACATCTCCTACCCAATTTGCATCGGTGTATGCACATAAATCAAAATTTTCATCTTTAGGATACCATAAACCAAGATTTGTTGTGCCTTGTAGATACCGGAAAATCCTTTTTACTGTTGATTCATGAATTTCTTTAGGATTACTCTGAAATATTGAAACAATGCATACTGCATTCATTATATCAGGTCTTGTTTGTATCAAATATAGTAAACCTCCAATCATAGATTTGTACCTTGTCAGATTAACAGGAGTTGAATCATCCTTCAATGTCAATTTGTCAGTTGTAGTCATAGGAGTACTTACCAGTTTAGAGTTTTCCATACCAAATTTCTTTAGTATTTCCTTCAAGTACTTTGTTTGACATATTAATATACCTTTATCAATCAATGAAATCTTAAATCCTAAAAAGAATTTTATCTCCCCAATCATAGACATTTGAAATTATTCCTGCATCTTGTTAGCAAAGTCTTTACACAATCCATCTTCTCCTCCAAAAATGATATCATCAACAATAACCAAGATGTCATCATTAGTCACTTTGAAATATAAGTTGTTGTTAGCATTACCTTTAGTGTAACCAAGCTTCAAAAGATATTTGTCCAATCTAGCATACCAAGCTCTAGGAGCTTGCTTCAATCCATACATAGCTTTCCTTAATCTACAAACCATATCTTTATCGTTTGTCAATGAAAATCCATCAAGTTGTTCAATGTAAACTTCCTCTTCAAGATCGCCACTAAGAAATGCACATTTTACATCCATTTGATATACTTTATAGTTCTTATGAGCTACAAATGGAAGAAATAATCGGACTGCCTCAATTCTAGCTATGAGTGCAAAGGTATCATTATAATTAATTCCCTCTTTCTGTGAATATCCTTTACAGTCTAATCTTTCTTTGTTCCTAATTACCTTATCATCTTCATTAAGTTTATTTCCGAATACCCATTTAGTTCCAATTACATTTTTGTCTTTAGACCGGGAAACTAATGTCCATGTATTGTTCTTTTCAATTTATTCTAATTCATCTTCCATTGCTTTAATCTAATGTTCATCTTGACAAGCTTCAATAACAGATGCTGGTTCAATTTGAGAAATTAAATATACCTCTTCATATGCCAATCTTCCTCTTGTCATAACACCTTCATACTTATTCCCAATTATCTAATTTTCTGAGTGATTCAATCTTACATACTTGGGTTTATTCACATGCTATTGTTCTTCAGTCATTGTGGAATTTTCTGATGATGCCAATGTGACTGGATCCACACTCTGTACCAGTGCACTCTATATAGGTTCATTTATGATCATCTGAACTGCTGGTTCAGAATCTACAGACCTTGAATTTCCTCTAAATTGTTCAACTATCTTCACATTAGCACTCTCAATGATTTTCTGCAATCTTTTATTTAAACATCTATATGCCTTGCTTTCAGATGAATAAACAAGAAATATTCCTTCATCACTTCTAGGATCAAATTTACCAATATACTCATCTCTTCTAATATAGCATTTGCTTCCAAAAATTCTGAAGTATTTAAGAGTAGGAGTATTACCAAACCATAGTTCATAAAGGGTCTTACCGGTTTCACCTTTGATGTGAACCCTATTGAAAGTGTAAATTGATGTATTCACTACTTCTCTCTAGTACACATGAGGTAGATTTGCTTCCAATATCATGCTTCTAGCTACATCCAGAATAGTTTTGTTCCTCCTTTTCACAACTCCATTTTACGTAGGTGTTTGGGGTGCTGATAGTTGTCTTTTGATTCCATTCACTTCACAAAATGTATTAAATTCCTTAGATGTAAATTCTCCTCCTTGATCAGATCTCAAACATTTGGTTTTCTTACCAATTTCATTCTCTACCATTGCCTTGAATAGTTTGAATTTTCCAAAAGCTTGTGATTTCTCCCTGAGAAAAGTAACCCAACACATTCTAAAATAATCATCAATAATTAGTGCAGATGTATAAAAATGACCATATTCCTAAATGAATGTTCAATGTTCATTTTATTCTCATTCCTCTATTTAGTTAAATCTAGTTTAATTAAATCACCCGCATTCTTCTATTTAATTAAATAAATTATTCAATTTATTTAGCTAAATTCACTTAAGTCCTTTATGTCATTTAATTGAATAAATCATTTTATTTAATTAAATCCATCCTCCTTACTTTTTAATTAAATTTACATTTAATTAATAGTTTACCCCAATCGAATAAATCTAATTTATTTAATTTCCCAACTTGCAACCAAATTGAAATAAAGCAATTTATTTTAATTAATCCTATTATCCCTCATCCACTTGCATTTTCCTACATCTCCCACTTGCATCCTAACCCTATTACTAGTTTCTTCTAGAATCCATCTAATCCTAATCAATTAACCCAAACCTAATCACTATCCCCTTTCCCTAAATTTGAGGAGGTCACTTCTCAAATTTGGAGTAGAGTCTTCTAAAGGCATTAAAGCCTTTATCCATTCAATAAGCTAACTTGTTGAATACCCCCAAATTTGGAAGGACTCTTACAAATTTGTCCCCAAAGTCTTCAAACCATTAATGGTTAACTAACTCTTAGTAGCATGGTTAGAGACTTTTTGCCTAATTCAACCTTCATCTAACCCAAGGGTCTCATCAAGCATTCATTGCTTTGACCATGGTTATCCATTTAACCCTTGCACAAGAGTTTACCCTTTGGGTAAAAACTTTATCCATTGGAAAACCTTAACCTAACCTTAACCCTTACCTCCTAAGGTAACCATGAGGTCTTCTCAAGCATTTAATGCTACTTTCATCTCCTCTCAAGCAGTCTTATGTTGACAATTATCACCATTTCATTGGTGAAAATTGTAAACATGGATTGATAACTTTTAGTATTGACCCTTGATTAACTTCTTCAATCTTGACCATCCATTTCGCTATTTTCACTATAAATAGAGCTCTCATTCCTCCATTTTAATGATCCATGCAAGCTTTTAGTATCTCGTTTATGTTCAAATTTATCAATACATCTAGCTTCTCTTTGTAATAGGAATTAATCTAATAAGCATTTTAGAGTATTTCCTTTATCATTAGCTTAAATCATTAACTAGTATATCATGTTAGGATAGTATTTCTACTAACCTTGTCATCTTATAATCTAGTTTACTTCATTTGTAAAATCATGCATACATAGAATGCATTTCATGCTAAAATCAATCTAAAACATCCCTCGTTCTTGCATTCGTCATCCCTAAGTCACTTTGCTTAGTGATCTGAGAGCAAAGGCATTGGCTTGAGGGACCTTGTGAGATAGAGAACCATAGAACCTACCTTGGGAAGTTGAGTCATCTTCATGACTCCATAACTTGCACCAAGAAGTCCCGTGGGTGTGTGGACAAGTCTCTTTGAACGCATTTTTCACATTTTAAGTTTCATTGACCCGCTTTTCCTACACACATTTCTGGCGCCCACCGTGGGGCACTACCCCATTAATCAAATCAGTTTTTGAATATAATCACTTTTGCAAGTATGCGGGAAATAGGAATTGGTGCATGGGGAGCATCCCTTAGTGCATCTGTTTAATCTTCCAGCATATCTAGCTCACTGTTTAGGGCATGAGACTCATTTCTCAGCGCGTACAGACCATAACTTAGCGCATCAACTTTACTGACATTTTCCTATAGGTCTTGATTCAGAAAAACAACAGAGAAGTGCATTTCAAAAATAGTTCAGCGCATCGGGTCTGTCCAATAGCGCATCCCAGTTGTTTTGTAGCACGTACAGTCCTTTCTGTAGCGCATCACAAATAGAAGGCAAAAATTAAAATTGTAACCGAGTTTAAAGTTAGACTTGTTGAAGTGCACAAAAGCTTGTATTTGTCTAACTACTGTGGTGGTTATTTTACAGGATTTTTGACATCTTATTGCAGGGAGGAGCTTAGTGTTATTTTTAGAATTATAAATAGTTTAAATTTTTACTAACTTGTTTAAGTTAGTTAGAATTTAAAGTCTTTCCAATTCTTGTTAAATAAAATTGAACTCACTTTATTTGGGCTATAAAAAGAACCACAAAAATATTTTTTTCTTGCTTTTCCTAGGAAGACAAATTTTCATTTTGGGCTTTAAAAAGAACAAGTCAAATTTTTCTTTTTTGCAAACAAAGGTGTTTAAAAAGAACTTCACCATCCTTTGGTGCATAAAAGGATTCACTTCAAATTTTTGCAAAGTAAAAGAATCACACATGTCCAAAGTGATTTGCAACTAAAGAGGGAATATCTTCCCCTTTTGATTGATTTCTTTTGTTGACCAAACATTGAATTTACTTTGTTGACTAGTTCCTTTTTCATAGATAAGAAAATCAGAGCCTTAAAAGGATAAAATAAACACCATGTTTTCATGGAGCAACATCTCCATATATATTTTAGCAAATCATTTCCTTGAAAGATAAAAAGAACCTTGTTTGCCTTGTCTCGAAAGTGGAAGGAATATGCTCTCCCCTTAACCGAGTGATCAAAAATACAGACCACTCTTACGCTTTCAGTCATATTGCATTAAATCTTTTAGCAAGTCTGCCTTCCTGAGGAGTTGAAAAAATCTTAAAGCCATTTTTGGTCAGTGTGAAGGGAATGACCTAAGTGGGAAACAAATTTGAAGCCAAGTGTTCCAATGCACTATAATAAAAAGTGGAAAGTGACAAAAGTCCTTTTCAATGGTTGCGCATAGCGATTACCCTTCCCCCAATATCCTTGAGATACGTAAATTCTTTGTTCTAAAGGTTGGGAAGCCTCCTGAAGGAGCTTATCACCGACGGTTGAATGAGAAGCCTGATTATGAACTTTAACATAGAAACTTTGAGCCGAGTTAGTATCCAGACATTTGTATTATCATAGTGCAAGGGTGGGGAAGAATCTGCCCCCAAGATCGCTCACCATATATCTCCTAAGATAACTACTCAATTGTGAAGCAATTCACTTTGGGTTAATTTTTGACAAAAGGCAAAAAAATGGGTGCTTCCTAGGAGGTGACATGGTTGTTTGAGCTGATGGAGTATCGAGACTAGTGGGCTATGATATGGCTTATGACCCTTGAATAAAGAGTCTGACTGAAGTGCATGTTGTATCTAAACTTGTCAAAACATTGAAGATTTGAACACATCCTCACAAAAAATACACTCATTGTTTAGATTAAGAAAAATGGTTGTCTCTTTTGTGTTGTGTCTTCATTTGTTACTTCAAAAAATCATCTATCATCAATGAAAACTCAAAACAAAATTCCAAAAATTGTAGAAAAGCAACCAAGTCAAAAAATTAGGGCAGTTTAGCACGTAAGAGAAACCTCTTAGCACATAGAAACCATCTTTTAGCGCATTCGACCTTTACCTTAGCACGTTAGGGCTTAACATTAGTGCTTCATAAAAATCCAAAACTCGTAGTTTTAAGTAGCACCTTTTGAAAATAGTCTGGCATGTTGAAGCATCAACTTAGTGCGTGGAGATCAAACTTTAGCGCATAGAGATCAATAGTTAGCGCATTGGCGGCCCATATTAGCGCATAACCTTTTGAACCAAGGCAAAATCAAAACAATTCAAGTAGTGCGTCACAGGGGGTAGCGTATCACATAGGGTCTTTTCTCTAGTGCATTAAGGACTTTCTGTAGCGCATTGCATCTCTGTCTTAGCACGTAGCCAAAACTAGGAAAACAGGGGGCAAAACAGAGGTCATTTTTGAAAAAATTGAAAACAATTTTAGGAGCTTTCCTTCCTCAGCCTGAACTTCATCAAACAGGAAACCAAATTAGAGTATCCAAAACTATTCTCAAAACAAGTTTTCCATCGAACAAAGTTGTCCAAAATCTGAAAACTAGTCGCAAGATAACACATCTCTCCTATCAAAATCAGGGAACCTCATCAGAAGTATCAAACAGGTCCTTCAATCAAATAGATTTCTATCCCCAAACACACTTGTTTTAAAACTCCAAGTTGTCAAATCGAGTTTCCATACTGGGAAAGCTCGTATTCCATATCGTTTGACATGCTTTGTCATGAGGGGACATCTAAACCTTCATTTTGATAAAGTAAAACTTAAGTTTCCAAAACAAATCAAAGGAAACCATTGATCGCTTGTGCATGACTAATCCTCATATTCTGAGAAGAAAGAGTATTTATCATAACCACTGAGTTGAAGAAACAACAACCCAGATCTCTGAAACCTACCAAATGGAATAAATTTTTATACATCAATTGCCAACTCTTCAAATCTCATTGATCATTCCTTCATCATATGCGCTTGTATCTTCAAGACAAAACAATAGAATTTGACAAGGAACCATTGAGGAGTAGAGAATTCTGTCAAAAGTCAGCATTCATTCAATACCTAAATCAAGGAGGAAAGATCAATCTGGCCTTCTTTCCCAAATAGTGCATCACTTACAACATACCCCGATTTGAACCACCAACCCCTAAAAAAAACATTGAAGAGGAGTTTGTTCCTTTTGTCATAGAAAGCTTGTATTAGATGCCTGCTATTACTTGCTCTCAGTGAAACAAACAAAGTGAAATGCAACCAGAGTCCAACATGAATCAAAGATTATCAAATCCTTTCGAGTGTCCAAATCTAGAGGACACCAAAATTTCTAAGGAACTCCTCCAAGAATGTCAAGAAAGTGCTTCATTTCAAAAACTTGTGGAAAGACTCATGGAAAACGACAAGGAAAAATATCTACTCATGCTCACAAGCAAAGGAGTTAAACTTCCTGAAGACTTTGACACCGACATTTTTAGAATGAAGTCTCGACATTATGATTATCAAGAATGACAAAGAGAGGAAGAAAGTCGTGACCCTAAGCAAAACATACATGAGCAAAAGCTATGAGAACAGAACTTGCCCGAGCAAGATATCCCTGAGCAAAACATCCCTGAGCAAAACATACCATTCCAAACGCCATTTCAACTTAGAATAAATACAAGGAAAGAACCCTTCCCTCGACAAAATAATGCACCTTTGATTGCTCTCACTCAGCAAATGCAAATGTTACAAAGACAAATGCAAGACATGCAACAAGGGACAACAGTATGGTACTCCTTAACTGAAATTTGTCCATATCCTTTTGACATACGGTTAAACATGGTACCTTTTCCCCCAAACTCAGACATTCCCAAATTTGACAAATATGATGGGAAAAACGATCCCCATGATCATGTTTGGGAATTTCGTAACATGAGTCTTGAATTTTCTCATGATGACACCTATTTGATGAGGTTATTCCCAAGAAGCTTGGGAGGACAAACAATGGAATGGTTATCCAAAATCACACCTCCTATCAGATCATTCGATGAATTAGTCAAAAAATTCATAACTCAATATTCCTATACCATTCAACATGCTATCACTATCCTAGATGTCTGTAATACCAAGCAGAAAAATAATGAAACATTCATGGTATTCCTTCAACATTGGTGACGTATGGTTTCAAGATATCCTTGAGATGTGCCCGAAAAGGAAAAGATGGAAATTTTCATCGATAACTTGAATAGTAAGATGAGTTACATACTCAAGCTTCAATGCATACCATCTTTTGCCAAATTGATTAAGAATGGCATCCAAGGAGAAGAGGCATGTGTCAAGAAAGGAACATTAAAATTTTTCAAATAAGGAACAAGTTCATCCAATTATAACAACCAAAACAACAACTTAGACAAATCTAGATTCTGGACCAGAAACAAAAACATTGGAAATGAAGGAGGAAATGAATCAAATGATCCAAAATCCAAGCAACTAGTGCTAGCGTTATCAGTTAATCCTCAAGCTACAAATAATACCAAAGGTGCTAACCAAGGTACTAACACTTATGCACCGAATACCAATCAAGATCAACTCAACACAAACAACACCAACAATACCCAAAACAATAATACCAATCAAGGACCTAATCCAAACTCATGAGGTAATGCAAACAACTTTCCAAAATGCATTTACACACCACTAGGGCAATCACTGGAGTCAACATTCAGAGAACTCTTGGCAAACAAAATTATCTCCTTACCAGCAATCAAATTTGAACCACAAATCAAACCACCCTGATGGAATGACTCACACTTTTGTGATTTTCATCACAACAAAGGTCATCAAACAAATGATTGCATGAGACTGAAAAACATTATTCAAGACATGATTGATAGAGGCGATTTAACAGTCGATGGTCTCAAGACAAATGGTGACCATGGAGCCTTTAAGAATCCTCTTCCCAATTACAACAAGCATGGAGCTTCAACCTCAAACAATACACATGGAGCTCATATCAATCACATATACAATAACACCATCAATCACATATCAGCTGAGGACAATCAAGTAAATGACATGACAATCAAAGACAAGCGTGAACATGAATCTGTCAACGTAACAAGCTGGGCTCAAAAATATGTCTTGAAGGGGAATATGTCAACAACAAACACCATACCCAAAATTCAATATGATCTAGTTAGTCAACTGTGCAAAAATCCTACTCAAATATCTATACTAGAGTTACTAAAACTTTTGCCAAAACACAAAGACATCTTGGAACAAGCGTTATTGGAAACAAATGTACCTCAAGATCTGGATGCTGATAAATTCCAAGCCGTGGTAGCTCATATGACAGGGCCTCATAATCTTACCTTTTCTGAGCATGATAATATCTCATTGAGCCATCCACACAATACTCCACTCCACATTGAATTCTTGGTCTACAAGCATCGAGTCAAAAGAGTATTAATAGATGTAGGAGTTGGACTCAATATTTGTACCTTGAAACTTATCCATGCATTAGGCTTCTCTGAGCAATCTATTGATCCATGCAAAAGGATCACTATCAAAGCATATGATGATGAAGAGAGATCATCCAAAGGAACAGTAATGTTTCCAATTCAAGTAGGACCAATACAAAAGGACACTATGTGCCAAGTCTTAGACATAGACCTCACATACAATATCTTATTGGGTCGACCTTGGATACATGAAATGTAAGCAGTACCTTCTACTTATCATCAGTGTGTTAAGTTCCCCTACAATGGGCAGGAGATTTCTATATCAGAAGATCATAATCCATTTCAACATTGTAATGCTATGGGGGCAGCCCAAGATAGCTTGGTTCCACACAATAGAGAAAAACAAAGTTACTCAACACCAGACCTTCAGCAAGAAAAGTCTACATCACTATCTATGGATTTCAAGTGAAATTGAAAATCAAAGAGAAAGGCATGGGAGAATACTCTTTGGAACCCATGTGTTTGGCCAACTTACTAGCATCACCTAAATCTCATGGATTACCTACAACAACAACACATCAAGCAACCCAGCCCATCACCAAATTTGATGGCAAATTTATCCAACTAGGCACTCTAGCACATGAATCGGAGGAGAAAGACATGTTACTACTTATCAAATTGCCATTAGTTTTTATATTCAAAGTCATACTATATACTCTAGCCACTTAACACTACCGAATCATGCAGTAGGTATACACAAAGAAGTTGGTATGCACAGTCTAGTCGGTTACAGAGGAAAGAAGTCATAGAACGCAGTATACACCGAGCTCTCTACCGAGTATCTTTTTATGTCTACCAAGCAGCAAAGATGACACACCGAGTTGATATACACTGAGTGAAACGTGTTACTAGATTCATTGAACCTCGACATGCACATGAAAACATGTTATAAGATTGAGACACATCTAGCCGTTATCACATTGGAAATTGCACTAGAAGATTGTGTATGATTTTGAGATCAATCTAACCAATGAAATATTTTGTATAGTTATTCATTCGATAAATCATGTTTGTAAGATCGAAACAATGAATTGGATCATCGCCTTAAGAGATCTATTTATACAACATGAGTTAAGGGTGTGTACAAGAGTGTGAGAAGATTGTTATAGAGACACAGAGGTCACTGAGAAGGTTTTCAGAGAACAGTCGAAGAACAGAGTAAACAGAAGGGTTTACCGAGTTACGATATGGGTTACCGAGGTATGCTATAAGCAAGGTAATCTATTCAGAGCACATAGAATTTGCTCTAACATTTCAGATGTAAAGTTATAGATATTTGTAATGTTTTTATTGTAATATTGTGAAGTTGTAAGAGAAACCTTTAACAGGGTAAAAGACTCTAATCAAGTCTATAAATTGTAAAGCCTCTAACTAGGTGCAGCATTTAGATTAAGTATTGTAAAATCCTTTAGCAAGGTAGATCTAACAAATCTTGTTACTCCTAATAGGGTAAGCTATCAGAAATAACTAATATGTAGCTCTAACCAAGCACTCTTTATTATTGCAGTAGTGAAGTTGTGGGTGCCATCCCTATCGCAGTTTTTCTCTCTAACCACGAGTTTCTGCGTAACCAAAATATATGTGTTATGGAGTGAATCATGTATGATTGTTATCTATTTGTTTTAGCTTTATTTTATGTTACTACACTATTCTATTTATGCATAACAGTAAAATTATTCAAGAAAAGTTTTGGAGTACTTATTCACCCCTCCTGTCTCAGTACATTAGCTTTCCATATTGGGCCTAACAATTGGTATCAAAGCTTGAATCTTGGAAAAGGGTTTAACTACCTAAAGAGAAAGATATTATCAATGGAAGGAAACAAACAATCTCGGAGGATTGTGTATCTGCAAGAAGAGCTGGATCATGATAATCAAGTGATTGCAGACATGCAAAAACAGATGCAAAAATCTCAGGAAGTAAGAAGAAGATTATCTGATGATTTGCAGGACTCTCAAGAATTAGTGGAACAAATTGAGACATCATCTGAGAACATTATATCTGAAGAGACTGAAGAAATGATTGGAGTATTGAAAGAAAAGAACAAAGCACTGGCTGATCAACTAAAAGCAATGAAAAGAGAACATGAACATTTTAGCACACAAATGACTAAAAATCTAGATGCATTAAGGACAACTAAGGATAAAGCAAGAGATCTAGAAAGAGAGAAACAACAACTTGAAGTCTTAGTATCTGATAAAAATGATGAAATCATAAGGCTGACTGGGATTCAACAAAATATGACAAATCAACTAGGTTATGCACATCATGAAGCAATTTTGAAGAATGATGAAAATCAAGCATTGAAACTTGAAGTATCAAGGTTGACCGATGAACTTGAAACAGAGAAGAAATCCAACGAAACACTGAAGAAGAGTTATGAAGCATCAAAGATTTTGGATGAGCAACTAAATACAAGAAGACCCACAAAGATGCAGGACTCGGTTACAGAGGAAAAGACACTACCGAGAAAGGAATTCATACTACTGAGAGAGGAGAATCATCAAAGCAAGCTAGAAATAGGAATAAAATCTAAAGAAAGAAGCCTATTTGCTACTACTATGGAAATCAAGGTCATACTGACAACATATGCCAAATCAGAAAAGATAAGCAACCGAATATCACTAAGTCCAATGGTTATTGTTACAATTGCAATAAATATGGTCACACATTTAACCAATGTAGGACAAAGTTTGTTAACAATTATCAGAAGGAAAAATACAAAGGGTTTTGTAGAAACTACAATAAATATGGACATAGTACCGAGAAGTGCTAGCTTAAGCAAAAGAACTACATGTGGTCTGCACACCAAGCAAACACTAGAGGTTACCGAACTCACACAGATCCTTACTGATAATATGCAGCAGTACCATGGGATTACAATACAAGGATATGGTGTGAATGTTGTGGAAGATATGGACATATTGGTGCTAACTATTTTATAAGGTTTGGAATGAACAACCAAAGATCATGGAGAAATCCTGGTATGGCATGTTTTCATTGTCACAAAGTTGGACACTTGGCTGGAGATTGCAGAGATCAACCTAGAAAAGACACTGAAGAAATCAAAGAAAAATTAAAGATGATTTGGAAAAAGAAGGAAATTGTGTCAAATGAAGAAAAAACCTTACCTACTAAGTTAGGTGCACCTATTCCAAATTAATCAATAAAGGTATTAAGGGACTGCATTCTCTGAAGGTTAAAATCATAACAGTTCCTATTCTATTATGTACTAAATTCAAAATCTGCATAGTTAAGATGCATTAGTAAGTTTGAAGTTCTATCAAAAGTACTTTATAGGAAACCTATGAAGTCGATGAATATAGGAAGCCTATCAAGTCGGTAAATGAAGGAAATTTGGTTACTCGATTAAAACAAAAAGGAGAGAAAATCAGTTAAAAAGGAACTGAGTGCATTTAATGTTTTTGACCTAACCCGCACGAAGCCCGATAAGGTATTTTGTGTACTTAAAAGCATTTTCGCAGTCATTTACACTTACCAAGTTTTTGAAAGAGCAGAGCAGAGCGATTCCAAGGTGATCAAACCTCATTCAAAGTGAATTCAAGGTATTTACATCAAATCTCATTGCACTGTTAAGCTAGCTTACCGATCTTATCAAATTGTTATTATCGGCTGAGTGTGAAGCATCTATCATTTGAAATTCTGAAACCCTAAGGACTCTTTACTAGTTTTTGCTTGAAATCCTAAATGCCACCCAAGATCCAAGATCCCATTATTATCAAGAATGTAGAGAAGCCCTCACTGAAATACTCTTTGACTCCTAAAGTCACCTCCAAACCGAATAACAAAACCGCCTTTTCACTCATCCCAGATCTAGTCTTGTTAGTCGAAGATGTGAGATTCTTCACCAAATGTGGTGTTGAAGAACTCAGTCATGTTGAAATAAGAGACACCTATGATGAACTATGTACTGATGGTGTATTAAATAGCAAGTATGAACACATCAGAATCAAAGGATTGACTGAAGCCCTAACCTATCCTCGTGTGTTCAAGCCCCAATGGATCAAGTTTGTTTTGAGCAGAGTTTAGGATGATTTCATGTGGCTAGAAGAGCAACCATTTAAAAGTACCAAGGAAATCATTCATGTGATCACTGGTTACCCTATCTATGATCATGCACGAGCTCAAAAGATGATATCACAGAAGGAATTGATCAGTTTAACTGGAGTAGAATCTTATTATAGAGGACTGAAAGTGAACAATGTCACTGATGCAGAACTTAAGTTTGCCATTAGAGTAATTGGTTACTGTTTCTTCCAATCAGCAAGGGAAAACAGTGTACCCTGTGCAGCAGTTGACTTAGCTTATAAGATTGTGAAAAAGGGAATGATAGTTGACTTATGTGAAGTGTTACTAAAGAACCTATTTGAGAATCTGAACACAATAAGGAAGCCGAAGAAGAACAACTTGGCAAATACTCTAAAGTTTGGTTAACTTCTTGTATGCATGTTCTTCTACTTTGAAAAATTCTTTCCATCAGTCAGTAAAGTAGTTTGGGAGCTACACCGACCAATCACCCATCAGATTAATGACTTTATCAAGAAGCTAGGTGATAATTTCAATGACATAATGGATGATTATTTTAGTAAATTTCAAGAGAAGATACACAACAGGTACTGAATTCCACCCCAGCTAGTGGAGAAATATAAAGATGATATATGCTTTGAGGTAGACACTGACTACTATTATGTGAATGTTGTGGAACTAAGAACTCAATCTTTGCCACCAATGGGTTACGAGATTGACTTTGACATCACACAACAAAAAATTGATGCATTTCTTACATTACCAAGGCATGATATCGAGCTGAGGTATGGAACCTATGAAGAAGTGAAGGGAAAAGTAAAAATGAGCATTGTAGTACCCAAAGCTACAAGGAAAGCAACAAAGATGATAAAGGTTTTAACGGAGAAATTCGGAGAAGATTCTTCCTCCACACCTATCAAAGGTACTCTTGCCATCACCGAAGAGAAATCAGAAGCTCAAGAGGTAGCTATAACACTGAGCACTGAATTACCTAAGGGTAAAGTGTTAAAAAGAAAGAAATAGGACACTTCAAAGGCCCTACCAACTCCTCCAACAAAGAGACCTAGCACTAGAGCATCAGCTGCATCACTGAGTAAGAAACAAAAGAGTGTTACTGATCCAAAGGTAAGCAAGACCTACAAGAAATCTACTTGGAGACTCATTTTGGCAAAAGAGTCTAGTGATACAGAATCTGAACATGCAAACAAATTGTAGATTGTCAAGAGCAAGAAGGTAAATATACATAGTGTTGAAAAATTCTGTGCCCATTTGAAAGAATATGGCGGATTTGGTTGTTTTAGATATGTTAAGTATGAAACTAGAAATAATGATGAGAAGAGACAAATTGAAGAAGTTGTCATCTGCACACTTCTAAAGTTCCAGTTAGCTCCATTGGAACTAGTAAAGTCACTTCCAAATGAACTTTACTTACATATTGATAATAGGTGGAAATATGCAATGGACTCAGAGAAACAAATCAGATAAAGAAGTCTAGTCCATCTATTTCCTGATATGTCTGTAGCAGAAATAAAGGAACATTTGACAACCTACAATTCAAAGTTTCTTGTCAAACAAAGAGCCTTAAAATTGATGAATGGGCTATATATTGATGTAGAAAATGAGACAAAAGCAAAATGGTAGGAAATCTTCAAAATAAAGGATGCCGGTGAACAATCTACAGTTGAAATTGTTGATGTCACCAAGCATGATCCCGATATCACTGAGCTCGATCCTAATGTCACTGAGCACGGTCTTGATGTTACCAAACAAGACCCAGCTGACACTATTCAAATAGATGAAGATGTCATGGATACAGAGGAACCAGAGCAGGAGATGATAGAAGGCACTACTTATGCAAAACTTGTATCTAGTGAATCTGTATTAGAACAAGTTCAGCCTTATCCACCGATCACTCAACCTATCTCTACTGAAGCTCCTTAGGATATAGCACAAGGCACCGAATGTCACAAGTCTACAAGAGGAGAAGATACTACTCTAGAACAGACTTCTCAAGTACCTTCGAGCACCACAAATGTAGCAACTGAGACACCTAGTACCGAGACACCAAAAGACACCACAGCGGGTACAGGAACTGACCAAAGTGTTGCCTCTACTGAGTAGCCTATCGAGGGTCAGCAAGCCTCTCAAGCTATTGTCTTGGTCCAACCAACCAAAGGTAAAGAGAAGAAGGTGAAAAAGCATAGTTTCAAAGTTGATTTATCTAAACCAATAGTGTTGCCCAATGTGGATATATCAAAATTAAAGGGGCAAGCACTCATTGATTTCGGTGAACTATGCAAAGCAAAGGCTGAACAAGAAAAATAGATGGCCATACAAAAGAAGAATAAAATACTTCAGAAGGTGAAGACACTACTATCTGATATGCTACCTACAGCTACAGTGTCAACTGATGTAGCCATCCACATTCAACTGGATGAACTCCTTAATCAAATAGAAACATGAAGAGTTGATGCATCTGAGTATTTGAGCAAGCTAAAAGACAAGGAGCTTACTACAAAAATGATAGAAGAGGTATAGAAAGCTCTTGCTATTGGCAAAGTCAAACTTGTCAAATTCATTGCTGAGTTGTCCCCTCAACTCAAGCACATTCTTTATTTATTTCAGAAACTCTATACATTTTCTATATTCATTAAAGACATTAAGAATAAAACTAATGCAATTGAGAAAGAGATCATCGATCTCTCAAATAAGTTGACCCCAGAGCCCAATTCAGTTCAGAATTTTTATACCAAGCTTCAATAGCTCATGGCTCAACAATTGGAACTAAGAAATGAAGAACATAAGATCAGGATGGATATAATGACACTCCAGACATTATTCCTTCCTCATCTTTCATCAATTCAAGAATAGATTAACCGAGCCACACGCCTATCTACTACACAAGAGGGAAGCACTCTTGGTGGCTTAATATCACTGTTGGCTGATATTCAAGCACAAAATTCTTTAATGGAAAGTGTAAAGGATGCACTCTCTATCGCTCTCACCGATGCCCAGAAAAAGTACAAATCCATTTTTGACCAGTTACCACCCCCGAATGGAAATTAAGTTTTTGATGTTTGTCAAAAAGGGGGAGTAATACTATATATTTGGGGAGTAATACAGTTTTGATATAGTATTCAGAGTATTGTATACAGGGGGAGTATACCGAATAGAGTAAGTAGAGCACACAAGCACAGAACCGAGCATGCAAAATCAGAGTTATGTATAGTATAATGATAAGGGGAGTATATCTAAATATACTATTTCATTGACTATTGTATATATTGTCAAGTAGATAGATTTTTTTTGTTTTGTTATTACTTTGAAAGTAGTTTTTGTCAAACATCTCAACTAATGTCAAAAGGGGAGATTGTTACTACTTATCAAATTGCCATTAGTTTTTATATTCAAAGTCATACTATATACTCTAGTCGGTTAACACTACCGAATCATGCAGTCAGTATACACAGAGAAGTCAGTATGCATAGTCTAGTCAGTTATAGAGGAAAGCAGTCACAGAACGCAGTATACATCGAGCTCTCTACTGAGTATCTTTTTATGTCTACTGAGCAGCAAAGATGACACACCAAGTTGATATACACCAAGTGAAATGTGTTACCAGATTCATTGAACCTAGACATGCACATGAAAACATGTTATAAGATTGAGGCACATCTAACCGTTATCACATTGGAAATTGCACTAGAAGATTGTGTATGATTTTGAGATCAATCTAACCAATGAAATATTTTGTATAGTTATTCATTCGATAAATCATGTTTGTAAGATTGAAGAAATGAATTGGATCACCATCTTAAGAGATATATTTATACAGCATGAGTTAAGGGTGTGTACAAGAGTGTGAGAAGACTGTTACAGAGACACAGAGGTCACCGAGAAGGTTTTCAGAGAACAGTCGAAGAACAGAGTAAATAGAAGGGTTTACCGAGTTATGATATGGGTTACCGAGGTATGCTATAAGCAAGGTAATCTATTCTGAGCACATAGAATCTGCTATAACATTTTAGATGTAAAGTTATAGATATTTGTAATTATTTTATTGTAATATTGTGAAGTTGTAAGAGAAACCTTTAACAAGGTAAAAGACTCTAATCAAGTCTATAAATTGTAAAGCCTCTAACCAAGTGCAGCATTTAGATTAAGTGTTGTAAAATCCTTTAGAAAGGTAGATCTAATAGATCTTGTTACTCCTAATAGGGTAAGCTATTAGAAATAGCTAATATGTAGCTCTAACCGAGCACTCTTTATTATTACAGTAGTGAAGTTGTGGGTGCCATCCCCACCACAATTTTTCTGTCTAACCAAGAGTTTCTGCGTAACCAAAATATGTGTTATGGAGTGAATCATGTATGATTGTTATCTATTTGTTTTAGCTTCATTTTATGTTACTGCACTATTCTGTTTATGCATAACAGTAAAGTTATTATTCAAGAAAAGTTTTGGAGTACTGATTCACCCCTCCCCTCTCAGTACATTAGCTTTCCATATTGGGCCTAATAAGACATCCTTAGTTGGCTATACAAGGATGAGGAAGAAGACAAAGTGGCTACTGTGGAAGTAGCTATACCAACACACCTATATGGAAAAGGCTGCTTGATCATGCAACAAATGAGTTACAATGGCAAGGGACCTATTGGTAAATGTCAGGAAGGCATCACAAAACCATTAGCTCCTCCTTCACAATTCAGTAAAGACAAAAAAGGATTGGGCTATGAATACATTTTACCACCAAGGAAGACACCAAGCAAATACCAAAAAACTTAGTGGAAAGAAAAGAAGAAATACAAGGATGACTCCTGGTAGGAGGCACTATTTGAGTCAGCTGAGACAATATGCAAAGAATGTGAAAATCAAGAATGAAAGAAATATCAAAGGAAGCATCTACTGCAGAAGCACATCATATTCAAGAACCACTATTTGAAAAAGAGGAATCACCTCCTAGTAACATCATTCCTCCCCAAGGAGAGACAGTATACAAACAAATGCAAAGAGTGGAAGCAGGATCTAACACAGAATCAGAGAAAACTACCAAACTTGTATCAATTATCAAATATCTATTCTCACCCTACAACATACCAGTCCACAACACTGCTAGAATGTGGGATAATACCTCTGAGACTGATTCCAATGAATATGAATGGGGAAACTATTCTAATGTTACTAAATATATTGGTCCAAATGATAGTCATACACCCATCTCTCAAGAAGAACACAACATAGAATCTAGACCACTTAAATTTGGTCCACAAAATATCTATGATGCCAAGGAAAATGAGTAGCGACATTATGAGAAAGTCTATACAGAAGATGATACCATCGAAGACCTCGACAAAATCCTTAACTTCTTTAACACCCAGGTCAACCACGATGATACCTCCATCCTGACACTTATAGTAGCTAAATTTGATCGACCTAATGACTCCTTACCACTTGTCTTTCCTGACCTCATAGATTGGGATGAACCTGAAACTCAATTCCCAAATGAGGAATCCATTATCCATTACTTGTGTACTGTTAACTCGGAAATAGACTCTACCAATGAACAAAGTAACAACATCTGCAATCAGGGGAGTGCCAAGTCTCTCAATCACAAAAATGAACAACATAAAAGATATACTACTAAAAACCAGTCAATGGCAGCAATAGATCACAAAAAAGTAAAAATAAAGGACGCATCTGAGGGTGAAAACCTTTTTAAGGCACCTAAAGATGAGAGACTTGACACTCTTACTGAGCATTATCATGAGAAATCACCCATATTTATTGAGCCCACTCAATCAATCAACATTGGTACTACAGAAGCAGCCAAAAATATACACCTTGCAAAATCTTTAACAGAGGAAGAAAGATTAGAGTTTATCAAGTTTTTTAAAGAAAAGCAAATCAAATTTGTTTGGTCATATGCAGATATGCCCAAGATTGATCCATAATTAATCATGCATCACTTATCCATTACTCCAAGAGCTAAGCTAGTCAAGAAAAAACTACAAAAGATGAATCCACATGTGGCGCTCATGGTTAAAGCTGAGCTGAAGAAACTATTAGATGTCAGATTCATTCGACCTATCGACTATGATGAATGGATTTCCAACATTGTGCCAGTATCAAAACTAGATGGTAGTATCAAAATATGCACTGATTTTAGAGATGTCAACAAAGCCTGTCCAAAGGATGACTTTCCTTTACCCAGTATCGACATAATTGTAGACCTCATAGCAGGCCATGCAATGCTATCACTAATGGATGGTTTTTTAGGCTATAATCAAAACAAGATAGCCCCAGAGGATCAAGATAGAAAAACATTTACCTATCTCTGGGGAACGTACTATTGGAATGTCATGCCTTTTGGCTTGAAGAATGTAGGAGCAACTTATCAATGAGCAATGACAACAATATTTCATGACATGATGTATACCTTCATGGAGGACTATGTGGATGATTTACTAGCTAAATCATTCACCAGGGCAGAACATTTAAGCATCTTAGAAAAGATTTTTGACAGATTGGAAAAGTTCCAAGCCAGGCTCAACCCTAAGAAGTGTGTCTTTGGGGTTACATCAGGTAAGTTACTAGGCTACATAGTTTCAGCTAAGGGTATTGAAGTGGATCCAGCAAAGGTACAAGCTATTATGGAGATGCCACCACCAAAAACATCAGCCAACTCAGATCACTACACAGATAGCTCCAATCAATCAGGCGATTCATTGCTCAACTAGCAGATAAAAGTCTACCATTCAATCATTTGCTACATAAAAATGTACCATTCAGATAGGAAGCCAAATATGTATTATAATCATTTTATCAAATCAAGCAGTATCTAATGAATCCACCAGCTCTAGTACCACCAATAGCAGGGAAGCCACTCATTCTCTACATTTCCATAACAGATATATCACTGGGGGCATTATTAGCACAAGAGGATCAACAAGGCAAGGAACGAGCTATATATTATGATCAATAGGACATTGAACGGATATGAACTCAACTATACATTCATTGAGAAGGCTTGTCTAATAGTGGTACTTGCCTCTCAAAAGTTCCTGACACTACATGCTAGCTCACACAATTAAGCTAGTTGCAAAAATTGATCCTCTCAAATATTTTCTCAGCAAAGCAGCTCTTACAGGCAGATTGGCTAAATGGTTCATGATTCTTAGTGAATTTGATATCCACTACATAGAGTGATGAGTTATCAAAGGACAAGCAATTGCAGATCAACTGGCTGAAGCACCACTACATGGAAAACAACCAATGGAGATCGAATTCCTAGACAGGGATGTTCTTTCTATTTCCACCAAAAAATGGACCCTATACTTTGATGGATCCTATACTCAACATGGCTCAGGTGCTAGCATTTTGTTCATCACTCCTGAAGGGAACACCATACCAAGATCATATCGACTCATGTTTCCATGCACAAACAACATTGCTGAAGATGAGGCACTGGTTATAGGCATCAAAATGGCAGTGGAATGGAGAATCATAGAATTAAAAGTCTACGAAGATTCACAACTAGTTATCAATCAAATCAATAATGACTAGTAGACAAAGGACAACAAGCTACTACCATACAAGCAAATGGTGGATGATTTTAAACAATATTTTGTAGACATCACCTTTGAGCAAATACCAAGGTTAGACAATAGAGAAGCCAATGCAATGGCTATCATTGCTTCACTACTGCAAATTCTAGAGCAACAAAATCATTACGAGTTTCTGGTAGAGCAACAGTACTCCCTAGCCTATGAACATTGTGATTGCTATGTTATCTATGCCTTGACCAGTTCTAACTCTCTATTATATGGACCGATATATGACTATCTTAAGAGAAATATCCTACCCATTGACCTATCCCGAAACTAAAAATGCAACTTTATCTGGCAAGCCGCTCATTATACTCTCACTGCTGATACTTTGTACCATCGAGGTCTGGATGGTACTCTTCTTCGTTGCCTTGATCGTAATGAATCTTACTCCACTTTAAAAGAGCTTCATGAGGTATCTATGGCACACATTCAAGTGGTCCTACTCTTGCTAAAAAGCTTCTAAGAATGGGATATTACTGGCCGACAATGGAAAAAAACTCTTATCACTTTGCAAAGAAGTGTCCTAAATGCCAAATCCATGGCAATCTTATACATGCACCAGTGCAAGAACTATAGCCATTCACAACATCCTGGCCCTTTTTCTAGTGGGGACTGGACTTAGTCAACAAAATTCATCCTTCATCTTCAAATGGACACAAATTCATTATAACTGCAACAAAATATTTTACCAAGTGGATTGAGGCGGTTCCCATGACCAGAGTGTCTAGGAAACAAATAGCCTCTTTCATCCTTAATTATCTGACCTGCAGATATGGCATTCCAAGTTCCATCATCACATATAATGGACAACCTTTCAAGAACCAAGATGTGCAAGAACTATGTGAAAAATTAAAAATCCAACATCATTTCTCTACACCTTACTACCCATAGGAGAATGGTCAGGCCAAAGCATCCAACAAAACAATATTGAAAATCCTAAAGAAAACAGTGAATGATGTAGGCAAATATTGGCATGTACAACTCAATCCAGCACTTTGGTCATACAGAACTAGCATCCGCACACCTATGGGAGCTACACCATATTCATTGGTATATGGATCAGAAGCAATTTTACCATTGGAGGTAGAAATTCCATCTCTCATAGTCTCTTTGAAAGGCCTAATTGTAGGTGAAGAGTATCGAGTCAACAGACTGCACGAGCTCAAACTTCTAGATGAAATACGCCAACATGCCTACACTCATCTCAAAGCATATTAGAAATGCATGTGTAGAAGCTACAACCACAAGGTCATTCCCAGAATATTTAAAATTGGTGACCTAGTACTCAAGGAAAATCCTAGAAATTAGCAAGATCGGGAAAAGAAAGGGAAATTTGAACCTAACTGGTTAGGTCCCTATGTCATCATATCAGCCTATGGATCAGGTGCTTATCAGCTAACAACTTTCGAAGGAGATGTACTCGATGAAACAACTAACAACATCCATTTGAAGAAATACTACACTTGAGCAGTCCAATACACGAAAAAGTAAAAAAAATAAAAAAAAATATCAAATATCAAGAAAAAGAAAATAAAAAGGTGCAATAAAAGAAACTGGTGAAAACCTAGCAACATGCACTATTGTGAGAGGACAACTCCTCTATCTATATTTTACCGTTATATCCATAGTTAAGCACTATTGGCCATCACCTGAAATTTAATCACAATATCCATCCAGGGCATACTTAGTGTAGTCGCTATCCTGGTTTATCCACATATCCTTTTGCCGCATCTCACCATGGCTTGGTAATCACTGTACATATCCACATTAAGAGGAAAACTCATCTAGGGGCAGCATTGAGCAGAACTTGTAGCACATTCAAGACGTCAAAACTTGTAGCAAACTTAGAACATCATATCCAGCAAACAAAACTCAACAATCACAAAAACCACACATTAATCACTTAACGAGATTCACAAAATATGATGGATGATTTTCTGAAGTATCAAATGTGGTATCTTGCATAAATTTTTGACTTTTTTTGCACTTGAACCTTTTGAATTATTGTATCCTCTACATTTTGTCAACAAAAGCTTCAAAGCTAGAGAAAGTCGTGGGGACTCCAATGTTTTTTTTTAGTTTCCTATCTATGAGACGATCATTTGTATTGTGCAGATACTTGTCTCAAGATATGATTCAAACATATCACTGAAGACATGATCCCATATTACGCATACAAATGGTTTGATCTTGTCTGTTTATACGCAATCCACACTTAGGTCGTCTTGGTTCAATTATACCTTGATGCTTGTGCTATCTTGCAAAATCAAAAATCATGTAAGTTTTTCTTAGGTTATTATGGTTCAATTATACCATTATGCTTGTATAAATTTTCAACATATCCCAAACAAATCAATGCTCAATGATGATACCTACAAAGAAAGCAAAAACATGTAACTAAACAGGGATGACCGATGCAGAATGAGGATGCTCAAATCAATTAGTTGCATATCATTTTACAATTAGCTGCATATCATTTTAAATCTTGTATTAGTATCCTCAGCATATCATACATCTCATTTTCAAGATACATCTCACAGCATATCATTATCATACATCTCATTTTCAAGATACATCTCACAACATATCATTATCATACATCTCATTTTCAAGATACATCTCACAGCATATCATTATCATACATCTCATAGCATATCATTATCATACATCTCATTTTCAAGATACATCTCATAGCATATCATTATCATACATCTCATTTTCAAGATACATCTCATGACATATCATATCATAAATCTCATTTTCAAGATACTTCTCATAAACATCATGCATTAACACATCATATTCATCACATATCAAATCACATACATCTAAGCATCGCATCATCATCATGGAAAAACTAAAATCATATAGAAAGCATCAACCATCACATGTGACATGAGGATCAAGGAAAATGGTGTCATATATATCTCAAAAATGATCAATGTGCAAAATATGTCATGTCTGTGCCAATACAACAAAATGATAAAAATACAATAGAGACAATGTCTCTCAGGTATGACTATCTCCTAAAGGAGATGGTCTCACTATAGATGTCCCAGCACCTAGATCTCCAGGTGGATCCTATCTAGGAGGCCCTGTCATGCCTTTTCTCTCTGTCCCTGACCTAGTCCCTTGAGATCGACTAGATCTTGATGCTGTGAAACTTGGCACTCGACGCTCCCTAGGCACTGCATCCTCATGATGCCTCCTGTAGTACACCTCCTCCTTGGCTCTCAAAGATAGCTCTCTAAAGGTGTCTTTCATCCGACCACCTGTTGTCACTCTCTACAAAATCTCTGCAAGCTCCTCTGCTCGACCTTGATGCTCTATCTCTGTATCCCGCTCTGTGGTAAGATGAGTAATCTGACGTTGATGCGCCAACAACTATGTCTACAACTACTACACTAATAACTGTAGAGATCTAATCTAAATGTCCTCCTGATGCATCAAAATCCTCATCTATAGGGGTACCTGTGAAGGGGTACCCCCTATCCCTCTACCTATCCTCAGTGTTGGTGGAGGTAAAACATCTGACCTCCTCCTCTGGGCCAGTCATCTGAAATCATCATGCCCTCCCACTGCCGCTATCACCTCTCCAACTCTCTCCTCACCCCCAGCTCGAATAGCCAAACCTCCTCTCCCTCTTTCCACCATAGCCCATCGCACTACTCTCTCAACCCGTATCCCTCTGTCACCACCATCTCCACCCCTATCTCCTCTCCTCCCTCGATCTAATCTCCCCCTATCCCCTCATCGACCTCAGCCACCTCCTCCACCATCTCCACCATCACCTCCTCCACCATCTCCACCATCACCACCTCCCTCATCCACCTCTTCACCAGCCTCTCCCCATCTCCCTAGCCTCTTGGGTTGATCATGCTCATCATCAGCAAAAGCGAGAATAGTCTCCACTGGATCTGATATCCTAGCCACTGCATGCACTGCACACTCATCAGTCATCCCTGCATCCACTATCTCAGGGGCATACTCCCATATCTGGACGACTAAGTGAGAGAACTCCTCAACTGTCATCGTGCTATCAATAGTGGGTCCCCACTCTGGAACATCCTATCTCCGTCGAGCATATAAACATGCTCCCTGTGGTATCCCCTACTATTGACCATACTACCACAACACTCGGCTATGCAGAAATCTCTCAATAACAAAGGGCATCCGCCCTATCAGATATCTCAACATATATACATAGGGCATCTCCATCCCATCCTCTACCCATACCTCACAACCTGTATATGGTTGCTAGACGACCATATCGATATCATCCAAAACTCTCCTCCAGTGCTCTAGTTTGCCCAGCTTACGTTGGACAAGTATCCCTCGATATTCGTATGCATAAGCACACCCAGTTGGCCTATCTCTGTTTGCCAGTGGCCTGGCTGCGGGAATATGCTCCCACACCAATACCTGTAGCAGTGTAACTCTAGTGGATAGATTTCTATACCCCAAGTACACTACCTGATGTAGATACCTATATAAGTGGGCCAGCATAGCCGACCCCCATGCAAATCGGTGACCTTGTGTCACCATGTCCTTTAGGACCAACCCCCATCCTACAACCAGTCCCTTCGACCTCCAATCAGAACATAAGAAACCACCTATGAAACCAGCCAGCACTGATGTTAGAGGAGCGTAATCCAAATCTAGAAACTCCTGCCAGGGGATCTCATATCCACAAACTATATCATCCTGCAGAATCCAGAGAAAGTGCCTCTATCCCGCCCTCCTCTGTCTACTCATAAGGTAACAATGCACCTACTACAGGAGTCCGCAAAATCTAGTAGAAATCCTTAGGCATCACTATGATCTCTCCTATCGCCAAATGAAAGGTGTTTGTTTCACTATGCCACTTCTCAGCCAATGCTGTCAATAAACCCCGGTTAACGATAAACTGTGGCATCTCTAACAAAGAGGATAGGCCACACCTCTCAATGATATCCCTATCAGCCTGTGTCAATCATGGTATCAATGACCACGGTCTCATAAATCACTCTCATGATTGAACCACTCCAATTCGCTCCTGTCACAAAGAAAAACAAGTCCAATATCAGTTTCCTCATCAAAACAATTCATATCAAAATAAAATTCATATCAACTTGAAACTTTGAAAATCTAATCAAGTTCCACATCATATCAATCCATTTTCATATCAGCTTGTAACACAACTCAAGTTCCACAAGCAAATCAACTTGTAACACAACTCAAGTTTCACAATCAAATCAACTTGTAACACAACTCAAGTTGCACATTTATATCAGCTTGTAAAACAACTCAGGTTCCACAACCATTGTAGCTTGTAAAACAACTCAAGTTCAACATATATATCAACTTGAAAAAATTCATATCAAATCAAGTTCATATCCACCATCCATATCAAATCAACATCAGATCAAAATCAACTTGAAACATTGCAAATCAAATCAAGTTATATCGAAACTCCTATTGGACAACTTATCAAAACAATGACAATAGACATGCAGACTAACAATTCCCACCCATCTCGAAAAAACTGGCATCAACCTACCCATTTTTTTCTTCATCCAAAAAATCACACTTCTCCCAAACTTTTTCCACCATGCACTAAAAAATCCTATCTATGCGCTAGCCTGCACCTATGCGCTACCCTGTCCTATCAAAGCACTACGCAATCTACCCTACACACTAGCCTACACCTACACGCCACCTAACCTACCTTAAGCACTAAACCCCCCCATGTGCTATCCTACTTGGTTCCTATGCTATAACCCTACCCCGCTGCACTAGGTCACACCTATGCGCTACCTATGCCTACCCATGTGACCCCCTAGGAACCCTCTGCGCTAGGTCATTAAGTTTATTTCTGAATACCCATTTAGTTCCAATTACATTTTTGTCTTTAGGCCAGGGAACTAATGTCCATGTATTATTCTTTTCAATTTGTTCTAATTCATCTTCCATTTCTTTAATCCAATGTTCATCTTGACAAACTTCAATAACAGATGCTGGTTCAATTTGAGAAATTAAACATACCTCTTCATTTGCCAATCTTCCTCTTGTCATAACACCTTGATACTTATTCCCAATTATCTAATTTTCTGAGTGATTCAATCTTACATACTTGGGTTTATTCACATACTATTGTTCTTTAGTCACTGTGGAATTTTCTGATGATGCCGATGTGACTGGATCCACAATCTGTACTGGTGCACTCTGTATAGGTTCATTTATGAATTTCCTCTAAATTGTTCATCTATCCTCACATTAGCACTCTCAATGATTTTCTACAATCTTTTATTTAAACATCTATATGCCTTGCTCTTAGATGAATAAACAAGAAATATTCCTTATGTCATGCTCTGTGAAGTGTACCTATACCTGTAAACACAATGCACTCAATAAATCATTACAAGCAATGGTTATCAAATTGAAACAATGAAAGACAAAACCATAGCTAATCGACTTATTGCCTCCTAGTAAATGCGAGTATGAATTTTGCTCTCAGATCTTATTATGCAAATTCCAGTGACTTGACTACACTTAGATGGAGGATTTGATGGATGAAAATGCATGATCTAGCAAGAATAGCACGATTAAGCTATATAAGCTCATGATTGATCTATAAAATTAACTAGAATGAAGATGCAATTAAGCTAAATTGAGCATGATAACATTGCTAAAACTGATAAACTAGAAGCTAGATGCCTATAATAACAATGCTTAAGCTACGAATGAGATGGGATCCATATTGCTCATAATGAGGTCTATTTATAGGATTTTCCAAGGCTAGGGGTGAGTTGACATGAATCAACGGTTGAGATTGATCTGAAGATATCAATGGTTAAATTGGAGGAGGTTGGCAAAGGGAGTTGGATTAAAGGGAACACTTAGTGACAAGTGTCACAAAGGTTCTAGAAGATGTTGGATGAAAGGGGACATGGTGGTAGGTAGAATGGGTTAGGTTTAGGAATGGTAGAAGTTAGGAGAATTTGAATTTAAAAATTCAAATAATAGGAAAAGGATAATTAATCTCAACAACTCGTGATTTTGATTTGTTTTAATTAATTAATGGATTTAGAAGAAATGATTTTGGATAGAGGGAATTAATTAATTTGAATTAATTAATTAAAGGGGTGAAATGAACCTATTTAATAAATCCTTATATTTATTAATAAGTAGATGAAAGGGGAATTTAATCAAATTGCTTAGTGAATTCAATTAAATTGGGGAGGAGGATTAATTAAATAATTGCTTATTTAATTAATTATCTTCAGACCATTTTTAGGTGTATACATTTTGCCCCTCTTTGAAGCAAGGTGTGACGATGCATTGATTCAAAGAATAATCTCATTTTGATGATGGTATTGATTTGATAGGATGCCCTAGCTCTTGATTGCTAAATTCTGGTATGATGATGCCCCCTTGGGAGATCAATTGAGATAATTGATCTTTGGAGTTTTGCAAGATTGATATCCTGATAGATTTGATTTCATTTCTGTAATTGTGTTTGATGAAAATGTGAGTTCTTCGATTAGCTTGATTACTTAGGTTGGTAAGATTGAAAAATCTTGATTGGTTAAATTCAGTTTGGTTTCAGGAAGAATTCATCCTGTATAAGACAATGATGATCAAAGCATCTGGTTTCAGGAAGGATTCATCCTGTATAAGACATGATCAGAACATCTGGTTTCAGGAAGGATACATCCTATATAAGATGTGACAAAATTGATTAGGTTTGATTGATTGATTTGATTTGATAAGGTTGATTAGATAAAGAACTGAGATTTTGTTGATATCAAGTTGCTGAAATATTTGGATATGCCGATTATTGATTTTGTTGAGAAAGATAGCATAAGATTTTTGCTAGGTTGATAATATCATGAGAGAGATGAGTCATCATTCTGATTGCGTATACACTTGTGATGATACTTTGATGATTCCTGTGATAGATTTAACCTTGGATAAAAGGAGCTTTTAGGATCCCATGTAAGAATGAAATGCAAGCTAAAATGCAAATGAAATGCAAACAGAATGCAATGGAGATGCAATGGAATGCAAACTATGACCGGACTAGTCACTAGATTATTTTGGGTTTTTGTCATCACTGAGCTTTTGAAATGTGGGAAGTGAGTGCAAACATCGATGGTATAATTAAACCATGATGACCTGAGCATTACTTTCCTGGATTTTGATATAGCAAGTTAACACAAGCATCGAGGTATAATTGAACCAAGATGACCTGAGTGTTGTTTGCGTAAAACAGGTAGTATTAATCATTTCAATACACAAATCGGAAAATTTCTTCAATGATATTTTGATGATCATGTCCTGAGACAAATTTGCACATATTATTGATTAATTTTCAGACAACAGACAAGAAAAATATCATGTTTCTTCCTTGTTCCTCTAGTCAATGACATCTTGGAGTCACTCAGAAATCATGATAGCAAAAATCAATATAGAAAAGTTGAACAATCATGTTACAATCATTATTCAAAAGATATTATTCCACTGAAAAGTGTGTGATGTGCTTAGATTGACTTTGTGATAGCTTGATAGTTGATAGTTTGATCTTATGTTCAATGTTGGATGTGTCTTAGTTTTCGCTTGATACGATTTGTCTAAATGTTTGTTCTACTTGTTTGGTTAAGCTCAAAATTGATCAAAAGTTTTGTTTTCCCCCAGCTAGGTGTAGGATTTTGCCCCAAGCTTAGAAACAAAGTCGTTATGATATATCCAATGTTCCAAACCATTGGTAAGAAGCCACCTGGGATGTTTGCGTATGTATAAAGGCTTTATGATGGTCATGTATAGCGCTGATGGAAGAATGAATACATGAACTAATAAATGGAAGAGCTAGTGGACAGATAGCGCCTATTTTCCAGGTTTTCACCATCTGTTTTTATTGCAATTTTTCTGATATTTGATTTTTTTTCTTTCTTTTTTTTTCACTTTTTAGGATTTTTCTCTTTTTCCCTTTTTTTCCATTTTTTCTAATTTTTCACTGTTTTTTTATTTTTTTCTAATTTTTCACTATTTTTGATTTTTCTGATTTTTCATTGTTTTTTATTTTTTCTGATTTTTTAGACATAGAGCTTCTTCAGGTGCATGCTATTGATAGGTTCTTTGAGCTGATCTCCATCTTGTGTTGATAACTGATATGCTCTTGACCCAAATACTATTGTGACCACAAACGGACCTAACCAGTTTGGTTCAAATTTTCCTTTCTTTCCTCGATCTACCTGGTTGCGTGGATTTTCTTTTAGCACTAGTTCTCCCACTTGAAAGATTTGGGGTTTGACCTTGTCATTATAGCTTCGGCACATTATTTGCTGATATACCTTTAGATGATCAAAGGTATTTTGTCTTCGTTCATGGATCAGTTCTAACTCTTGTAGTCTAGATACTCTTTGTTCTTCATCTGGGATGAGACCTTTTAGTGATACACGTAGAGAGGGTATCTCTACTTCGATTGGAAATATGGCTTCTAATCCATATACAAGAGAGAAAGGTGTGGCACCTGTCAGTGTGCAGATACTGATGCGGTACGCCCATAAAGCAAGGTTCAGTTGAATATGCCAATCTTTCCCAACATCGTTCATTGTCTTTTTGAGGATTTTCAGTATAGTTTTGTTAGATGCTTCTGCCTACCCATTTCCTTGTGGATAATATGGTGTGGAGAATCTGTGTTGGATTTTGAACTTCTCACATAGCTCTTGTACATCTTGATTTTTGAATGGTCGCCCATTATCAATGATAATGGTCATTGGTATTCCATAGTGACAGATGATATAGTTCAAGATAAATGCAACAATTTGTTTTCCTGTGATGTTGATGAGAGGTACCGCTCCAATCCATTTTGTAAAATATTTAGTAGTGACAAGGATGAATTTGTGTCCATTAGATGAGGAAGGATTTATCTTTCCTACTAGATCAAGTCCCCATTGACAAAAAGGCCAAGATGTTGCTAAAGCATGTAGTTCTTATGCTGGTGCATGAATCAAGTTCCCATGGATTTGACATTGTTTGCATGTTCTTGCTATCTTGAAAGAATCTCGTTCCATAGTCAGCCAATAGTAGCCCAAGTGTATGATTTTTTTCAAAAGGGTAAGACCACTTGAATGAGTGCCACAAATTCCATTATGGACTTCATGTAAGGCCTTCTCAGATTCTTCTTGTTTGAGACATCTTAAGAGAGTACCATCTGGACCTTGTTTATACAGGGTATCCACAACGAGAATATAATGGGAGGATTGGCAAATAAAGTTTCTCTTTTGGTTTTTCGATAAGTCAGGAGGTAAGATATTATCTTTTAGGTATGTGTAAGTTTGGTCGTAGCCAGAGGAATCGTGTCCAATAAGTTGATAGATGGTTTGGGAATTAGGACAATTATAGGTGGGATGAAACAACTCTTCAACCAGGAATTCATAACACTGTTGATTTTCCTGTGTCTATAATAGAGAAGCAAGTGTAGCCATGGCATCTGCTATTTTGTTGTCATTTCTTGGAATCTATTCAAAATTTATTTCTACTAAGTACTTCTTGAAATCATCCACCATACTTTTGTAAGGCATGAGTTTGTCATCTTTTGTTTGATAGTCATCATTGATTTGATTAATGACATGCTGAGAGTCTCCAAAGACTTGAAGTTGTTTAATATTCCATTCTACAACCATTTTGATACCTATTACCAATGCTTCATACTCTGGTATATTATTTGTGCACGGAAAGCTTAATTTGTATGCTTTTGGGATTTTATGCCCTTGTGGTGTGATGAAAAGAATTCCTGCTCCTGATCCGTGTTGTGTATATGAACCATCAAAGTATAGTTGCCATGCTTTTGTTGTAACTGTTAAGATATCAGCATCAGGAAATTCAATTTGTAGAGGATGATTATCTTGAAGTGGTGTCTCTGCTAGTTTATCTGCAATGACTTGTCCCTTGATAGATTTTCTGTCAACATATTTGATATCAAACTTTCTTAGAATCATGATCCATTTTGCTAGTCATCCTGTCAATGTGGCTTTGCTGAGCAAATATTTTAGAGGATCGATTTTAGCTATCAACTTGATGGAGTGAGATAGTAGATAGTGTCGTAGTTTTTGAGAAGCAAAAACTATTGCCAAGCATGCTTTTTCTGTTGATGAATAGTTAACCTCATATCCCACTTGTGTTCTGCTAATGTAGTAGATGGCTCGTTCTTTTCCTTCCTTATCCTCTTGTACGAGCAAAACTCCCAATGATGCTTCGGTAGTTGATACATAGAGTAATAATGGTTTTCCTGGAATTGGTGACATTAAAACAGGTGGTTGCATGAGATATTCCTTGATCTTATTGAATGCTTCTTCACATTGATGGTCCCATTTGAAATTAACATGTTTGTGTAATAGGTGAGTAAATGGTTGAAATTTATTTGCTAATTGAGCCAAAAATCTTCTAATTGAATGGAGTCTTCCTTGTAGTGATCTTAGTTGACTGATATTCTTGGGAGATGCCATTTCCATGATTGCTTTTACCTTAGCTAGATCTACTTCGATACCTCTTGCTGAAACAATGTATCCCAATAGCTTTCTTGAAGTAACACCAAAGGCACATTTCTTAGGGTTTAGCCTTACCTTGTATTGTTCTAACCTATCAAAGATCTTTTCTAGTATCTCTATATGTTCTTCTCTATTGTATGATTTAGCTAATATGTCATCCACATAGTCTTCCATGAATGTATGCATCATGTCATGAAATATAGTTGTCATAGCTCTTTGATATGTAGCACTTGCATTCTTTAATCCAAAAGGCATGACGTTCCAACAGAAAGTACCTCATGTGCATGTAAAAGTTGTATTTTCTTGATCTTCAGGTGCTATTTGGATTTGATTGTATCCAGAGAAACCATCCATTAGAGAAAACATGGAGTGTCCAATAGTTAAATCTACAATTATGTCGATGTTAAGCAAAGGAAAGTCATCATTTGGACATGTGTTATTAAGATCTCTGAAGTCTGTGCATATTCTGATGCTTTTATCTAGTTTTGAAATAGGAACAATGTTAGATACCCATTGAGGATATGCTATAGGTCTGATGAATCTGACATCCAGTAATTTCTTTAGTTCTGCTTTGACTAGAAGAGTGATATGCGGATTCATTTTCCTTAACTTTTGTTTGACTGGTTTGGTTGTTGGACTAACATTTAAGTGATGCATAATAAGTTCTGGATCTAACCTTGGCATGTTTGCATATGACTAGGCAAAATTGATTTGGCATCGTTTGAAGAATTCCACATATTGTTGCATTTCTTGCTCAGACAAGGAAGTTGCTAGATGAAGAATCTTTGGTTGCTCTTTTGTGCCAATGTTAACTACCTCTGTTGGTTTGATCAAAATGGATGATCTTTCTTGATAATGCTCAAGTAAAGTGTCAAATCCCCCATCTTCCGGTGCCTCAAGGAGGTTTTCACCATTAGATGCATCCTTTATTTTTACTTTTTCCTTGTCTAATGTTGCCAATAAATGGTTTTCAGCATTAGACCTGATATTGTTTTCTTTATTTTCACTTTTGCGACTAGGAGATTTGGCACCCACTTGACTAGAAGATGCGTTGCTGAAATTCCTAGTGAGAGTTGTTATGAGTTTGATTGCATTAAGATATATAGATATGGCATGGTCATTTGGAAAGGTATCAATGGCGGTATGTCCTTCATTTTCCCAATCAATAAGCTCAGGGTGGATTAGAGGTAAGGGATCTTCAAGTTGGTATATTTCAAGGGTTACAAGGGTCATGATGGAGGTATCAAAGTTTTCCATATGTGTTTCGATGTCTAGAATGGTACTCTCATTAGAATGATCTCGCGTAAGAAGTTCCTGATTATCCTTAGTTAAGTCCAAGTTAGCCAAATGTGATTCTAATTCAAGTGAACTAGTTCCTGACATTTGTCCTGCATACGTGTGAACTATATCGACTTCTATATCTCCTTCAAAGCATTTTTCTTCAGCTGATTCTTTAGAGTGATAGGAATCCCATTCCCATTCATTAGAATCTATATCACTTGTAGCTTGTAGTCTATAGATTTGGTCATATAGCATTTCTTCTACTTTTCTAGCTATAATTTTCCTTCTTTCATATTCAATCTCTCCAGGACTGAGATTGAGTTTTGTCAACTTTCCTATGAGTTCTCCTAAACTAATATTAGCTTCTTTCTTGTTTTGATTGAGATTTAAGGTTGCTTGAGAGATGTTTTTAGTTTGTTTCTCTCGCTGATTTGAAGCTTGCTTCTTTTGCCATTTCAAGTTTGTTTGTGCTTGCTACTTAGCTGATTTTTCTTCCTTTTCAATTGCAAGTTGTTCTTGTCTATTTTCATATTCCTCTTGTTGTGGACTAAAAGATGTGTTTTTTGGTAGATTGACTTGTCCATACCCTAATCCTATTTTGTCAGTTTTCTGTTGAGTATGAGGCTCAACAGGTTCTGAGATACCTTTTTTTCTTTTTCCTATAGGTCTTGTTCCAGTGTATCCCATCTTTCAAAGAATGTTGAATCCTTTTCCATATTTTTCTGTAGGAATTGTGACATTGTTGACCTTTTGTTGAACTTCTTCATCTTTGTATAGTGATTGTAGTACATCTTTGTCTTTTGTCTCCTCTGATAAGGTTCCAGCACTAATAAATGCTCCATCAAATATCGAAAGATGTTTCATAGTTGATTATTGTTTAGAGATTGATGGTTTTCCCAAGGATTTAGGAGAAAGTGGTAATTGTGATATTGAGTATTCCCCATTCCCTCGATCTCTTAACTGCATTTGTTTTTCCATACTTGACAGTTTAGAGGCAAATGATTTTTTTTTGGAATGTATGTTCAAAGATGTTGCTTCCCTGTTATGCAAAACAATTACTTCCTGAGCCATTTTTAGATTGCTACAATATTGGAATGGATTTGCATCTGCAAAGATTGTGATTTCTTGTCCCTCATAGGGAAATTTGACACATTTATGATAGGTTGATGGGACAGCTTGCAAGTCATGTATCCATGGTCTCCCTAGGAGCACATTATATGATAGGTCCAAGTCTAGAACTTGGCATGTTGTGTCTTTTTGTAGAGGTCCCACTCTGATTGGTAGTATCACAATTCCCTTGGAGGAACATTCTTCTTCATCATAGGCTTTTATAGTGATCCTTTTCCGGACATCAACTGCATCTTTTGAATATCCTAAGGCACGAACAAGACTCAATGAGCTAATATTTAGGCCAGCTCCACCATCTATTAGAACACGCTTGACTCACGTTTTGTGAATAAGGACTTCAATATGTAAGGGAGAATTGTGAGGGTGTTGTAAGGACATGTCATCTTCGTCAGTGAATGATAAGCAATTAGGGGTTTTGAGGTGTCCCACCATGGTTTGGAATTGATCAATTTCAAGATCTTTGGATATAGTTGTATCTACTAATGCTCGTTCAAGAATCTCCTTGTGTGCAGGTGAAAGTTTTAAAAGTTCCAAGATTGATATTTGGGCAGGTGATTTCTGCAATTGTTCCACTAGATTGTATTTTTTTGTTGTAGTGGATGATGTGTTTGTTGTAGGACCCAGCAAAACAACTTTGGCTTTGCTTCTTGTGATATCCTAAGCATGTTCTTGATTTTGTTTTTCTTTAACTACAATCACATTCACCACATTGTCATATGTATGCACGTAGTTTACCTTTTCTTTATCCTTACCATTGTTTGTTGTTGATGACTCACCTTTCTCATAGTTTGGAAGTGTTGTTTTAAAGGCGGTATGAGATTCATTTGTTGTATGCCCATCCATAGTTATTACACCATTATCAATTAAGTTTTGTATGACATGTTTTAACTTTTGACAATTATCTGTGAGATGTCCTTTGTTTCGATGGAAATTGCAATACTGATTATCGTTCCACCAAGGTGGTTTGATTTGAGGTTCGTAGTTCCTTTCTTTTGGTAAAGTGATCAATGTTTTTGTGAGAAGTGTCTTTAGTGTTGATCCAAGGGGTTCACCAATGTTTGTGAATTGTCTTCAAAAGAAATTTTTGATAGTTGGTCTTTGTTGATTGTTGTTCTGTTGTGTTGCTGCTGAGTGAGTAGATAAATTGAAAATCGGTTGTTTTGGTTTCACATTGTTGTTATCTACTATTCCATCATTGACGACATTTTGATTGCTATTCCAAAACTTTGGCTTATCATTGTGATTGTTGTTATTATTGTTGTTAGGTGGATGGACTCCTTCTTTGTATATTTTCAACTCACCTTTCTTTATCATAGCTTCCTCCATTCTAATTCCATTATCAACCATTTTTCCAAATTTTTGATTTCCTTGCATTTTTAAGTAATAACTCATTTGATCATTTAAGTTGTCAATGAATATGTCCATTTTTTCATACTCTGGCAATGTATGAGGATACTACGATGCTAGGCGTCTCCATTGTTGTAAGAACATCATGAAGGGTTCTCCACTTTTTTGTTTAGTGTTACAGAGGTCTAGCATGGTCACTTCATGTTGTATATTTTAGGAATATTGTGAAACAAACTTATCCACCAACTCTGAAAATCATCTTATTCCAGGTGCAAGTTTGGAAAACCACTCCATAGCTAGTCCAATTAAGCTTTTCGGAAATAGTCTCATTAAGTAGGTATCTTCATATGAAAACTCCATACTCATGGTACAAAATTCTCTTATATGATCTTGAGGGTCAGAGCTTCCATCATATTTTTCATATATTGGAGTTTCAAAACCTATTGGAAATGGTATCATTTTTAGATTTCTGTCGAATGGATAAGGATAGATTTCTTGAAGTCAATATCGTCTAACATTTCCTCTTTGCATATCTTGGATTTGTGTTTGCATTGCTTGCAGTTGTTGTGTGAGAGTCATGATAGGATCATCGACATGATTTGTTCTTGCATGACCATGATTTTGCGTTCTAGTAGGATCTGGATCTCGTCTTGTTTCATCCCTAGTCCTTCTTGTATTCTCATCGAATTGAATGTTATTCAAAATTTCTACTTCATCTCTTTTGGGGATGTAAGTCTCTTCATTGTTTTTGGTGTTAATAGGGATTGACATGTTATTCATTTTGATACCAAAGATGTCCTCATGTTGTTCGTTATTAGGGGGAGGGTCACTTTTCTTTTGTGTCAATTTATTCACATCAAAATCTTGGGCAAGTGTAGCACCAAATTTAGCTAACATTAGAAAGTATTTTTCTTTTTCTTCCTCAAACAATTTTTGCATAAATTTGTCAAATTCAGGATCTTTCTTGATGTCTCTGATGTTTTGTTCTGTTATTTCTTCTTCGACTTGTACATCATTTTCATGTTCCATGGTTATGTTTGTTTCCAATGTTTCGATTTCCATCTCTGCGATCTTTCGTCTCTGAGCTCTAGTTAGAACAGGCATACACGTTATTTTGTTTAGGATTTGATTGTCCAAAAGGTTGTTTTGGGTAAGTGAGCAATTGTTAATTTAAAGGCAATAGAGTGATATGACACTAAAAGAGGATTCAAGTGTTTAAAAGTTTGCAAGTTTTTCGATCTTCGGTTTAGGAGTGTAATGATGATGATTGATATGAACCAGGTCCAGTAGGAACAATATATCCTATGATGTGGGATGAGATTATCCTGACCAAACATTTCAGTTTTGTGATAAAGGATGATTGATCTTGATGAGAAACTATGTTTGAGTGATCAGTTTATCAAAGAGGGTGATAATGCACTTTAAGATGTTTAGATGTTGAACTTGTTAAGGGTGAACACTTTGAAAATCTTGGGGTGTTTATCTTCTAGAGTTTGATTTTGATGGATGATACTTGACCAAGCAAACCAAGAAGACAATCTAAGCACAGATTGATAGATAACAGGTGTTTATGCTTACTGCAAATTGATCAGTCAGAAATGATAAATCTGAAACAGGCATGTAGGACACAGCTCTGGACTAACAGATGCAGATTTTTGTACGACAGATTATGCAGCATAGAACAACAAGAGATACAAAACAAAATGACAGACTAGTGACTTCATGTGTAAAGCAGTGTTTCATACGACATTTAACCTTGACTCATACAATAGAAGATCAAGCAGTACAATAGAATATCTTGACTCATACAACAGGTATTTTAACAGGCATAAAAAGTGTTTGTTTGTTTGAGTTTTGATCACTGAATTTTAATGTTTTACTTTGGTTTTCCAGTTTTAAGTGTCTGATTTTTCAATTAGGGATGAATACACAGCAAACACATGATGTGATACATGACTCTCAATCAAGCTAAACCCTAAGGAAGTTGGCTGAGAATGAAAACCTTTGCTTGCTGACTTAGGTACATACCCAATAGCTAATCAAAATATGGCCACTGAGTCTCACGCAATGGATTCTCAACACTGTATTATCTGACTCCAAACGCTAATGGGGGCACAATATGGCAAGTGTCTTGGGAGAGTTACTATCTCTCTTGCACAAATATTATCACCCTTTCAAAGGTGAATCGGGTAGCTTCTATTTTAACCAGCACTAGTAAGGGATCCGTTCGGCGCATCGGGGTATAAACTTAATTAAGAGGTCTCCCAGCCTTGGAAACCAAGGTTTGATATACCCGAAGGTACAGAGGAGAGCTATTCCTGAGCATTGCCATTGCTTTGATTTTCATCAAAAACACATTTATTTTATAGTGGGGTGGATTACTTGGCGTTAGCCGTTCCCACTTAGGTCGTTCCCCTCTCACCGGCCTTAAGGGCTAAGAGTTAATAACTCCTCAGGAGGGCAAGCCTGCTAAAGAGATGCACTAATGAAAGCAAAAAGATGAGTCTAGCTTTCTGATCACCTAAGAAAGGTGAGAGCATACTCACCTATCATCACAAGCACATAAGACATGATAGTTCTTTTTTTTAAGCCCCAATTGAAGTGTGCCTAAAAATCTTAAAGAATGCACAAAGTTTTTTTGTTGAATCCTTAGGCAACCTACAAAATAGATCCATTAGTAGTCATGATTGTGTTTTGAATTTGTCTTTGACAAGCATCCTGCAGAAAAGAGTTAGGCTGCAAACATCTCATAGACATAACGACATTAGCATTAGTGATCCGAACTATGAAATTTTCAAAAAAAACTATATGAAATTTTAGCCTAACTTCAAATAAGCATAACTTTCTGCTCGGGTCTCAAAATTACGAATCGTTTAACTCGTTGGAAAGGTCTCCAAGAGTTCTAGATGGGAATTTGAAAGAGAATGCCTTTGGCACTTTCAAGGGCTAAAAATGACTAGAAGGCTTTCAAAAATGCAAATTACCAACGCATAGACAATCTTGAAAATTCTAATTTGTAGTTTTATGGAAAAACACAGAACCAGAGACTCGCATGGAATGCTTTATCAAATAGAACGACAAATATTAAGATTTCACATAGACACAAAAACCAGCTTGTAGGACACAAGATTTAATAAGCAGAAATTCATACGAAATAGAATTAGCTCTCGTATGACAGTGAAAATCTACTTGTACGACACAGGATCAGCCTAGTACGAGTAAAGAATTTGCAAGAAAAAGACTCGTACAACACAGATTTAGACTTAGTACGAATAAAGAATTTGTAGTATAAAATCTCATACGAGTCAAAATTACACCTAGTACGAGTCAGGATTAGGTGTCGTCCAAAGCTAAAAGGAAGTTCATACGAGTTGGAAAATCAACTCGTACGACATTCTGATTCTGATTTAGCAGAGATGAAGTTTGCTAAAGTTTGGAGGCTGAAAATGATGATTTCTACCCTACGATGGGCGCCAAAATGTCATTCTCTGTGAAGTGTACCTGTACCTACAAACACAATGCACTCAATAAATCATTAAAAGCAATGGTTAGCAAATTGAAACAATAAAAGACAAAACCATAGCTAATCGACTTATTGCCTCCTAGTAAATGCGAGTATGAAATTTGCTCTCAGATCTTATTATGCAAATTCCAGTGACTTGACTACACTTAGATGGAGGATTTGATGGATAAAAATGCATGATCTAGCAAGAATAGCATGATTAAGCTATATGAGTTCATGACTGATCTAGAAAATGAACTAGAATGAAGATGCAATTAAGCTAAAATGAGCATGATAACATTGCTAAAACTGATAAACTAGAAGCTAGATGCCTATAATAACAATTCTTAAGCTACGAATGAGATGGGATCCATATTGCTCAAAATGAGGTCTATTTATAGGATTTTCCAAGGCTAGGGGTGAGTTGGCATGAATCAACGATTGAGATTGATCTGAAGATATCAATGGTTAAAGTGGAGGAGGTTGGCAAAGGGAGTTGGATTAAAGGGAACACTTAGTGACAAGTGTCACAAAGGTTCTAGAAGATGTTGGATGAAAGGGGACATGGTAGTAGGTAGAATGGGTTAGGTTTAGGAACGGTAGAAGTTAGGAGAATTTGAATTTAAAAATTCAAATAATAGGAAAAGGATAATTAATCTCAACAGCTCATGATTTTGATTTTTTTTAATTAATTAATGGATTTAGAAGAAATGATTTTGGATAGAGGGAATTAATTAATTTGAATTAATTAATTAAAGGGGTGAAATGAACCTATTTAATAAATCCTTATATTTATTAATAAGTAGATGAAAGGGGAATTTAATCAAATTGCTTAGTGAATTCAATTAAATTGGGGAGGAGGATTAATTAAATAATTGCTTATTTAATTAATTATCTTCAAACCATTTTTAGGTGTATACACCTTCATCACTTCTAGGATCAAATTTACCAATATACTCATCTCTCCTAATATAACATTTTCTTCCCAAAATTCTAAAGTATTTAAGAGTAAGACTATTACCAAACTGTAGTTCTTAAAGGGTCTTACCAGTTTCACCTTTGATGTGAACTCTATTGAAAGTATAAACTAGTGTATTCACTGCTTCTCTCTAGTACACATGAGGTAGATTTGCTTTCAATATCATCCTTCTAGCTGCATCCAGAATAGTTTTGTTATTCCTTTCCAGAACTCCATTTTACGTAGGTGTCCGGGGTGCTGATAGTTGTCTTTTGATTCCATTCACTTCACAAAATGTATTAAATTCCTTAGATGTAAATTCTCCTCCTTGATCAGATCTCAAACATTTGGTTTTCTTACCGGTTTCATTCTCTACCATTGCCTTGAATAGTTTGAATTTTCCAAAAGCTTGTGATTTTCCCTGAGAAAAGTAACCCAATGCATTCTAGAATAATCATTGATAATTAGAGTAGACGTATAAAAATGACCATATTCCTAAATGAATAGTCAACGTTCATTTTATTCTCATTCCTCTACCTAGTTAAATCTAATTTCATTAAATTACTCACATTCTTCTATTTAATTAAATAAATTATTCAATTTATTTAGCTAAATTCACTTAAGTCCTTTATGTCAGTTAACTGAATAAATCATTTTATTTAATTAAATCCCTCCTCCTTACTTTTTAATTAAATTTACATTTAATTAATAGTTTACCCCAATTGAATAAATCTAATTTATTTAATTTCCCAACTTGCAACCAAATTGAAATAAAGCAATTTATTTTAATTAATCTTATTAGTCCTCATCCACTTGCATTTTCCTACATCTCCCACTTTCATCCTAACCCTATTCATAATTTCTTCTAGAATCCATCTAATCCTAATCAATTAACCCAAACCCATTCATTATCCCCTTTCCCTAAATTTGAGGAGGCCACTTCTCAAATTTGGAGTAAAGTCTTCTAAAGGCATTAAAGCCTTTATCCATTCAACAAGCTAACTTGTTGAATACCCCCAAATTTGGAAGGACTCTTACAAATTTATCCCCAAAGTCTTCAAACCATTAATGGCTAACTAACCCTTAGTGGCATAGTTAGAGACTTTTTGCCTAATTCAACCTTCATCTAACCCAAGGGTCTCATCAAGCATTCATTGCTTTGACCATGGTTATCCCTTTAACCCTTTCACAAGAGTTTACCCTTTGGGTAAAAGCTTTATCCTTTAGATAACCCTAACCTAACCTTAACCCTTACCTCCTAAAGTAACCATGAGGTCTTCTCAAGCATTTAATGCTTCTTTCATCTCCTCTCAAGTAGTCTTATGTTGACAATTGTCACCATTTCATTGATGAAAATTGTAAACATGGATTGATAACTTTCAATCTTGACCATCCATTGCCCTATTTTCACTATAAATAGAGCTCTCATTCCTCCATTTTAAGGATCCATGCAAGCTTTTAGTATCTCATTTATGCTCAAATTTATCAATACATCTAGCTTCTCTTTGTAATAGGAATTAATCTAATAAACATTTTAGAGTATTTCCTTTATCATTAGCTTAAATCATTAACTAGTATATCATGTTAGGATAGTATTGCTACTTACCTTCTCATCTTATAATCTAGAATACTTCATTTGTAAAATCATGCATAGATAGAATGCATTTCATGCTAAAATAAATCTAAAGCATCCCTCGTTCTTCCATTTGTCATCGATAAGTCACTTTGCTCAGTGATCTACGAGAAAAGGAATTGGCTTGAGGGACCTTGTGAGATAGAGAACCGTGGAACCTACCTTGGGAAGTTGAGTCATTCTTCATGACTCCATAAATTGCACCAAGAAGTCCCGTGGGTGTGTGGATAAGTCTCTTTTAACACATTTTTCACATTTTAAGCTTCATTGACCCACTTTTCCCATACACAATTAGCATAAAGTATCTATCTCCCTATAGACTTCTTGTTCTTGCCAGACCACACAAGTCAGTATGGATTAAATCAAGAACATTATTGGATTTCTCAAAAATACTCTTAAAAGTTGTTCTAGCTTGCTTTCCCATTTGACATTCCTTACATACCGTATTATGAGGTTTCACAATCTTAGGTAAATCCCTTACTGCCTTAGTTGAACTGATCTTTATAATGCAATCAAAATTCACATGACAAAGTCTCTTATGCCATAACCAACTTTCATCAATATGTGCAATCAAGCATGTCTTATCATTGTTGTTCAAATGAAAGATATTTCCTTTAGTTTGATTACCGGTTGCAATCTCCAATCTAGTTTTGTTCATGATTTTTCATTTACCATTCTTGAATTGTAACTGAAATCCCTTTTCATTTAATTAACCAACACTCAAAAGATTATGCTTCAAAACTTCAACATAATAAACATTGTCAGTATTGTGCTTACCATCCAAAGATATAGTGCCTTTTCCTTTGATCAAACAAGATTTATCATCGCCAAATCTTACTAGACCTCCACTATATTCCTGAAAAGATAAGAATTTACTTTTATCACTAGTCATATGATGTGAACATCCGAAATCTATGATCCATTCATCCTTTTCTTTAATTTTAGTTGCTAGGGCCTGCTTTACCAGTGGAACAGTAGGTGCCAGTTGATCTTCCTTATTGCAACAAAAGCCCATCCATTGTCTGTCAGTTCTTCACTAGAATCATCAGTAACTCCTCCATCAACATAGTAACAAGATTTATCTCTGTTCTTCTTAAATCTATATCTCTGATATTTAGGGTTAGGCTTATATGTTCTTTTAGCTTCCTCTCTCAATCTTGCATGTCTGTCAGGACATCTAGATGCCATATGACCAACTTTATTGCAATTAAAACATTTAAATGGTGCTTTACCTTCATACTTACTTCCAACTGGACCTTTAGGCATTTTCCTTGCAAATAGTGCTTCAAGTTCTTCCAGTTCTTCATTTTCCCTTTTGATATCTTCAAGTTCTTTTGCATAAAGTTCTTTCCAATCAGATTTTTTAGATGATGATGATGTTGTTGTAGATGATGATGCTTTGAAGGCTAAATTTGTTTTAATTGTAGCAACAGGACCAAATTCCTCAATCCCAAATGCTAAAAGTTTTCCAACCAAGGTATCTCTAGATACTAATGTATTAGGCATTGTTCTCAACTCATTAATAGCATTTACTTTCATTTTGTATGCCAGTGGAAATGCTCTTAAAACTTTAGAAACAATTTCATCTTCACTTAAGGATTCTCCACAACATTGTATTCCTAAAACAATTTCATTAACTCTTTCCATAAAAGCAAAAATTCTTTCATCTTCTTCCATTTTCAAATTTTCATACCTAACCCGGAAACATTCCAATTTTGCAATTTTGATAGTGGTATCTCCTTCATTCATTGTCTCCAATTTATCCCAAATAGCTTTAGTAGTAGATTGGTCTGATAATCCCATGATTTGCTGATCTGATAATGCGTTCAAAGTACTCTTGCTTTGCAATCATTTTCTTGATCTTTACCCAATGTTGGTGGATTAGGTTTATTTGGTGTAGGACCAACATACCCATTCTTTGCAACTTCCCATATGTCTCTTCCAATGCAATTCAGATGTGTCTCCATTCAGATCTTCCATATACCATAGTTAGTTCCATCAAGTTTCGAACTGTCCTTCCAAAAAATGTTTGTCACCATAGGATCTCCTCAAGTTGTTAGGCTTCTACAAAAAGAGGACTTGGCTTTGATACCAATTGTTAGGACCTAGAAGGAAATTGAGAGCGGGGGGGTGAATCAGTTGTCTATTAATTTCAACCCAATTATAACTTAATCAAACTTGATACATAATACTAGTAAACCAAACTTAATGTGATACTACTGCAGATAGTATGTGTATACAAATAGGGTCTACACATGGAGAAAGGCCAACCACCTAGAGCACACTGCTCAAATGGGAGTCACAATGATTACAATAGGATGGTTAAATCCTAGAATAATGTACTCCTCAAAATAGCATCTCCAATGGTGGATTCAGTACTGGTTAAGCTTTGATAATCACCTTCAAACCTTCCTTGAACCTTCTCTATGGTATGCTCATATGATCTTCAATATTCACACATACCATGTTACAATACCATTACATACCATATCCCATGTCCCTTATCCTATTTCTCATCAATTGAGATCTTACATATATACAAAACCTAAGACCAAATGTGTAGGTCGGCTTAATAAGAATGTTATAATAAAATCAATTACAAATAAGTCTAGATGTGATGCATCATGTCGGCTCTATACATTTACAACAATATCCAATCAATAAATCATCTCCATAACGTGTCATGCTGATCTAGAATAGATAATGCATACTGGTCCATAACCTAGACCAATTTGCCAGTAACAACAAATATGTCAACTTGATTAGACCATTAACCAAAATATCAAAACCAAGTATCCAAACCATGTCTTTGACATAATCAAGTGATCCCTATATGATAACAAGTCATGGTTTTCAAGTGGAAGTAAAAGGAGGTGGTCTGGAACATTATGCAGAAGGGTGAGTTTTCAAAATTTATGGAGAGGCTCCATGGACGGGACGCCACAATCACTAATTTATTTTGTAAAAACTGGAGAAAGGGTGCTTTGAAGATGGGAGACTAGTCTATCGTTATAGATGAAGACCTCATTGCTCAGGCCATGGGTCTTTGAAGGGAAGGAAGCAACTAATACACAGACAAAAAAGTGAGAAAGGAGGCCATTGAAAGATATCAGGAAACTGAAAAGGAGAAAAAACACCTGGTGAAGCTAAGTAAAACTTACTATCCCCCTAGGGATTTTTTTAAACCATGGAGGGAGGTCCTTTTTGTTATAATGCGCTATATAACTTTGGATGGTATATTCACTAAAGTGTATGGCTACCATTTTGTTTTGCTGAATCATTTTAGGCATGACGAGAAAGGGAACATTCCATATTTTCTGTTATGTTCTATGAATGCCACCATTAAGGCCTATAAAGAGAACCCTACGGGTGACACTATGATGCATCAAGGCTTAACAATTCTTATTTATGACCACCTCAAGGCTAACCAAATAGCCCGTCCTTAGCCCTCTATTTCTAAGTCTAGGGAGGAAGGGTCAGACTCTATTTTCTCTTTGGATTAGGGTTCTAACAATGATTCAATGAGAGAGTCTGAGGAGAGTATGGATGACTCGGAAGATAAAGTAGGTAAGAAGAGGAAACATTTGAAAACCAAGCCTTCCTTCTTGAAGGGAAAGAAATCTAAATGCAAAATTCTCTAGATTAGCTCCTCGGAGGAGGAGGAGGTCTCTGAAGATTTTGAGAAGGAGAAACCCTAAGGTTCTCTAAAAAACAAAACTAAAGTCCATATTCAGACTAGAAACAAACAAAAGAGAAAGGATGAGAAAGTGAAGGAGATGGAGGAACAAAAGAAGAAAAAGATATTGAAAGATGACCAGAACTTGGAGGAGGTGACCACTGGGGAAGTACATAGGGCTGAAGATAAAGCCATTGTTGGTGACACCCCAAATAAGGAACAAGAAAACTTCGGTAAGATAGATCCCTCCTCAAACCCCCCTCCTGAGGGTATGAAAGGTTTTATTGACACCATGGAATGGTTAATCACTAGTTACAAGAAAGTTGTGTAGGACAATAAGAAGCTCAACCATAGAATCTAGATTCTAGAAACTATCAACACTGGCAAAGGGAAGACTATGGCAGATGATATGGAGGATTTTACCAAAACTATTGCTAAAGCTGAAAATATAAGACTCCTTCAACCCTAGATTTGAGCAAATCAAGAAAGACCTGATTGAGAGGAAAGAAAATGCTAATGCTATGAATCAAACAATGTCAGAAACTATCAGTAAAGTCAACAAAATTGAGGAATGTCTCAAAAGTATCGTAGAGAAAAGCTTAAACATTCTGAAGGTCTCTGCTGGCAATACCAAAACCCTCATCAGCAAATTGGACGAGAAGGACACCCTAGAAATTGACACTGACACCGAAGGCACAGGAAATGTTCAAGGACCTAGAATAAGAACCAAAGAAAAAATGAAGGAGAAGAAGCCAAATAAGGACCTAGATGAACTCAAAGCTATTGCGGCCAACTACAACTAGTTGGTAATTAAGGCGGACGACCTCCTGAAAACTCTATAACTGTACAATGTTTTCCTAGTTTCTATTGTTTTGTTGTTTCTATCTTTTGTTGTCCTTTCTGTTTACTAGCTTTATTTCCAATCATTTTGTAAGTCATTTTTATATGGTCTGGATACTCTATGATGATCTTTTTTAATCTCCTATGTTAAAGGTGTTGGGTCTTGAAAACATGCTTTTCTTATTAATCAGAACAAGTCATCAACCATGTCGATGAACAATATACTGGTGACTGTGCATAAGTCACCGAACTTTCCAGTGAACATAATGTGCCAATTCAACATAACCATAGATCTCCAGAAGGATAAGTGCTGACATCAATGACAAAACTAATGCAACACATCCATAATACCAACAAGTTTAAGTTGGATTATTTTGCATTTGGATTACAATTTATTGACAACTAATTCACAATTGATTCACCTCCCCCTCTCAGTTGTCCTTCTTGGGACCTAACATATTCCTAAAGCCATCATGGTTTGCTTTAAGGTCATACTGCCATGGTCTTCCAAACAAGAGGTGACAAGCATCCATGTTAACAACATCAAACAAAATCTTATCTTTATAAGCTCCTATCTAGGATTCTACGCATAACTTCTCTTCTACAAGAGTTTGTTAACCTTTTGTGAGCCAAGACACCTTATAGGGGTATGGATGGGGTATCTTCCTCAATTTCAACTTCTCTACCATGTCTATTGACACAAAATTCTCAGTAGACCCTGAGTCAACTAGAACTTTACATACCTTTCCTCCTAATTGGCAAGTGGTGTTGAAGATAGACTTCCTCTAAGGTGGCTCCATAGGTGGTTCTTCTCAACATTAGTGCCTCTTCGATCTCTGGATAACCATATGAATCAGGTTTACTACTTCCTTGGTAATCTGATTCTTGGGTTAGATTGGCTCTCCTTTCTCCTTGGGAACTAGAACCCATCTTCTTTGGGCATCTATCGGCAATGTGTCCCTCTTGGTTGTAGTTAAAACATTTTATTGGTCCTGCTCCTCTTCCTGATGATCTTCCTCTGAAATTTGGCCTTCTACCTTTGAAGTTTCCTTTGTTGTTGTTGTCATTTCTTGAGGAGTCTTGGTTGCTCTCTCCTTGGAATTTAAGATTTGATCCTCTTCCTCTAAAGTTTCTCCTTCCTCATGGTTGCTTACCCCTTTCTCTACTGCTCTTCTCTTGTCTTGTTTTGAGCTTCTCCTCTACTTTTAATGCTAATTGATAGCATTTATGAATAGTGTCAAGGCACAAGAGGTTCAATTATTCTTGTATGTTCCACCTTAGGCCATTTAGATATCTTGCCACTCTTTCATTTTCATCTTCAACCTTCTTAGACTTTATACTCAATTTCTAAAATTATTCAGTATAGGTACACACATCCATCTCCTTCTATCTGAGATTCTACCTTCTCTTGTGTCATTGGACTTCATAGTCCTCCGGTACATATACTCCCTTGATCTCTATAATAATCTTCTTCCAAGAGGTGATCATTCCTCTTCCCTCTTTCACTCTTTCTCCTTGCACAAAATTCCACCATGTTAGGGCTGCTCCCTGCATTTTTGACTTGGCAATCTTCATCTTTTGGTTTTCGGCAATGTCTTCACATTCAAAAAAGTTGTTTAAGGACTCTATCCAGTCCATCACTCCATCAACATCCATCTTCCCACTGAAAATAGGAAGGTTTGATTTCTTGTCCATGGTTCTCCTCTCCGTAGACTTCAAGGCATTGGCTAGGTACCTATGCTCTGCACGAACTTCCTCTTCTTCTTGCCCTTGTGGGTTCTCCTCTTCTCCCACTTCCTCTAAGCCATCAGGTCCTCTCTCCAACCTACCTTCCAATTTCTCAATCAATCTTCTAAGATGATCATTTTCTTCTCTATTCTCTTGAACCATCTTGGCAAGTTCCACATTTGTCATCTTTAGAGGCATTCTTCTAGCCTCACCCTCTGATTCTTTTGCTGACATGTATTATTCTTCTTCCCAAAAGGATTCCTCCTACGCTCTAATACCAAAACTGATGTAGAGGTCTCGGTACCGGTATAGGATAGGTTCCCCTAATCCAAAAACACACCAGGGACCCTAGCAATCACACAACACTCTCAGGGGTTAAGGAACATCCATTTGACAAGTCCCACATCCCTTTCTTCCAAACAAGAGACTAGCGGTACAAGATCTCTTTCATTAACCGATACAAGGTCTCTATGGTCAACAAGGATTAGGTCCCTTCTCCAATTCAACAATGGCTATTTAAGGTTTGATTTGGAGTCCCCTAGGTTAGGGAGACCTCCTTTAATCATTGAATTCAAGTTCCCTCTACCGGTTTGGGTAACTGCTACAACAAGGCCTACAAAACCTAGTAGCTCTGCCAGACCGGTTTTCCACACGTAACTCTTTATTTCTCCAAAATACTAGACAAAAAATCCCAGATTTGGATACCCTTTTGGGAGTTAAAAATAATATCCTAAGAGTTATTACCGGTAGGGAACATAATAATCCAAACCCTACTTTGGTTAGGAGATCGATATAGCACAATTAGGCCTATTTTACAAGGGAGTGTGTAGAAACAAACCTTAAATCACCAAAAAAACTCAAGGAATACTCTTAAGACATTGAAAATACACCAATTCCTAAGTCTTAGGCCATGATTAGACCCTTTAATCCCTAATGTGAGACATGTTTTCTTACACTTGTTGGTGGCCACATGGAGTTGCCCACCTTAATGCATGAAAACCTCACCTCCAAATGGTCCTAACTTGCAAAAGGTATTTAAAACCCTAAAATACATTGGCCATACTTGCATCCCCTCCACAACCATGAACCACCAACGAAGGATCAGCAACATAAGGCCATTTCTTTGCAAAACCCTAGACAAAACTATCAAAATCTAGAACACTTCCAGAAGTTTACCGATTTCTTCCTTGTCTTGGTGAATTAGGACCTCAGACTTGATGCATCTAAAAGATGATTGGCCACTCTAACACATCCCACTAGTTTCCTAATTCAAAAATGATCATACAGTATGATACACCATGTAGAATAACGGGATTGTAGGAAATTCTCAGAAATATATTAATTCAATGATGTCAAAAGTTTACAATGTCATTCTATCCTCATTATCTCCTCCTAATGGTGATTGGGGATGACATTTTCTACCTTCCTCAATGGTTATCAACCACCTTTTAAACCGAGGTGACTGTTGGAAAGAGGTTTCTATTTGCAACCAAAATTTGTCATTAAAAGTTGTCAACAAAGTTGTCAAGTTTGAGAAACTTTTGACATATATTAAATCCGACTATCTAGAGGTACTTCAACATGTCCTACACCTTCCTAAGGAGTCTCCACCACATAAACACCTAGAAAAATACTCAACCAAATACCCCTAGGCCCATATGCCTATGGTGGCTTATCAATTTGCCAAATCCATGTCATTGGGTAACAAGGTGTGGCTTATTACAAACAAATCAAACATCAAACAAACAAGACTACCCTATTACATAGATTAAAAGGTCACATTCTCATGTGTGTCCTTTAGCCTTTATTGCTCTTATTATCTTAGTCATGAGGTGCTCCTGCACCACTCACACTTTCCAACCTGTTCGAAAGGGTGTGAGATTTCATAGGTTGGTCTTCGCAACCTCTTACAAGCTCTCTGAAAAAGGCAACCCAAAAAGGTAAAATAAAAAATGGGGAAGAGCAACTATCACTCAATTGGAAGGTTGTCTAACCTAGGAAAAATCCTCAAAAGTTGAATTTCGGCCATCTTGGAAAACTCAACTTTTGAGGTGACTTGACAGTCACATGTGAGTGGACACATGGTTAAAATTGACCTTTACCCATAATTATAACATATGGAGCTTTAAAAATACCCCTAACCTAACCTTAGGAGTTAGTTTGACCCTCTAGAAACTCACCTAAAGTTTACCTACGGGTCAAACTTGAGTTGACCTTTCTAATGGCTCTTTATCCAAGACTCTCTTGGGACCACACTAAGATATTTTGAAAAATGCATTAGTTATATAAATTCCCTCCAAGGGACATGTCACTGCCAACTCACTTCACAACACAAGTGTCAAGTGACACCATAAAAATACAAAATACTTAAATACACATGGCAATGTCCCTTTTTGGAATTAACAAATTTAACAAATTCAATTTAAACACACATTCAAGCTTTCACATTTACAAATAAAACACATTACACATGAGATGTTGTCTCTCCAAATAGACAACCCTTGGCTTCACAAATGCACATAGGTTTAGCTTGATTCTCCAAATAGTTTTCATGGTCACATGGATTAGTTTTCCTACACAACTCATTTTGCATATTAGTAATCCCAAATAATCACATGCAGTATTAATATATGAAAAGGATACAATTCAGACACTTTTCATACAATTTAAATCATAACAATCAAATACCAATTATGCAATTAAATCCACATAAAATAATTTACTCAATCACATCATCATAATCATCATGAAATTCAATCATTCATAAGGCATCCATCTATAATTTCTAACATCATAAATAAAGAATTACAAATCAAAGATAAGTGACATACACCATCTCAATGTTATCTATTCACTGGATCATAGAATGTATATCCATAAGACACAAAAATAAAGTTTCAATAATAGGTCCAACATGAAAAATAACTGCAATGCTATGACGGCTCGGGGTAGGGCCTCACATGGTAATAAAGGATTAAATGAGAAAGGGAAAGAGAATGTTAGTGAAATATGGCAAGATCATACCCAGAGATGGGTCAGGAAGACTGAAGAACAATCTATAGATTGGAATGCACCGGTTACTTATCTGATAGAGGAGTTTGTTTTTGCATCGATGGGTAGCTCATCTAGTAACTAAGCTAGATGCCTTAGGGGTAGGAAAAATTCATGAAGATGCTACATATACCCCAAGAAGAGGTTCTGGAAGGTTTTCCAGATATTGGATATTCTTATCCGGCATGGATATGTTTTCTTCGAGATCTGGTATCTTTCACCACAAGTCATTTATATCAATGACGGATTAGGGTTTTTCTTGGAGGATAAAAGGTCGAATCTACTTCATTATTGATCACCTTGCATTTAGAGCGATTTAGTGTGATTAAGAGTGATCAAAGCGATCAGATATCTTCTTGAGTGATTTCACCGGTGACTGGAAGAGTTTGTTAGGGTTTCACCAGAAGTGATTCACAGGTATTCTTCTTTAAACATGGAAGCAAGATAATTATATGTTCCTATCTTTGTTGTAAATCTAACTATTGTAGAGGTCAAGGACCAACCCAGGCCAATTTTGAAGTGGTATCCGCATGTGGATACCTTGGAAGATTCAGTTGGAGCATTTTCCTTTGTTCCAAAAGGAGATGTGTATGTCGAAGATGTTAGGGCATACATACACTATCACACTGAGTAGTTGGGGACATCTGACATAAAGAGCATGTACATGACTAAGCTTATGGGAGATTATGAAAAGATCAAACCTGCATACAAGCACATTGAAGACTTAGGGTTTGCAGGCATTCTGGACATCCTGGAATTCAAAGATGAAATTATTAGGTATATTTTAATTAGAGTACATGGAGAGTTTATCTAGGTGGATAGACCTTACAAGATCACAAAGGAAGCCAATAGGGCAATCACTAGTTTACCACATGTTGGGCAACATCTAGATAAGAAGGTTTCTAATGATTATGTCAACAAGATTACTAGCGCAACATCAGATAGGATATCTAAGAGAATAAGAACTATTACCATACACATATCAGATTTGGTAGCATGATCATTGATTATAAGGTAACTCAGTCAAACTAACTGAATTCTGTTTCTAGCTCTTGCATTTTTGCAACTTACAAGATAATGAGAGAGAATGAGAAATTGGATCTATGTGGTTGGATGTTGGATGAACTATTAACAAACCTAGGAAAGAATAAAGGTGAAAAGAAAGGGACTTTTCGGTATGGAAACTTATTATTTGCTTAATGCTATTTTTCATGAATGACACTCCCAGTTTTGGAAAAGGACAATGGGAATTTGATATCCCAGTAGGGAGACAATTGAAATAGTAAATTGCTACATTGGGTAGTCAAAGGGATGATAAAGTATGGGGATATTTTAAGGGATTCCATAAATCTATGAAATCTAGGGAAAGGGTTCCTAGGCATATCAATGAGAAATGCTCAACTGATATATGCTTCATGGTAAAGAAAGATGAAATACTTATGGAATCGGTTAAGCCTCGAAAGATCTAGATCAAGGAAATGGGCTATGAAGTTGATGCATAGATCCTTGATGCTTATGAAAAAATGTTGATTGATTCACCTATTGATGTAGCTGAGAAGCCTTGTGGTACTACTAAACAGAAGAAACAAGAGGTTGAAACAGAGTTCAACCAGAAGAAGAGAGAGAAGCAGGAAGGTAAGGCAAGCAAGTTTGTAGAAAAGGTTTCACAAGACATCAAAGCATTAATTTATGTTGTCTCAGAGAAAGGAAGGAAGAGGAAAGAACCATAAGTATACATTGAGTCTATCACAACAGAGTCTACATCTAAGGATGACACACCCTTGGCATTCAAAAGGGTTATAAGGAAGAAAATAGAGGAAACCAAGGTAGAGGCTAAGAAGCAACTAGTTAGGAAAGTTACATTCAAGTTACCGGCATAGAAGAAAGGACCAAAAGTAACACCTTCAACTCCATCCGGTACTGCAAAAACAAAGAAGAAGACTGACATTGATACAACTATTCGATCAAGTAATGTAGCCATCATTCCACCAAAAACTTGTGTAGAATTAGTAGATGAAATAACTAAGGATGGCATGTTAAAAAATGTATAGTTTTACTATGAACGCTTAGATAATGATGAACAAAGAGAGGTAGAGGAAGTAGTTTTGTTATATTTGGATATTAATAAGAAAGCCTTGATAGAAAGGAAGACCAAATACTGTCATAATTGTATGATAGGCTAGATGCTAAGAGACTGTCAGCAATGCAAGAGGACAAGCACATAAAAATTCAAAAGTTGTTATTTGTTTGTGTCTCTATTACTCCAGAGGAAATGGAAAGGACACTTGTGGTGGCAGATAGAAAAATATTTAACAGCAAACATAGAATAACCAGTCTTATTCTAGGAAGGGTAAATGAGATAATAAAGGAGACCCACAAGGCATGGGTTAAGTTCTTTGAAGAGAATTGAGGTTTCTTTACTTCACCATAATAAAAAATAGACACTGCAAACATCTTGCTTGAAAGAAAAGGAAAGGGTATTATGGGTACTTCACCCTCAATTTTGAAAAATATTAAGATAGTGGAATTAAAGCCCTCGATAGATACAAATGTATAGGAAAATGTTGAGATACCAGCAAATACAAAGAGTAAAAAGATTGATAATGTAGATGATACTAATGTTGAGGACAATAGTCCTCTAGATACAGATGTATAGGATGAGGTTACAGTTATTACATAGGAACCTATAGTTACAGTGACTGCACCAAGTGGTGAAGCCACTGATGTAAGTGAGGAAACTATATAATGGATAAATCATTAGAGGAGAAGAAAGGGGAATCCACTAGGGAACCGGTATTAGGTCCATCATTGTTGTTAATTGACACCTTGCAAGTTGTAAAGAAAAACATAACCGAGATGAGTCTTACTGAACTCATGATGATGGCTGCATAGAAATTAATGAAGGAGGGATCTATGGATAATGGGATTATTGATCAATCTATCATTATTTTTCGTAGACTAGTCCTAGAGTGCAATATTGATAGAGAAGCGAGCCCATCTAGAAAGATTAAGACAATTATAGAGCATATTTCAAAGGATTTTCAATCCTTGCAACAAATCTCAAACTGACAAGCACTAGAGAGGTTCACACAGGCTAAAAGAACTACATTTGATCAAGTAATTAAGACTGAGAAAAAGAAGATTGATGAAAAGTTGAAACTAATAGATAATTGTTTGAAGTAGTGTACAAATATATACAAAGTATGTTGTAACTCAGATGTTCCTACAGTTAATGTGGATAAGAAGATTAAGGAATTTCAGGAGAAAATTGTAACCATAGCTAATTATTTTGATGGATTGAATTCATTGACCACATCCATTGTGTTGGCAATTGACACTCAATCGGTTGGTTTCACTATGTTATCATTGATGGCAACATGGTATTGTGTTCCGACTTCATCTTTTGGTAGGCACATAAAAATTTCCATTAATTTGTCCTCATTTAATTTCAAACCTCTCTAAACATCGAGGGAATCCTTATTGTTACACTATTGTTTCTCCATAATTCATCAATCATAATTTCCATCTTTCATTATGCTATTATTAATATATCATCATTTATCTATTAAATTTATTAAATAAATTTTTTTATCATGTTCATTTATATGCCTTCATGAATTCACCTTATATACATTTCTCTATTTATTTAATAAAACCCTTAAATATCCCCTCCTACCACTTACCATTTACCATTTACCACTCATCTTCCCTATACCACTCATCTTGCATTATCCCATATTCATCCCACAACATGAACTCACTCGGAGAAAATCTATCTAAACAAGCCCCCCTCTCTTATTTGGGTATCTCATCTTTATGCGCTGAACTTATGTCAATTTTCATTCTTCACCATCTTTGGATTTTGAGTACTCATCCATAAATTTTGCATTAAAAATTCTTTGCTTGCATCTTTTGAGATATTTCATGCATTCTTGCTTTTTGTTTTCTTGATCAATCACACATCTTTTATTTTAAAATTATCTCCATTCACCATAGTCTCTTGTGCACAATGCTCTGAGACCAAAATCTTAAAAACACAAGACCTTAGTTGATAGGAGAGCAATGGAGGCAAATTCCTGTTAATGTATGTGTGTGTCTTTGTTTATTTTGTCTTTGCATGTGTGTTTCTCTTGCAGGTACTTCATTGTTGGATGTTGGAAGATTGAATCTTGTATTCAATCCAATTCCTCCATCTCCATCTACTTTTTTAAATTAGCTTAAACTAAATTAATTTGGAGTTAGATTAGCTAGTTAGTAGATTAGATAGATTTGTTTATACTTTCATTTTCCTGTTATTTAGTTTAGCAGGGTTGTTTTAACTTAGGTTTGTTCATTATTAGTTTAAACTTTATTGCTAGCTATAGGGTTTGTTTTGTTTGTTGAGCATGTTTCAATTCTTGGAGGCTAATCTTTTGATTTTATTTTTTTTGACTTGTGCAGGTTCCCACTTGTGTCATCCATTTTGTCACGTGTTGAAGATCATATCTTCAAACTACTAATGATGTTTAATGCAGGACACATGTCGATGAATTTGTTATTTAAAACTGATTGTCTGATTTTTAGATTAGATCACACTTCAATTGGTGCTCTAAAAATGAACCAATGTCCTTTGTGTTTTGAGAATTAGGCTCTTTTGTGTTTATCTTTAGAGGGTCTGCCTCCCTATGTGATCACTAGGACTACTAGTGAGGAGGGAATGACCCAAGTGACTACGACTAAAACCCAAGCATTCCAACTCACCATAATAAATAGGCCTCTTGAGATGAAAATTTCGGAGGTTGGAGCTATCTTAGATTTATCTCATATCAAGAACTTGTTAGGGTCCTTGAGGTCTAAATCATGCATGTGTGACAACTAAAGTGTTTGGTACTTTGTTGGTCTATAGGCCTCAATCATGCTTGCGCGACTTCAAAGGATAGTCTCCTAACTCAAACCCTTACTAGCACCTTTTTGTTTTAGAAAGACCAAAAACCTTATAGTTGTTGATGTAGGAGGTCAAACCTTTGAAGCGGCTCACATTCTTATGGTTCTTAGTAGAGATATTAAGTTCACCATGGGGATCTTTCATGGGGACCGGTGCTTGTCTACCCCAGAGAAGTGAGTGTGGAGGGTGGAGCCAGTGGGGTTGAGTACCTACTTATCCGCTCTGAATTGTGTTTCTCGGGGTAATCCCCCAAGTGAGATTCAATAACTATTGTCCTGGCCAGCCTTAAGATTGTGCTTGAATGTATTTTTATTGCAAATTCAAACAAACATTCTATCTGTCATTTTTTTTGAGTGTGTGCACAAACAAACAATAAGATTTCACAATCAACACCACACTTGAAATTGAAACACTTTACAAAAACTTTGGTCTAAACTTTCAAGTATCCATCCATGTTGTGTGTGGGGAAAAAAGTGACACTAAGCAGACATGCCCTAATCTCACTTTCAATCACACATTTGTGGAATACGAAAGAGCCTAGAGGTATCACACAATTGGCTACTTCTTTTTGTGAAAGAGAGAGCCATGGGCTACCTATTAGGATTTCTATTCCTTTGTTGTAATTGAAAGATAAGATGATGCAAGTTCAATTCTTAACCCCAAAGTGCAAGTATGAACTAATAACAAGATTGCAGAATTGAACTTAAACAATGGAAAGCTGTAAACACAAGAGCAAGACAAGAATGTAAATGCGTACCTAGTGTTAAAATATGAATGAAAATGTTTGACACGGGGGCGCGGGCGCCGCTGTCCTGATTCTGCCCCTGAAACTACTCTGGAAACTGCTGTTTTGCAACCTGAAAAGCTATCAAAAATGCTAAAAATTGTTGTCTGACAGAAGGACCAGGGCACCCAGCGCCCCTGTCCCAGGGACCAGGGCGCCCAGCGCCCCTGTCTTGGCAGGACCAGGGTGCCCCATGCCCCTGTCCTAGTCTTTTTCTCTACAATTTGGTGTGAAGTTCTGTCTCGGCCTGCTTCTCCCAGATCTGCAACTTGCGGCGTCGTTCGAATTCCAAAACCTACACTTATATCTGAAAAGGTGTGGTGGGCAGCTATATAGGGTTTTGCCTTAGTCAAACCCCCGCTTTGGTGATTTCCACCTCCACGAATAGCCAAGTTGTATTGTAAAAAGTAATGTGTGTGCAGACCTTGTGTGTGTGCAAGATCCTAAAATGAAAGTAAGCAAGCTAGAGCAACCTAGAAAGTAAACCCTAATTGCTTGTAAATGATAATGTAAATGCTCCAAATCAAGATGCAAAGTGATCTAAAGCATGAATACGAATGATATAATGAAGATTATGCAAAGACATGAAAACAACATGAAATCATACCCAACCCCAAGGGAGGGGTACAAGCCAATCTTCAGTCGGTGATCCCTTATTGTTCTTCAATGCCTTCAAAACCCTAAATGGATGAATGAAATTGATAGATGTTTGATGGATGGATGTTGAATGTTGTTGAAGTCTTCAAAGATCTGCTCTTTCGCTGCATAGAAAGCCCTTGAAAAAAAAAATCTGGATCCTTTCCAATGAAGAAAGAGAGCTCTTATTATGAAACCCTAGGTCTTAGTTTCAACTTTTGGCTGACCTAGAGATTGAATCTCCTGCCAATTTCTTGGGGTTAAGCTTTATTTTATGATTGGGTCGTGCTCCTAAAATTTCGAGAAAAATGTCTGGGACCATGTGCACGCCGGGCGCCATGGTCCTGACAACTTTTCACCAAATTTTCAGGGCCGTCGGATATGATGATTTTAGAGCGAATCCCGAAGTTACAGGTGAGTTCGAGATGTTTTGACCCCCGAAATCAAGCCCCCAAGTTCAAAATAGGACCTAATTAGGGTTTTTGATTAAATGATGTATTGAAGGAATAAAATGAAAGGGGCACACTTTAATGAAAAGGGCCCAACTTTATGATATGGGAGATGATAAAATAGAACCTTAGACCTAATTAATTTAATTAATTAAGTGCTAAAGGGGAAATGCAATGCAAGATGCAAAATGTGCCAAGGTGGGTGCTAAACTAGGTGTGAAATTGTACCACCCTAGCAAGTGCGTACAATTTACGATGCTACATTTAGCCCCCACTTTAGTAGTCATATGAACACTATGTGCATATGCAAGCTAAAGTATAGAAAAGTAAACATTATTTGAAAAAGGATATATCCATAAGTCTATCGAACGAAGCCCCTAGTGGTATCTGTAGTACACAGTTAGGAACCGCACCCTACAAAACACACGTTAGATCACAAAATCACCTAATGCTTACTAAGGAAGGTGATGAAAATTCGAGGGTAGCTATATGCCCCCCCTTGTTTCAGCTTGCTAATTTTAGTGAGTTGAAACAGGGTATCATGTTTACCACTTCGAATTGTTAAAGAATATTGATGACAAATGCTCACAAGAAGATTTGATATGAGATCAGAAACTGATGGAGAATCATTTGGTAAGAAAGAGGACTAAACCTCAATTCCAACACAACAAAGAGTGTGAGGATTTGAGAGTTCTCTAACACAAGATGAAGGATGTAAATGGAAACAAAATGCCAAGAGAAGGAAAGAAAGGAAAAAACCATGAATACACACATTGGTGATCCATGAGAAGAATAGTGAGAGAGAAAACATGGACTTCTTGCCCCTAGATGTTGTCTAGGTGATCCATGGGACAAAGGACATGGAAAACTAGCCCCTAGAGTCTGTCTAGGTGATCCATGTAAGGGAGGAGAGTGAGAAAGTCTAGCCTTATGCCGCTAGTTCCACTCAACCTCGTGCATGTGTGTGTAAGGGAGGTTAGAAGCACCTCATAGGAGTCTATGCCTGAGTATGCTACAACCTGTATAGTACAAAAGCGTGACATCTCACTCTAAGAGTCTGTGCTCTGGTTCTGAGAATAATCACCTTGCATAAAAGAAAAATGGGGACATCTCGCTCTAAGAGTCTGTGCTCTGGTTCTGAGAATGACCCATTCCTCAAAAAGTGTAATGTTTATGTCATAAGCAAAGTAGAACAAGGATACCTACCTTCATCACAAAAGAAGATACCCCAAAAATGCAACAATGTCATAGACCCAAGCAAGAGAGTTTTGCACTCGTTAAGAAAGGATAAGATAGTTGAAAAGGGATATCTTGTAGTATGTGTAAAGGAGATCCTTAGAGGAGAAGAGATCTTTGTACAAAAGACACCTATCCCCAAGAGGAATTGTCTTAGACAAATATAACATCTTCTAGAATAAGACAAAGAAGAGAATAAGAATGCAATACTTCCTTCTTTTGCGAGGTGAAAGTGATTCTTAATGAAGGATGATGCTGTTTTTAACCCAATCGGGAGGGTAAATTCATTATGGATGTATTTTACCAAGTGCAAAAGAGGTTGTAGTCAAGGACTTACACCTCTTATAAGAGAGAATCCTTGAACAAACAACAACAAATGCATACAAGGAATAACATCAAGTAATAAAGTTCACACCATCCACGAAATAGGAAAAAGTGGATCCTTAGATAAAAATAAGAAAAGATCATTGCCTCCCAAGGATGAAGGACTTACACAATCTTCTAGGGAGAGATTTAGACATAAACAAAATGTACTACATACTCACATGAGTTCATGCAAGCAAGACATTAGTGTATGTAAAATGCTCCTCACAAGAAGTGGGTAGGATAAGAAAGAGAATACACATCTTCTCCCATATCTAGGAAAAGAGGATTCTAAAGAAAAGATGATCAATATTTCCACATTATTACCCCATAGGAACAAGAGATAACATAGAAAAATTAGGCTATTATGTTGCTTCAAAAATATGATTGCACTTGAAATTGTACCATCATGAATGACAATGAGCCCCCAGTAAATGAGCTACCAATGTCACATAATGATGAGCAACATAATAGCCATTAATGTTATTTAAAGACATGATAGATTGAATGAGGTATTTGAATATGACATGCTAAATGCTCAACTATAGGTGAGATCAAAAACATGTATAAAGTGATAAAAATTGAAGAAGAAAAGTCACAAGAAATCTTAGAAGAGGGATGAGTGTAATTTATTAGAGCCTTATCCCTAGAGGAAAGGACTTTATGATGAATAGGAGATAAAGATTCATAAGTGGATTTAGAAATTTGAGGGGAGTCATAAAGAGATTTGTTCATTGCCAAGATTTCCTTATGAGGGGAATGAGAGTTGATAGAAGTAGAAGATGATTTAGTTGAAGTGAGATCATCATCGCTACTAAATACAGCATTCACATTGAGAGATGGTCTTTTAGATGCTTTGGTGGGCTTAGAAAGATTATATCCAAGTCCAAATGAATATTCATGCATGTTATGTTCTAAAGGAACTTTAATTCCTTGTTCATTTGCGCCACAACCATTTCCACTATAGCCACTCTTAGCCAAAATATGAAAACCTCGACCATAACGATTAGCCATTTCAGAAAGAAAAGGTGGTTTTTCATAAGACAAAGAATCAAATCCTTCAGAATTAGAGGTGTGAGGAGAAGAAGTTTGAGAAGCAGCCACAAAATTATTGCTCATAGGTTCAGGTAAGACTGATTGATTTCTATTTTCTTCCTTCTTTTTAACTTTAAGCTCTCTAGGAGGAACCCTATACTCACCTACAAAGGTGGGATTAAAATCAAGAGATCCCCAATCATATTCTGCGAGAACCTTCTCAGGATCAAAAGCCTTTTCATGTGTAGATTCAAGTTGAGAAGAATCTTCTTCAGGAACTTCAGACTCATCCAAAGAATTTTGATTATCAGAGGGTGATGATTCATCCATAGGTAAAGAGTTATCACTAGAAGAGGAAGGTTTAGAAGAACTCCCTTTGGAAGTAGATGTTTGCAAACAAGTTTGAAAATTAGTATCATCTATCAAGGTATATGTCTTATTGTTATAAATAAATTTAACTTGCCTATGCAATGTAGAGGGGACAGCTTGCATACTGTGAATCCAAGGTCTCCCTAATAACAAGTTGTATGTTAGATTTCCCGACATAACATGGATAGGAGTAGGCAAAGTAACAGGTCCCACTGTGATGGGTAAGGTGATAATACCTAATGAAGACTTAGCCACATTATCAAAGCATCGAATGGGATGAGAGTCAGGCTCAATAAGGGATGTATCCACATTCATCTTATGCAATAGATTAATGCTACACACATTAAGGCTAGAACCATTATCTACCAGTGTTCGTCTTATAGCAGTGTCATTTATGACAACCACAATCATCAAGGGATCATATTGATGTTGAATTTCACTAGTAGGCAACTCATCTTGTGTGAACACAATTTGAGCTTTAGGAGTCATCACAAAGTTAACCAAAGACACTATATTACTAGATGTATTAGGTGGAGGAACATTCAAATCTTTCAAGGCATCTTGTAACATTCCATGATGAGCGAAGAAGTTTGGATCAAATCCCAAAGGGATATCTTAGCAGGGGTAGCTTTAAGTTGTTCTATGAGATCATATTCCTTACCAAGAACTTGTGAAATACAAGGAGCTTGAGGAAGAATAGGCTGGGAAGGAGGAAGTGAAGTTGGGATAACTGGAGGAGGATTAGGTTGCCTATTGTTTCTTGTGTTATAGGTATGAGCAACCGCATGATAACTCTCTCTAGTCAGTTGCTTAGCATACTCATAAGGGCTCTTAGTATAATAACCTCCTTGCACAGTAATAATAGGTTTCTTAGGAGTGTAAAAAGAATCATTAGCATAACCACCTTGGACCACTAAGATAGGCTTATTTAAAGGTTGAGAATTTTGAGAAGGACAAGCACCTTGGACAGTGAAGAGAGGTTTGTTAGGTGTTTCATTCACATGTATCAAATTGATTGAGGATGGTTTAGGGGAATGAACAAAAGTGTTGGAAGAATTGTTGACAGTCTTCTCTTGCACTAAAATCTCATCATAGATTAAATCAATTTTAGGGGAGAGACAAGGGGTAGGCCTTGATGTTCTAGTAGGCAGAGTAATACTAGGAAAGGTCATATCATCCTCTATCATCAAAGGATCTACATGGGGAATAAACTCTCTAGGAGAAGGATCAACATTTCTCTCTAAAGTCTCACTTTTGAGATGGAGATCTTTGAAAGAGATGTTAACCATCTTGCCTTGAACTAGGGTATCCTTATGAGTAGAACCAAGTTGAGGAGAGGGAGATGCTTTATTTTTAGAGGGAGAATAATTGAGATTCAAGGAAGGTGAGAAACTATCAAGGGAGTTTTAAATCTTGATTTCATCCCCTTTGGCTAGGGTTCTCTCATGGGATAGAGAATAATCTACACCTTCTTCTAATGGTTCATCCCAAATAGTGAAGTTGTTGAAAGGAATGTTTGAAGTATTGTCAATTTCGGGAGAGGAGATAACATTGTTTATTAATTCCTCATCCTTAGGAGGGAGAGGATCAATAGATGTGTTAAAATCATCCTCTTTCCTCAAAATATGTTCAATATGATCTTTAGGGGAGAGAAAATTAAGGAAATAGCTTATTATTTCATCTTCTTTCTCTAAGGGATGCTTATGGGTAAGACAAACTTTAGGAGAAGGGTAAACATTTATCATTAATTCATCATCTCTAGTTGGAATTTTGTTGGAAAAGGAAATGCCATCACTAGGGAATGTAGGGATCATGTCATCTTCTTGCACAAAAGGATCCTCATGAAGGGAGTGTTTTTTGGGAGGAACATGAACATATTTCTCCAAAGATTCATGCTTAGGAAGGAGATCTTTGAAAGAAGTGTTCATAACCTCTTGTTGCACTAACATGCCCCCATTGGAAGGACCAACTTTAGGAGAAAATAAGTCAATGTCCATCAATACCTTTTCACTTAGAGAGGAATCATGTAGGGAAGGTGAAGTAACATTAAGAAAGGTGTTTATGATATCATTCTCTTCCTCTAGGATAGCTAAATAGGAAGGGCACATTTTAGGAGAATTGTCAAGATCACTCTTAAAGTCTTCATCCTTAGAGCATGGGAGAGTCTCAAAGGGATTGGTAGCAACTCTTTCAGGCACTAAAATGTTGTTATAGATGGGGGGAGGTTCTTTAGGAGAAGGAAAAATTGAAACAAGGGAAGCTAACCCATTATCACATCTATGAAATGAATGCATCATGACATCAATTTTCCTCTTTCAAATGATAACACATGCAAAATAGAAGGAAATGTTTAATTTTAACCAATGCAAGCACTTAGAATGTAGATTTAGAAAATGAAATTTATGATTCAAATGAGTTCCTAAATCAGATTTGAAATTATTGATCCCAATTAAGCTATCCACAAGTTCAACTTTGAATTGAAAAAATTAGGGTTTTAGCAAAAATTTTCTCTAGATTTTTGAATCTTGCAAGAAATTAAAACTTGTAAATACAAATTTGATTTTGAAATAGCATAAACACTCAAATTTGAAAACATAAATTAGAATTAGAGAAGATTGGAATTCACGTCGGGTTCACCAAAATGTGTGGGCGAAAAAGTGACACTAAGCAGACATGCCCTAATCTCACTTTCAATCACACATTTGTGGAATACGAAAGAGCCTAGAGGTATCACACAATTGGCTACTTCTTTTTGTGAAAGAGAGAGCCATGGGCTACCTATTAGGATTTCTATTCCTTTGTTGTAATTGAAAGATAAGATGATGCAAGTTCAATTCCTAACCCCAAAGTGCAAGTATGAACTAATAACGAGATTGCAGAATTGAACTTAAACAATGGAAAGCTGTAAACACAAGAGCAAGACAAGAATGTAAATGCGTACCCAGTGTTAAAATATGAATGAAAATGTTTGGGATGGGGGCGCGGGTGCCGCTGTCCTGATTCTGCCCCTGAAACTGCTTTGGAAACTACTGTTTTGCAACCTAAAAAGCTATCAAAAATGCTGAAAATTGCTGTTTGACAGAAGGACCAGGGTGCCCAGCGCCCCTGTCCCAGGGACCAGGGTGCCCAGTACCCCTATCCTGGCAGGACCAGGGCACCCCACGCCCTTGTCCTGGTCTTTTTCTCTGCAATTTGGTGTGAAGTTCTGTCTCGGCCTGCTTCTCCCGGATCTGCAACTTGCGGCGTCGTCCGAATTCCAAAACCTGCACTTATATCTGAAAAGGTGTGGTGGGCGGCTATATAGGGTTTTGCCTTAGTCAAACCCCTGCTTTGGTGATTTCCACCTCCACGAATAGCCAAGTTGTATTGTAAAAAGTAATGTGTGTGCAGACCTTGTGTGTGTGCAAGATCCTAAAATGAAAGTAAGCAAGCTAGAGCAACCTAGAAAGTAAACCCTAATTGCTTGTAAATGATAATGTAAATGCTCCAAATCAAGATGCAAAGTGATCTAAAGCATGAATACAAATGATATAATGAAGATTATGCAAAGACATGAAAACAACATGAAATCATACCCAACCCCAAGGGAGGGGTACAAGCCAATCTTCAGTCGGTGATCCCTTATTGTTCTTCAATGCCTTCAAAACCCTAAATGGATGAATGAAATTGATAGATGTTTGATGGATAGATGTTGAATGTTGTTGAAGTCTTCAAAGATCTGCTCTTTCGCTGCATAGAAATCCCTTGAAAACAAAAATCTAGATCCTTTCCAATGAAGAAAGAGAGCTCTTATATATGAAACCCTAGATCTTAGTTTCAACTTTTGGCCGACCTAGAGATTGAATCTCCTGCCAATTTCTTGGGGTTAAGCTTTATTTTATGATTGGGTCGTGCTCCTAAAATTTCGGGAAAAATGTCCGGGACCATGTGCACGCCGGGCGCCATGGTCCTGACAACTTTTCACCAAATTTTCAGGGTCGTTGGATATGATGATTTTAGAGCGAATCCCAAAGTTACAGGTGATTTTGAGATGTTTTGACCCCCGAAATCAAGCCCCTAAGTTCAAAATAGGACCTAATTAGGGTTTTTGATTAAATGATGTATTGAAGGAATAAAATGAAAGGGGCACACTTTAATGAAAAGGGCCCAACTTTATGATATGGGAGATGATAAAATAGAACCTTAGACCTAATTAATTTAATTAATTAAGTGCTAAAGGGGAAATGCAATGCAAGATGCAAAATGCGCCAAGGTGGGTGCTAAACTAGGTGTGAAATTGTACCACCCTAGCAAGTGCGTACAATTTACGACGCTACATGTTGTAAAGCCAAACATTGCAAAATAGCATTGTCCTTGAAACATTGAATCTGTGAGACATCATTTTTCAACTTCTAATCTTATAGGTCCTCTCTTAGTCACATCATTCTAGCTTTGGGTACCTTTTAGGTCCTTGCATAGTATTCACCTAGTTGCACCTTTTATCCTTGCATATCTCATTTATTTATACCTAGTCCTTGCATACCACCATTAGGTTGTACCCTTGCATAATACCCTTATATCATACCCATAATGTTTGCATAGACTTGCATCATTCCTTTAAGACATAACCTTAAACCTTGCATAAGTGTCTTAGGTCATTTCTGTTAGGGATCCCACAGATACTAAGAGGGGGGGGGTGAATCAGTATCTAACCAGTAATTAGATTTTCTTAACTTAAAACATGTAGAACATAATATAATAGTGTACTAGTATGCAAGAAATAATGCAATAAATAGAATCAAGAACATCCACATGAAAATCACACCATAAAACAAGATGTTAATGAGGAAACCCGGTGTGGGTAAAACCTCAGTGGGATTTGTGACCCACAATATTCACTCACTAGCCAATAAGAGAATATTACTTACAATAGAGGCCTGGACATGCAGGAAGGCCAACTACCTAGAGCTCACTGCTCAATGGGAAGTCACACTGACTTACAATAAGGATTATGCAAATCCAATATCTTGTACTACTTTCCAATAGCATCTTCTATGCCATATTCAGTACCAGTTCCTGCTCTATTCTTTACATATACCTCTTGACCTATATTTCGCACATTAGGTCTGCCTAATATTTTCCCATAAAAAATACTACATACCTTCACAAATGTTTACAATGATCTCTTTTATATATAAGAGTCATTTTACAATTTGCCAAGTTGGCTTACACATTTTTACAATAATAAACAAAATATAATATAACAAAATCCTGTCGGCCTCTGTGCTAGTATACTTCCTTTCTTCTGCGTCGGTGCTAGTGTCAGTGTCGGTGTCCTGAGTGCTGGTGTAGAGTGTGATCTACTGATGCCGGTATAATGCCTTTGCTAGTGCCATAGGATTGCAAGGTTGCCATCAATGACAAAACCTTCAATCATATACAATGTCTCATTGGAGTGTTCATATGCCAACAATCCCCCCCTTTGGCATTGATGGCAACACTCATGAGAAATTTCAAAAAGTATCCAAAAAAAATGTGGTCCAAAAATGTTACCAAAAATGTGTGTGCTCCCCTTGAGCATATGATTCCTATCTATGATTTGAATTTTTTCATCCCACTACTCCCCCTTTGGAATCAATGACAAAGGTTGTCAAGATGTTAGTAGAGTTTGTAGTTACAACTATCCATAAACTCAACCTTGTAGCTGGGTAGTTATAATTTGAAAAATATCTCCCAAAATCAAGTTTATACTATCCATAAACTTCTTGCTATCCTTTATTGTTGTTTCTATTCTCTTCACTGTACCGGTGAGATGCTGCAAATGCTCTGCCGGTGTTTTGCTTCCTTGTATTAGTGTCTTAGAAATTTCCTTCTGCAGAGATGCTAGATAGTCCAATCTTGGACTTATTTTGGATCTCAAATGTTTTGCATTATTTATTATCCTTTCTTTCTCCCTTTCCAATTTGAGTAGTTCTTCCTCAAAATTTGTTATCTTCTCTTCAAAAACTGATAGTGTATCAGGTGAGTTGACAAAACTATCTACAAGTTTATTGATCTCATCCTATACCTTGCTCATTTTCTTGTCAATATCTACAGTCAAAAGGTTTGTTTCACAAGTATCTTTGTACAGATTTTTGTACTCTTAATATAAATTACATAGTTCCAGTAGAAGTGTGTCAAAATCTCTGTTACACTTCTTTATTTGCTCATCAAAGAATTTCTGTTTTTCAATTTCTACCTTATCCTTTACTGAATCTTCCTTTATTTTCTCAATGTTTTCTGAGATATATTTACACAGTGTATCCAATTGTCCTAAAGAATCTTTATTGTCTATAATATAGTTAGGAGCAATTACCTTCAAAATTGGTATGGTATCATCAATTACTTTGTAAGCCTGTGAGCTGCAGTCAGTTATTTTCTTGATTGAATCTAATAACACTTTAGTCACATTTGTTGATTTGTATCCTGATGATGATCCAATAATCTGAGTACCGGTGGAAGTAACCAAGCTTGTATTGACCTCTAGTAGGTCAGTTTGTGTTTGCATTTCTTTAAGCAATGGTTTTCCAACTTCACAAGTTGCCGGTGACACTGTTTCCTTATGTACTTGTTCTGGTTGTTGTTGTTCTAGAGCCTTTAGCTTTGTTTGTTTCTCTATATGTTCCATTTCCTCAGTTTGTTTCTTAGTCTCTACCTTTATCTCTTTATCTTTTGCCGGTTTATTAGTTTCCTCAGTCACCGAAGGCTCACTAGCCATATCTATCTTTTCTGTTGTATCTTTGTCTACTACTATGTTGATCTTCTGAGTATCAACATTCACAGTATATAGGACTTCAGGATTAGGATTATTATCCTCTACATCCATACTCTTGGCTGGTGGTTGATCTTCAATAGTTTTTGTTTTTATCGGTGGAGTATTTAAAGAAGGTGGGGGTAAGTTGTCTCTAACTTTGATACTAGGTGGTCCACCAACTTTTCCTTTACCCTTATCTTTGTCTTTTTGATAGACTTTGATAGGCTTGGGGTTCCTATATTCTTCCTGCTTTTCTTTCTCAACCAGGAATATATCCCATCCATTTTTTGTTTCTTCTGTCACTTCATTAACTCTTCCTGCCATTAGTGAAATATGCCGGTGTGTAGTAGAGAATATTGACCGGTTGGCCTTTGCAATCAAATCATCAATTTCTTGTGGAGAGTTTACCGGATATACAGCAAGTAACTTTTCAATTTTTATTTTCTTATTGAATTCTATCACTACCCATCTTCTTGCCTCTAGTCTTTTGAATAATTCATCTAGTATTTCATTGACTACTTCCATCAGAAATTTCTTGTACATATCCATGTGCAATATAACACTATTTTCAACTTGTTCTTTCTCATTAGTTGTTAGAGTGTCATATATTTTCTCTATATTCTTCAGTTTACCTTCCTTTGTGATTTCATTCAGCAGTATATCAAGAGGGGCCAAGTCTTTGTTTGTCCTTTTCTTCTTCTTGGGTGTCAGTTTCTTCTTTAGTGTGGCCTTTCTAACCAGAGATCTCACAACTTGTTGCTTTTGCCTTGTCCTCCTAGGTGAAGGTGTGGTTTCCGGTGAGGGATATCTTTTTCTTACAACTCTTTTAAAAGTTGCAGGCATGTCACTTCCTGAAGAAGTACCTACCCGTGATAGGCGAGTTTCAGGCTGTGGAGCTGCTAACTCATCCTCTGTTATGCAGGTTTTCTTCAATACATCTTCCTTAATGACTTTTGCTTGTCTGGACCCTTTCCTTACAACTACCTCAACCTTTTTCACCCTTTTCTTTGATTGAATTTGTCTTTCAATATTTCCTGCATTGCCAAATATTTCTTCCTTAGGTTCTCTGGGGGCTTCCATAAGTGCTTTAGCATATGTTTCAACTATGTGATCATCTATTTCATATCCTATCTCAGTTACCCAAACTGTCCTTGGGATGACTGCTTCCATCCAGATTTCATCTTTCTTGATGACAAAGCATATATCATCTTTGTATTTGTCTACAATCTTCTATGATAACCTTACTCTTTTCTTCATTTTGGCTTTTAATGCTTGGAAAAAGTCATTAATATTATTTTCCTTGTTCTCACCCATGTTATTGAATAGTTCGGTCAATTATTTGCCTACCGGTATGTCATATCCAAGTTCTTTGTAACCTATACCAGGAACCTATTTTGTTATGTGTAGCATTAGACATACTAACAAATTTCTAAATCTGAAAGTTCCTTTCTTGTCCTTCTTGATCTTTCCAAGATTGTCAATTAATTCATCCTTTAACCATTCACATATGTCGATTTTCACATTATTTGTGACCATAACATAAGCACTCTTAATGCATAAACTTGAAACTGAATTTAATCTATTAGCATGAGTAGCTTTATACCCTAATATCATACTGATGAATCTCACATTGATATCTTTTACATCATTAACCCTTAGAGACCTCTTATCAAATGTTGCACCAGTTAGGTTTATAACTAGGTCATTGGAAACTTTCTTGGTTTTATCTGGTCTTTTACCAGTGGTCGGTAACCCTGTGACAACTTTCACAACTTCCTTGGTGATCTTATGGATTGCATCTAACCAGAAAAATTCTCCATGTACCCTGCTTAAGACTATCGTAATCACATCCTTGGGGAATTCAAGAATGCTAAGGATCTTTGTAAATCCTAGGGTCTCAATGATTTTGTGTTCATCCTTTATATTGCCAGTATTATCACATATCATGGTTTTATACATGGTTTTAATTTCCTCATCTCCTAACTCTTCAATGTTGTAGTGGATGTACATTCTGGGATCTTTAGCATATACAACCCCCTTTGGAATTTGAGAGAAAGCACCTAAGGTATCATCCTTCTTTGCTATCTTGGGAACTAACTGAAATATGGGCCTAGGTCTTTTTATCACTTCAACAACAGTAGGGTTTGCTATATATTCAATTGCAGAGGTGGTTGCCATAATTAAATACCTTTTACTACCTTGGATGGATGATTTCTTGGAGTGTTCTTGCTTCTTGCTCGAAATGCCTTAGCTCGGAGTCTTCGCACTCTTCAAAAATTTGAAATCTCAGTGAAATGAAATAAAGCCAAAACATTAATTTTATAATGTCTTTTTGCCATCTACCACATTAATTGCATGTCGGTTAAGTATTCACTTAACTTGTTTGCCGGTAATAAGTAATTTCCAACTTCTTATCTCTAACCAAGGGAATAATAGCACATGTATCAATAGATTGCCAAACCCTCAAGGAAATTTTCTTCAATTGGATGAAGAACTTCCTGCCGATGGAGCACTACTCTATCCTTCCGGTGAAGCATCACTGTATTCTACCGATGAAGTATTGATTGGTTCTACCGATGGAGGAATATTTCCAATATTTAGATCAGCTTTTCTAATCCATTGTTTTGAGAATTCTTGCTTAACCTCTTCAACTTTTTCTTTACCTTTCAAGCTAGAACTTTTGTTGTCTACCAGTGTTCCTTTACTTCTACAGAATTTAGCAATATGCCCAATCTTGTTACATGCATAACAAGTTACATTATTCTTCTGAATATCTTTTCCATAACCTATGCCGGTTTGTGTTCTGCATTGTTTAGATAAATGTCCAAATCTTCCATAAACATAACATCTCACATTCATTCTACAGTTTTCAGAGTTGTGACCAACTTTGTTGCATTTAGAACATTAACCAGTGGGTGGGTTGATATTCTGATAATTTCTAGATCTACATTCATTTTCTCTATGACCATACTTATTACAGTTAAAGCATTTACCATTGAATTTATAAGCATTAGATTGTCTTACCGGTTTGCTATGATCCTGAGTATTTGCAGTACCAAAGCTTTCACCAACTTCAAAGCCAATTCCAGAAGTGTCACCTTTAGGTTTTTGATTCTTCAGCAAGGTGCAAAGTTCCTCTAAGCTTTTCTTGAATTTTTCTTTGTGTTGATTTGCAGTTTCTAGTTCTCTTTCTAGGACTTCTTTTTGTCTCATCAGTTCATTTGAGTCATTCTAAGTATGCATCATATCTATCTTCAACATGTCATTTTCAAAGATATGTCTTGTGTTCTCATTTGCTACATCACTTAGTCTTCTGGTCAATTCTTCTTCATTCTTCTTCCTATCCTTAATCTCTTTGCAAAATCTCATAGTCATATCCTGCATTTCATTTTTTGTTGTCACGATCTCTTGTTTCAACTTGTTTATCATATCATTAAGTGATTCCTTTTCATCATTCTCATTTTACAATTTTTCACAAATTTCTCTTCTCTTATTTCTTGCAACAGTAAAATTTTCTTGAAGAGCCTAAATGATGTCTTGAGCTACTCTTAAATCATCTTCTAATTTGATATTTTTCAACTTTTCTGCATCATAGTCTATAAGAGCTCCTTCCAGTTGCTTCATCAGATTTTCCATCTTTACCGGTGTCAAGATCTTCCTCAAGCTATTAGGCTTTTCAAAATAGAGGACCAGGCTTTGATACCAATTGTTAGGGATCCCACAGATACTGAGAGGGGGGAGGTGAATCAATATCTAACCGGTAATTAGATTTTCTTAACTTAAAACATGAAGAACATAATATAACAGTGTACCAATATGCAAGAAATAATGCAATAAACATAATCAAGAACATCCACATGAAAAGCACACCATAACACAAGATGTTAAGGAGGAAACCTGGTGTGGGAAAAACCTCAGTGCGATTTGTGACCCACAATATTCACTCACTGGCCAATAAGAGAATATTACTTACAATAGAGGCTTGCACATGCAAGAAGGCCAACTGCCTAGAGCTCACTGCTCAATGGGAAGTCACACTGACTTATAATAAGGATTATGCAAATCCAATATCTTGCACTGCTTTGCAATAGCATCTTCTATGCTAGATTCAGTACCGGTTCCTACTCTGTTCTTTACATATACCTCTTGACCTATATTTCACACATTAGGTGTGCCTAATATTTTCCCATAAAAAATACTACATACCTTCACAAATGTTTACAATGATCTCTTTTATATATAAGAGTCATTTTACAATTTGCCAAGTCGGCTTACACATTTTTACAATAATAAACAAAATATAATATAACAAAATCCTGTCGGCCTCTGTGTCGATATACTTCCTTTCTTTTGTGTCGGTGCTAATTTCAGTGTCGGTGTCCTGAGTGCTAGTGTAGAGTGTGATCTGCTGATGCCGGTATAATGCCTTTGCTAGTGCCATAGGATTGAAAGGTTGCCATCAATGACAAAACCTTCAATCATATACAATGTCTCATTGGAGTGTGCATATGCCAACAATTTCATCATTGGTCCTAGCATTTCATTATTACTTGCATACCAAAATCTAAAAAAAAATCAAAAATCCAAAAAAAACCCAAAAACATTGTTTGCACTTAGGATTTCTCATCTTAGGTCTGACGTCAACTTTTTATTATCAATCCCTCTTATCACTTGAGGTGCATCTTCCTTGAGTTAAGGAATCTATTAGTGTCTTTGAGTTGGTATTCCACTTGGAGTTCATCATCTCCTATCATATAATTCCCTCTTTTTGATAACTTATCCTTGTGTCTATCCATCATAGCACAAGTCAAACCCCATGTGGGAAATATTTTTAGACCTAGAGTATCCTGAGTCCTTGCATCAAAAATAATTCATTGTCATATCCCTTTTAAGGTTTAGCTGTACGTCACTTTCTTATCTTATAAATTGTATTTTTGCATCATCCTTTAGTAGTGATACCACACAAATTGCATCTTTACATTGATCCTTAGTTGCATCCTAATTTCACTCATATCATATAGTTTCATCTTTGGATTTTAGGGTTTGTATTCCATTTAGAGTCTCATACATTGTCCTAGGTCAAAGATCAGAACAATCGCTTATGTACCCTTACTCGAGAATCAAAATGTTACAAAATCATCTATTTCAAGATGGAGACAACCTTATTAATATTGATGAAGAAGAACACATTAGCATTGCGACCAATGAAAAAAGAGATGAAGAAATAACTTAGTCCACTATTGACGAATTGTTTCACGATAATAAATTTACTAAACTCCTTGAAGAGGTGGTTAAATGTGATCCACAAGCATACTTAAAAGCCCTTGCTGCTGAGGGAATTAAATTGCTGCCTGATTTTGATGTATCATTGCTCACAATTAAGGACAAATCGAGAGTTAGTGAATCTAAACCTGCAAGGACAAACAATGAGGAGAGGATAAAAAATCATAGACCTTTCTACTTGCAACCAGGATACAAGAGATCTACAAAAACATCGAAACCTATGCCTACCAATGATCCCATTTTGAGTGAATTGAGAGAATTGAGACAAGAAATAGACACTCTCAAGAATAATAGGGTGTCATCACACACTTTTTCTATTGAGGACACATGTCCCTATCCTTTTGATCCGAGTATTCTGATGCCACCTTTTCCTAGTCATTGAGAAATACCAAAGTTGGATAAGTATAGAGGAAAAGGAGACCCTAGAGATTACTTGAGAGAATTATGTGCCACTACCATAGAATTCGTAGTAGATGAAACATACCTCATGAGATTCTTTTCTCATAGTCTTGGAGGAAGTGCCATGGAATTGTTCTCCTGATTACCTCCGACTATCAAATCTTTTCAAGAATTGGCTGATAAGTTTGTCTCACACTATGCTTAAAACTGTGAACATGAGGTGACCACGATGGACCTCTTCAATATAAAACAAAAACAAGGAGACTCCTTCATATCATTTTTACAAAGATGGAGGCATTTGACCAAAAGAGCACCTTACAATATTCCCAATAAGCAGCTCGTTGACCACTTTTTCATAATTTAAACAAGGAAATTGGAAGAGAACTTCACCTCAAGTGTTTGGACACTTTTGATGAGGTCATAGACATGAGATTCCACATCGAACAAACACTTATTGATGATGCTACTATAAAGATAAATGATGATAAAGATTACAAAGGATCAAGTTCAAATCATAAAACTCCCTTTTGGGCCAAGAACAAGAATGTGGTTAATGACAAAGTTGTTGATGAAAAGAATACTAAAAGATCGTCACTTGTTTACAACCTTAAGAGTTCATCCTCAGACAAAGGAAAAGAAAAACAAAGAAGCTTCCCTAAACAAAATTTTACACCATTGGGATAACCACTTGAATCAGCACTGAAAGAACTCCTTGAAAATAATCTTATAACATTTCCATAGATACGGGAATACAATCCTCAAGTTAAACCCCCATGGTGGAATGATGATCACTTTTGTGACTACCATAGACACAAGGGTCATAAGACTAACAGTTGTAATAAACTCTGACATCTCATACAAGACCTTCTTGATGAAGGAAATATTTTAATTGATGGACATACACCTTCTAGTAACTTTGATTGTGAGATATTCAAAAATCATTTCCCTAAGCATGACCAAGATAAAGAGAAGGCCCCAAAATTTGGTGATGGTGTGAACTATACCAATGCTAAATATGACTATACAATAAGCAACATCAGTGAGGTCAATAATCATGTGAACACTTTTATCATAAAGGGGAAAGAAATTGATTGCAATATTACCACCCGCAAAGACACATTTATTCTTAAGGGATCTAATTCTAAACATGATACACCATCTTCACAATACAACCTTATAGAGAATTTAGGGAAGATGCCTGCACACATTTTAATACTTGAGTTGCTACGCTTATTCCTTGAGCATAAAGCTATCATTGATAAAGCACTCGCTACCACTACTATGCCTACAGATCTACATGTAGATCAATTTCAAGCTATGGTGGGATATATCACCTCCATTCATACCCTCACTTTTACTGAGAATGATGACTTTGTCCATGAAACAACCCGATAATGCACCTTTACATATTGAAGTCCTTTTCCATAGAATTAAGATCAAGTGAGTTATGATAGATGGAGGAGTAGGTCTAAATATTTGTACTTTGAAATTGATTAGAGAGCTTGGATTTGATGAAAATGTAGTTGATCCAAAGAAAAAGATTACAATAAAGGCATATGATGAAGAGGAACTCTCATCTAAGGGATCAGCTACATTGCCTATCAAAGTGGGACCGATGGTGAAGGATGTGGTTTTTCAAGTCCTTGATCTCCCATTGACCTATAAAATTCTCCTTGGAAGGCCTTGGATCCATGCAATGCAAGTTGTACCTTCTACCTACCATCAATGTATCAAATTTTTGAACAATGGTGTTGAAGTAACTATACAAGAGATCCAAATCCTTTTATGTATTGCAACAGTTTGAGTTCTAAGACTGAATCCATCATTTCTAGTAACCATGAAGCACCTCCTTCCCAAGCATACATTAATCCTAAATCCTTAAAAGTGTCCACTTCTAAGTCCAACAAAGTTGAGATTAGAATAAAAGTAAAAGACCACGGAGTAGGGGAGTATTCTATGAGTTGTTCTCTTTGCATTGGAAAGCTACCTTTGTCTCCTTGCACTTATGGAAAACCAGAAATGAGTGAGACCAAATCGGACACCACTACCATAGTTTATCAACCTACTATTTTTTAAAAATGGGGAGCTTTGTATGATGAACTGGAAGAAGAGGACCTCTTGATATGGTTATACAAAGATGAAGATACAGAGAAAGCACAAACTACAAAACCTGAAGTCAAATACCAGCTAAGCAATATGGAAAGGGATTGAAAATAATGAAAAAGATATGGCTATGATGGTCACAATCCTCTTGGTTTACACAAAAAAGGTATACTTGGATCGATCAAACCTAATGGTAGATGTATGGTTCCTATTCTTTGGTATGATACACAGAAAGATAAGACCTTGAGTTCTAAGGGTAACTTGAGTGAGGTAGGGGAGTCTTCTAATGCAACATAGACTGATGATGAAGTTACCATCGATGAATCTAACGATATCATTGATATATATGAATATGATTCTATTTGTATCCTTGAGCCTATTCATAACCTTGAACCTAATCATGATCCTTTATCTATTGTTCACCCACAACTTATTGATTGGGACCACAAGGGAGAACCCCAGTTAGTTTTTTTTCAAAATGATGAGGCAATCATAAACTTTCTTGGAGCATAAAGTGATTTACCCCTTGGAGATTATAGGGCTAGATTCACCATAGAGCTCAACAATACGACTTACTTTGGAGAAGGTGCCAAGCCTTTTAGTTGCAAAATTATAAAAAATATCAATAGGTCTTCTAGTGAAAACTGCTTTTCGACACTATTAGACCCCAAAAAAGTAAAAATAAAGGATGTATTCAAAGGTGAAAACCTCTCTGAGGTGCCTAAGGATGGAAGGATTGACACGCTTCCCCTAGCATTATACCATGAAAAGTCATCTATGTTAGTGGAAAAGAAAGTACCAACAAACTTGGGCACAGAAGAGCAACCACAGATTATACATCTAGAAGAATCATTGATCCCTAAAGAGAGAATATAGCATATCCAATTTTACAAGGAAAGACAAGTTAATTTTGCATGGTCCTATGCATACATGCCCAGACTTGACCCTGATTTAGTTATGCATCACTTGTCTTTACTAGTAGGGGCAAAACCTATAAAACAAAAATTGAGAAAAATGCATCCTCATGTGGCACTATTGGTAAAGAAAGAATTATAAAAGTTACTAGATGTTGGATTTATAAGGCCTGTTGACTATGCTGAATGGATTTCAAACTTGGTGCCAGTTTCAAAACCTAATGGGAGTGTCCATGTCTGCATAGATTTCAGGGATTTAAATAAATCTTATCCTAAAGATGACTTCTCACTTCCAAATACTGATATGATAGTGGATTCCACAATAGGACACAAGATGTTATCCCTTATGGATGGGTTCTCAGGCTATAATTAGATCAAAATTTCTCCTGAAGACCAGATAAAAACAACATTCACTTGTACATGAGGATCTTTTTATTGCAATGTCATGCCCTTTGGATTGAAGAATGCTAGAGCTACTTATCAACGCACAATGACTACTATGTTTCATGATATGATGCATATATATTTTGGAATATTATGTAGATGACTTACTTGGAAAATCTTACACTAGGGTAGGACATTTAGAATTTATGGATAAAATCTTTACAAGATTGGAAAAATATAAAGTCTGATTGAATCCAAAGAATGCGTCTTTGGGGTAACCACTGGGAAACTCCTTGGATACATTGTATTATATAAAGGAATTGAAGTTGATCTTGAAAAAGTAAAAGCCATACTTGAGATGCAACCACTGAGGAATATCTGTTAGTTGAGATCTTTACAAGGGAAACTCCAATCTATCTATCACTTTATAGCACAACTGGCAGATAAGTGTCAACCATTTCAGCACCTACTACATAAAAATATTTCATTCAACTAGGATGACAAATGTGAACAAGATTTTCAACAAATCAGAGAATACCTAATGTCACCACTAGTGTTAGTACCTCCTACTGATGACAAGCATCTACTACTGTATATATCCACAACTTCTACAACACTGGGGGCACTTTTGGCTTAACATGACTTTGAAGGAAAAGAACGTGCAATATATTACATCAGCCATACCCTAGTTGGATATGAGCTTAAGTATAGTCCTATTGAGAGAGCGTGTCTTGCTATAGTTTTTGTCTCATATAAATTGTGACCTTACATGCTTACACACCAAACAAAGCTCATTGCAAAAATCGATCCACTTAAATATCTTTTGAGTAAAGTAGCTCTTACAGGACGACTGGCTAAATGGGTCATGATTCTTAGTGATTTTGACATTGAGTATGTAGAAAGAAAAAACATCAAAGGAGAAGCTATAGCCAATCAACTCACTGATGCTCCTATCACAGATGATCATCCACTTGTTACAGAGTTACCTGATGAGTCAATCTTTAACTTGGAATCTTCAAACCTTTGAACTTTATATTTTAATGGTTCCTTCACACATGGTGGCTCTAGCACTGGCATTCTCTTCATCACATCGCAAGGGGAATGCATACCAAAGGCTTATAAAATACAATTTCCTTGTACCAACAATATTGTAGATTATGAAGCATTATTTTCTAGGCTTCATATGGTTGTACAATGGAAAATATTAGATTTGCGTGTGCTTGGTGATTCCCAATTAGTGATCAGACAGGTTAATGATGATTATAAGACAAAGGATGAAAATATTATTCTATACAAGAGAATGGTGGATGATTTCAAGGCTTAATTTACCACAATCACATTTGAGAAAATTCCTCGGGACATCAACAATGTAGCTGATGCAATGGCTACAATCGCCTCCCTTGTAATAATGTCAAGTAATGTCAAATACTATGAGTTCTTGGTTGAACCACTCTTGGAGCCTTCCTACAATGTACCACAATCTGAAACGATATGTCTCATTGTTGGTCCTAATTCCCAGTGGTATGGAGATATTTATGCTTACTTACCTGATAATACCTTACCTCCTGATCTATCCAACAAAGCCTGAAAAACTTTTATTCGTGCAGCCGTCCATTATGCCATTTTAGCTGATACCTTATATCGTTGGGGTCTTGATGGTACCTTTCTTAGATATCTTGAGCGTGACAAAGCCAACACTCCCTTGTGAGAGGTGCATGAAGGTATATGTGGGGCACATTCGAGCAGTCCTACTTTGGCTAAGAAACTCTTGCGTACTCATTATTACTGGCCTACTATGGAGACTTATCAATTTGTTAAGAAATGCAAGCAATTTCAAATACATGGAGACTTGATACATGCACCCACATAGGAATTGCAACCGCTTATTACATATTGGCCTTTTTGTCAGTGGGGACTTGTCATGCCCAAAATTTAGGGCAAGAACGGGATAATTTTTTTTTTTTTAAATACCAACTAATTAACAATAAGTTTGCTAACACAAAACACACTAACAAGTTTTGGTCTTAACTTTGTTTAGAGTTAACTCAACCTACTAACTCAATTAAGTAAACAAAGAATTTAAAACTAGAAGTGGAATATTAATGCTCTAGGGAAATTGATATTATCTCAACGATTTTTAGTCACTAAATTAATTTAATGAGAATTCTCTAACATTATTTGGTAGAGATATTTTTAATCTCCTAAAAATCAAGAATTGCTTTAAAGAGCGAATTAATTTAGACCTATCACTCAAATTATAATGTTAAAAAATCTTTAGTTCAACATTAAAATGTGCTTTAAATTCATTGAGCCTAGTGCAATTTAATTTCATAAGAACATTTACTGATGAGAGTAAATATCTCCCCAAAGTCAATTTATTTTACAAGAAGTTAATTTCCCCATCTATTTAGTTCAAGACTTCATAAATAGTTAATCTAAAAATAATTAATTTGATTCAAAACTCCTCAGTCTATTTAAATTTAAACAATAAGTAACTTCGTAATGATTTAATTTAAACCATTTAAACCTATTTAATTTAACTTAAATATTAACTTCTTAGCAATTTAACTTAAAACCATTCAACCTATATATTTTTATAACCACACAATAAAATAGTTAATCCAAATTTGCCTTATTTTCATATACTTCCAAACTCTATATGTACTTATATATATATATATATATATATATATATAAAATTATATACATAAATAATTTAAATATTACTCTCCACATCTTTATAAAAATTCCCATGTAAGCCCTAAATTGAAGTTACATTATAAAATAGCCCCTCTATACCTTCTTTTTCTATTTATTTATTATTCTTTTTACCCTAGCTCTAACTGAGCTAGGGTTTTATATTATTTTATGCTCATTGTTTCTTGTAGGGCCGAACGAAGGTTTTATGCGGCGGCCATGACGATAGGGCGGAGGGGGAGCCGCCAGTGGGACGACCCACTGTGAGGGTCGCAACCCACATAGTGGCCTTGGCCGCTATGTGTGTCGCGGCCCGCACAGTGGCTGCAGCCACTGGCGCAGAGCGTGGCCCACACAGGGAGCCGTAGGCCCCTGTGGGTACCGCGGCCCACACAAAGGTTGAGACCTCTGTGCTGGACATGGCCCGCATAGGGACTGCGTGCCCTGCATGGCCCTCACCATTCCCCTTTGCTATATATATATATATTTTTATATATAATATATATATATGTATATATATATGTATATATATATATATGTATATATATATATGTATATATATATATATATATATATATATATATACATACATATATATTTATATACATTTTTTATCCAAGCAATTTCACATAAGCAATTCATCCTAATTCACATAAACTTAAACATACATCATAATTCTATTATCATAGTAAAGTCCTGCAAATTCAATAATGACATTTATCACTGCCATTTCATCTTATTTAACAATCATGTAGTGTTCTATCTCATAAAGCATATAAATAAATCATAAATATATAGCAATGTTATCCAAATCCTGAAATCATATAAGTTCTAAATCCCAAAATGCATCAAAATAAAGTATCCATAATAGTCTCAAAATAAAAAACCACTGAAATGTCAGACTGAGTCAAGGTGAGGCCTCACACCATCCCCCTCTAGGCATGAACTTCCTCCTGGAGTTCATCAAAGAGGTGGGGGTACTTTGATCTCATACGTGTTGTGTCCTCCCATGAAGCTGTAACATCATCATAAAAATCCCACTGGTCCCTAATCTGGTCCAGCTCTCGACCTCGAAGGGCCAGTGTTCGGCGTGCCAAAATGCGAATGGGCTCTAAAGATAGCTACCCATCTGACTCCACGTGCAAGGCATCCCAATCTAAAATATGAGACTCATCATAGATATATTTCCTCAAAATTGATACATGAAACACATCGTGGATGTGTGACAAGCTAGGTGGCAATGCTAAATGGTAGGCAACTAGGCCTATCCTCTCAAGAATCTCAAAAGGTCCTACAAAGCGAGGTGCGAGCTTAGAACCCTTTCCGTAATGGATTGGACTCTTATGCAGTCGCACTCTCAAGAAGACTCTATCTCCAACGAAGTAGCTATGATCTATCCTCTTTGCATCAGCATATTTCTTCTATCTATCTTGAGCCTCTCTGAGACGTTGCCTAATCAAATCTATCTACTGTTCCATATCCCGAACTATCTCTGGACCAATAGCAACTTTGTCCTCTATGCGATCCCAACTCAAGGGCATCCTGCAAGGCCTGTCGTATAATGCTTGATAGGGTGGCATCCCCAAAGAAGTGTGATGCCCATTGTTATAGGTAAACTCCACTAAGGGAAGATACTCCTCCCACTAGGTTTGATGATCCATGACGTACATGCGAAGCATATCCTCTAACACCTGATTGACCCTCTCTATCTGACCATCTATTTCTGGGTGATAGACTGTACTGAAATTGAGCTTAGTGCCCATAGCTGCCTGTAATGACTTCCAAAAGGAAGAAGTGAAAAGAGAATCCCTGTCAGAAATAATCTTGTGGGGCACGCCATGAAGTCTAACAATGTCTCGCAAGAAAACCTGTGCTACTGCTGGAGCTATGAATGTAGTATGGACTGGTGAAAAGTGGGCCACTTTGGTCAACTATCACCCAGATAACATCATGGCGACGAGAAGACATAGGAAGACCAATGATGAAATCCATGGATATAGTATCCCACTTCCACTCTGGTATAGCATGAGACTGGAGCAACCCACCTGGATGGTGGTGTTCTGCCTTTACTCTCTGACACTCGAGGCATCGAGCTACTATCTCAGTAATGAGCTACCGCATTCTTGGCCAATCATATAACTGCCTCAAGTCCACATGCAACTTTTTAACTCTGGAATGCGCTGCATAAGGAGCTCTATGAGCCTCCGTGACAATGAACTCTCGCAATCCCCTAGGAGGAAGGTACATAAATGCGCCCTCTGTGGTGTAACAATCCATTGGACTCCAAAGAATAATCCACATATTTCCCCTCTAGAGTAACTTGAGATCGTATTACCTGACCAACCTCTGCATACCATCCATCCTCTAGCAAGTGTTGTAGTATACGGTCTCTCAAATCCATGCCCATAGATATGGTGTAAACCTCATGACATCTCCTACTCAAAGCATTTGCATCTATGTTTTCCTTTCCTTTGATGTAGTGAACATCAAAATCATATTCGCACAAGAACTCCATCCATCTCCTCTGACGTGCATTAAGGTTTGGCTAAGTGAAGATGTACTGAAGACTCTGATGATCTGAATATAGCTCGAAGTGATGACCTAAAAGGAAGTGTCTCCAGCATGCACTACTACTGCGAGCTCAAGGTCATGAGTGGGATAATTAAGTTCATGAGTCTTAAATTTCCTAGACTCGAAAGCTATGGCCCTACCATCCTACATAAGAACTGCTCCTAAACCCTCTAGTGAAGCATCTGGACAAACCATGAAGTCAGTTGTGGGATCTAGTACAACAAGGATAGGAGCGCTAGTAAATGCCTTCTTCAGTTCCTGAAAGGCCTTCTCACACTTCTCTGTCCACTCAAATTTCTTCCCTTTACGCTGAAGAGAAGTAATAGGGTGTGCGACTCTGGAGAATCCCTCAACAAAACGTTGGTAATACCCTGCTAAGCCCATGAAACTTCAGACCTCTGTCACACTGGTTGGTGCTAGCCAATACATAATAGCCCTAATCTTTGATGGGTCAACTAAGATCCCATCACTAGAAATAATGTGCCCAAGGTACTTGACCTCTGATCGAAAGAAAGCACACTTTGACAAACTGCCAAACAACTGGTTATCAAGCAAACACTGCAATACCTATTTCAGGTGCTCCTCATGCTCCTTCTCATTATGAGAATATATCAGTATATCATCGAGAAACATAATAACAAAATGGTCTAGAAATGTACAGAATACCCCATTCATGAGGCTCATAAAAACCGCTAGGGCATTCGTAAGTCACAATGGAACTACGATGAACTCATAGTGACCATATCTAGTGTGAAATGCAGTCTTGTGGATATCACTCTCCACTATTCTAAGCTAATGGTATCCTGACTTCAAATCTATTTTGGAAAAAACTTTGGCACCCTGAAGCTGGTCGAATAAATCATCAATTCTGGGCAAAGGATATCGGTTCTTGATGGTTACTTTATTTAGCTACCGATAATCCATACATAATCGGAGAGATCCATCCTTTTTCTTAACGAAGATGACTGGTGCACCCCAAGGGGATACACTAGGATGAATATGACCCTTCTCAAGGAGTTCCTCAAGCTGTATTTTGAGTTCATTAAGCTCGTTTGTGGTCATCCTATAAGGTGCTCTGGAAACTGGCTCGGCTCCTGGTACTAGGTCTATGTGAAAATCAATCTCTCTACGGGGCGGCATTCCCAGTAACTCTGAAGGAAACACATCTGAATATCCCTTAAGGATAGGATGGTTGTCAAGTGATGTTTCTTTTTCTTCCTCTTCTCCTCTGTCACTCATAGTGATAGCAAAAAGCTGACATCCCTTTCGCATGCTCTGCTTAAGATGCATTGCAGAGATCATATGAAGAGACACGGGCCTCTGAATCCCGATGATAACTATGGGCGAACTATGATCATCCTCACACTCGATATTTTTCAGGCGGCAATCCATCCTAGCTCTATGGGCATAAAGCCAATCCATGCCAAGTACGATTCTGTAAGATCCAAGTGGCATCACTCTAAGGTCTACTAAAGTGGTGGTCTTGCCAATTTGCAGCTGACATGCCCTAACCTCTGATTCCACTGACACTATAGCCCCTAAAGCTAATTCAACTTCCCAACTGACACCCTGTCTAGTTGCCACTAGCCCGCAATGCTCCACAACCAATGGAGATATAAAGGAGTCAGTAGCTCCCGAATCAAACAAAATAGATACTTTGTTACCTTTGATCATACCTGCAAACTCAATGACCGTGGCCTGATGCTCAGCCTGGCGGTTGTCAACCACTGTGAATACTCTATGGGACCTGCCCATATCACCAACTGTCAGCTCTGAAGTGGCCATCACTGATTCCCTGCCATCTGATCTTGAGGGCAATCCCTCGCCATATGCCCCATGGCTCCACATGTAAAGCAAGCACCCCATGCCTGAAACTGGGCACCCTGAGGCCTAGAGAAAGCCTGACCTCCTATCTTACTAGATCCGTTGTACCCACCCCTAGAGGACTGCTGAGTCCTCGCTGGAGGTGTGTACTGCACCTATGCTCTCTGATCATGTCTTTGTCCCTGAGTTTGCCACTGCTTGGGCTTGGAGCCCTGTTGATACTATGGAGGCTTCTGCCTCTGGTTCTGTGGTGTCTGTTGCGGAGGAGGGGGTCTGGAGAACCCCTATGAGTTTCGGTTGTTTCCCTTCCAATGTGGTTTCTGGAATCCATAAGTCTGAGGTGTGGGATTTCGGTTCTGAAATCGATCCCTATTGTCCTATGGTCTGACCTAAATTTCCTTGGCAATCAGTGCCTTCTCCATGGCAACCCGAAGGCTCTCTGGAGTGGACATCCTAACTGGCCCGGCTATATCGACATTTAACCCTCTAATGAAGCAGTTTACAAGAAGTTTCTCATCCTTTAGATAATCTACATAAGGCAACAACTCAAAGAATTTGCTCTCATATTGGGTTACTAATAAGCCCTTTTGTTGGAGATCATGAAATTCGTCTATACGACGCTATCTGAAGTGTTCTGATAGGTACCTCTTGCGGAACCTCTCTTTGAATATCTCCCAAGTGAGAGTATCAAGAACTAATCCGCATTTGTACTCTTCTTGTCTCCACCAAGTGGAGGTCGAGCCTCTCAACAGATGGACTGCAACACGTGCTTTTAGGTTGTTCTCATAAGAACACAATGCAAAGCACCACTCAAGACTCAAAAGCCATGCCTTAGCCTCTACCCCGTCGGTAGAACCTCCAAAAGATGGTGGCTGGAGGTGCATGACCTCCCTGATAAGATCCCCTAGATCCCGATGAGCTCTCTCAAAATTAATTAGTTCCACCACTGGAGGTGGTCCTGGCATGTGCACAGACTCTGGCTCATTTCCACCCTGACTCTCTACAGGAATAGGAGTTGGGCTCCTACTTCATTCTCTATCAACTAATCTATGACTCCCAGAGTCATGATTTCTAACCTAAGGGTTATTTGCTGGAATCCTTTCCTGAACTATGCCAATAAGATTCTGTATTGCTTCTAAGGGGTTTCGGTTAGGTTCATTTGGTTGTTTGGGACGTGCTCCTGGGTTCTCTTCTAGAACTGATGCCTCCCTCACTACCTCTTCACGTGCTATGCGCACATGTCTAAGACCTCGTCCGCACTTGCGAGCTTGTCACGTTGTCGGAGGCATCCTCAGAGGAAAAAAAGTAAAATAAATAATTAATTTCTTTTAGAATAATATTAATTCAATTAAATTTAAATGTCTTATAAAATCAATTTAACAAAAATAATTTAAATAATCTAAGGCAAAACGTAAATGGAGTAAGGTACCTAGTGTGGAAACCTTGCTCTGATACCAAAATGTCATGCCCAAAATTTAGGGCAAGAAAGGGATAATTTATTTTTTTTAAATACCAACTAATTAACAATAAGTTCGCTAACACGAAACGCACTAACAAGTTTTGGTCTTAACTATGTTTAGAGTTAACTCAACCTACTAACTCAATTAAGTAAACAAAGAATTTAAAACTAGAAGCGGAATATTAATGCTCTAGGGAAATTGATATTTTCTCAATGATTTTTAGTCACTAAATTAATTTAATGAGAATTCTGTAACATTATTTGGCGGAGATATTTTTAATCTCCTAAAAATCAAGAATTTCTTTAAAGAGCGAATTAATTTAGACCTATCACTCAAATTATAATGTTCAAAAATCTTTATTTCAACATTAAAATGTGCTTTAAATTCATCGACCCTAGTGCAATTTTATTTCATAAGAACATTTACTGATGAAAGTAAATATCTCCCCAAAGTCAATTTATTTTACAAGAAGTTAATTTCCCCATCTATTTAGTTCAAGACTTCATAAATAGTTAATCTAAAAATAATTAATTTGATTCAAAACTCCTGAGTCTATTTAAATTTAAACAATAAGTAACTTTGTAATGATTTAATTTAACTTAAATATTAACTTCTTAGCAATTTAACTTAAAACCATTCAACCTATATATTTTTATAACCACACAATAAAATAGTTAATCCAAATTTGCCTTATTTTCATATACTTCCAAACTCTATATGTACTTATATATATATATATATATACATAAATAATTTAAATATTAATCTCCACATCTTTATAAAAATTCCCATGTAAAGCCTAAATTGAAATTACATTATAAAATAGCCCCTCTATACCTTCTATTTCTATTTATTTATTATTCTTTTTACACTAGCTCTAACCGAGCTAGGGTTTTATATTATTTTATGCTCATTGTTTCTTACAGCGCCAAACGAAGGTTTTATGCAACGGCCATGGAGGTAGGGCGGAGGGGGTGCCGCCAGTGGGACGACCCACTATGGGGGTTGCGGCCCACACAGTGGCCTTGGCCACTGTGTGTGTCGCGGCCTGCACAATGGCTGCGGCCACTGGCACGGAGCGTGGCCCACACAGGGAGCCGCAGGCCCCTGTGGGTACCGCGGCCCGCAAAGGGATTGCGTGCCCTGCGTGGCCCTCACCGTTCCCCTTTTCTATATATATATTTTTTATATATAACATATATATATATACATATATATATATGTATATATATATATATATGTATATATGTATATATATATGTATATATATATATGTATATATATATATATACATTTATATATATATTTATATACATTTTTAATCCAAGCAATTTCACATAAGCAATTCATCCTAATTCACATAAACTTAAACATACATCATAATTCTATTATCATAGTAAAGTCCTGCAAATTCAATAATGACATTTATCACCGCCATTTCATCTTATTTAACAATCATGTAGTGTTCTATCTCATAAAGCATATAAATAAATCATAAATATATAGCAATGTTATCTAAATCCTGAAATCATATAAGTTCTAAATCCCTAAATGCATCAAAATAAAGTATCCGTAATAGTCTCAAAATAAAAACCATTGAAATGTCAGACTGAGTCGAGGTGAGGCCTCACAGGACTTCACCTCATGGGAAAAATCCATCCACCCTCAGCCAATGGGCACAAATTCATCATCACTTCTACTGAATATTTCATAAAATGGATTGAAGTTATTTCTGTTACCCATATCACTGGAAAACAAATTGCCACATTTATGTTTAATTATAACATATGTTGGTATGGTGTCCCCCTTTCCATCATTACTGATAACGGTCGTCCCTTCAAGAACCAAGATGTCCATGAGCTTTGTGAGAAATTTCATATCCAACATTGTTTCTCCACACCGTACTATTCTCAAGTTAATGGACAGGCTGAGGCCTCTAACAAAAACATCCTTAGAATCCTCAAAAAGATGGTCAATGAAGTTGGTCATGATTGGTATATCCAATTGAACCCTACCTTTTGGGCTTATCGCATGAGTGTCCACACTCCCACAAGGGCCACTCTATACTCCCTTGTTTATGGATTTGAAGCTATATTTCCCATTGAGGTCTAGATACCTTCCCTACGAGTCTCTTTGTGTAACTTGATTAGTGATGAAGACTATAGAGTCTCCCACTTGCATGACTTAGAATTGTTGGATGAAAGAAGACAAACTAATTTTGATCACCTCATAGCATATCAACAATGCATGTGTAGAAGTTACAAGCATAGAGTCAAATCTTGTACATTTGAGGTTGGTGTTCTTATCCTTAAAGAAAATCCAAAGAACCAACAAGACAGAGAGAAAAGGGGCAAGTATGAACCTAATTGGCTTGGTCCATATATTATCACTGTTGTGTATGGATCAAGAGCATATCAACTGGTAACTTCTGAGAGTGAACCGCTTGAAGATCCAATCAATAGAATTCGCCTTCATAGATTCTATGCTTGAGTATTTCAAAAAAACATCTTTAAAAGATCTTGAAAAAATAAAAATAAATAAACAAATAAAAAAAATAAAATTGTCCACTAGTGAAAACTTGGCAAACAGGCGCCTTGGGCAAGTAACATGGTGAAAACTAGGAAATCGATGCTGTGTGTAAAGATTTGGCCCCTCTTTCCTTTAGTACTCTACTTGATCATGCCTTATTTGTATATGTTCTCCCATTCCATAATAGCCTTCCCACCCCCACCATAGCTTGTGGATTGTTTGCATACCCCATGTGCAATGCTTCTCTTCCATACTATGACAGTCTTATCATTCATTGGGGCATCTCCTTAACCTTAGGAGTGGGTTAGGATAGTTGGCATCTCATGGTCGGAGGACCTATCTTCTAAAATATCCTAAAAAAATATTTAAAATCATAAAATGTTAGTAAAAAATCTTTAAAAAACCTAAAATGTCTTGAAAAAATCTTTAAAAACATAAACTGCCATGAAAAAATCATGAAAAGTCCTAAAACAATTCATAAAAATCATAAAAAGTCTTGAAAAAATCATAAAAAGTCCTGAAAAAATAAAAAACAATCATGAAAAGTCCTGAAAAAATCCTAAAAATCCTAAAATGTCGTGAAAAAATCATAAAAATCATCAAATGTCTTGAAAAAATCATAAAAATCATAAAATGTCCTAAAAAAATAATTAAAAAAACTAAAATGTCCTAAAAAAAATGATAAAAAACCTAAAATGTCTTGAAAAAAATGATAAAAAACCTATAATGTCCTGAAAAAATCATAGAAATCATAAAATGTCTTAAAAACAACCCTAAAAAGTAAAACATTCTTAAAAACCCCAAAAATCATAAACATCCAGAAACATGCAATAAACATTGCGAAGACACAAACACTTAAGACAAGCATGCAACTTTGCACTTCAATGAATTCATGATGCAGCGAGATTATGATTGAGCAAACATAACAACATCTAATCAACTTATACACCCAAACCCATCAACTGTGAACAAAAAACATTCCACATGAAACATATTGTTTGCTTGTTTGCTTATTTTCTTTTGATTTTTTTTTCTGATTTTCTTTTTTTGGGTGACATGTCTTTTAGCCTTTTCGGGATGCCTCTGACTAGAGATTTTATCTCTAGGATGTCTTGGACTAGAAAGGCAAGGATGGGGCATGTTCACTTGTTTGCGGTTTGTGGGATATTCCTTAGGAATTTGATGACACATCCTCAGACATGATCGCTTAAGATCATCGAGGACATATTGGTCTGATACACTTTGAGGCATTCCTTTACTGTCTGATATGTTTTATTTCTCGCAATTGGAGTGACTGATTCATTTGGGTCTAATTCATATCCAGATGATTTTTTTGCCTTTTGCTATAATAAGCTCGATGATGATACAAGAACTTAAAAAGAACAAGAATTCTCATCACCTTCGTATCCTCTTTCTCATCACTCTCATATTTTCTTTCTTACCACTTTTTTTATCTCCCCTTTAATTTCTCTTTTTTGTAATTTCTTTCATCACCATTGTCATTGTTTTCATTGCAACAAGATCAATCAATCAATGCTTTATCCAACTAATGCATGTCTTTGAATATTTAATCGCTTTATCAAATTAATCGACTGGCTTCCCGCAATCTCAATGCCCACGGAGTCAATCAATCAATCAATTATTGGATCACCTTATCTTGCCCTCAAATCAATCCCTATCAGCTTAATCAACTCAATCAGCTTAATCAGCTTATCAATTCATCTATACTGGTCATTTCCATCAATTATTCAATTACGACTCATCAATTGTGCATTTCCATCAAATATACATCTCAATCTAATCACTTCACAATATCAATCATCCAATCTTCTCTCCCACAATCTATCGAGAGATCAATCTCCATCATTCTGTTCAATCAATCTCCATCATTATGTTCAATCAATCTATCAAGGGGGCATAACCAATCAATCATCATCCTTGCCAAGGCACCTCTGGGGCATATATTAGTTGATCATTATCCTTGAAATAACGTGATAGGATGCATTGTCTCAAAGAGGGGCAAAATGTAGACACATAAAAATTTCCATTAATTTGTCTTCATTTAATTTCAAATTTCTCTAAACATCGGGCGAATCCTTATTATTACACTATTATTTCTCCATAATTCATTAATCATAATTTCCATCTTTCATTATGTTATTATTAAAATATTATTATTTATCTATTAAATTTATTAAATAAAACATTATATCATATTCATTTATATGCTTTTATGCATTCAACTTATATACATTTCTCTCTTTATTTAATAAAACCCTTTAATATCCCCTCCTACCACTTACCATTTCCCATTTACCACTCATCTTGCATTATCCCATATTCATCCCACAACAAGAACTTGCCCGGACAAAATCTATTTAAACAAGCCCCCCTCTCTTATTTGGGTATCTCATCTTTATGCGCTGAACTTATGTCAATTTGCATTCTTCACCATCTTTGCATTTTGAGTATGTTAGACACAATGAACCACTGAGAGGGGGAGGGGGTGAATCAATGGTTCTCAAAATGTTTCCCTCTAGCAATCCTATGTGAGAATACCTATTGATAGATCTAACTTAGTGCAGACTTACCAGTTAGTGGGGAGACCAATACAGATGCAATCACACACAAGAGGCATCACATAACACAAGCATGTACGAGGAAAACTCAAGATGGGAAAAACCGCGGTGAGCAATGCTGCTAGAGTCTACTGCTCCAATCTAGCCTCACAAAAAAAATTGTTACAATGTTTAGGGCACCAACCCCTGCACCGAGCTACAACTCAGTGTTCACAATATAAACATCAAATACATAAGTAGTTATCTTGTTAAAAGTTAATCTTGCAACCTTATCATATGTCTTACTCTATCGGTGAGATACCTTCTCTACTACACTAGCTCACTCTTCTGCTTCTCTTCACCTGTTACTTCTTTGCTGGATCTCCACCTTACTCTCTGCATATTACCGACACTATACTCTATCAGTTCTCTATCCACCTTCTCTACAAATTTCTTCTCTTCTTCTCTATCGGTATGACCACTACCGGTTCCTCTAATATAGGTTGAACACTTCAACCTGGTTCACCCTCACTCTCACTCACTTCTTAGATGCTCGTTGAGCACTTGGTAGATTTTCTCTTACTTGCAGAAGTATCACACTTCATAGTAGCACTATATTCTTCTATCTAGCAACACAAAAAAATTCTTTGGCCTTCATACTTATAGCCAGGCTTTCCCACCAAAGCCCAATTCAAAATCCAGGTGGTTAGGGTTTCCTCACCATCCTTGAGGAAAACCAAATCCAATTAGATCTTGCTCGATCTGATCTTCCTGACATCCACCTGCATAAGTCCTCCATCAACGCACCTTCCAATACATGTTTTCCAAATATAAGAAACATGATCCTCTACCTCTGTTAACATTGCACACTCTAATGAGAATTGTAGATGATTGAAGGTATTGTCATTGATGGCAACCTTGCAATCCTATGGCACTGACACTGATAGATAGTTCACCGGCAGTGGCAAAGATGATTACTGACACCCCAGCTGACAGGATTTTGATTATTGTATTTTGTATTTATTTGTAATATCTTTTTGTAAGTCGACAAGGCATATTGTAATAAGACTCATATATAAGTATGAGATCTTGTAGATCATTTATAGATGCAGACATGGGAAAATTATTTGCAGAAGTAATATGCAAATATTAAGGCAAATTTTAGAGTAAGGTTTATGGTTATTATATGAGCTTAAACTTGTACTGAACCTAGCATAGCAGATGCTGAACTAAAGCAATACATTATATTGGATTTACATAATCCATTTTGTAAGTCAGTGAGACTTCCTTTTGTAATTAAGTAGTGAGCCTTAGGCAGTTGGCCTTCCTGCATGTGCAAGCCCCTATTGTAAGTAATATCCATTCATTGCCCATTGAGTGAATATTGTGGGTCACAAATCCCACCGAGGTTTTTCCCACACTAGGTTTCCTCGTTAAAAATATTGTGTTATGATTTGTTTTCTATGTTGTGCTTATTGTTCATATATATTGCATTAATTCTTGTTTACTGGTACACTGTTTTGGAATGCAATTTATTTAATAAGGTTAGAAAATTTGTTAACCAGCAAGATACTGATTCACCCCCCCCTCTCAGTATCTTTGGGAATCCTAACAACCTCAACCTACATCTGTCAAACCACCTTTAATGCCTCTGTTGTTTCCTTTTCGAGGTCCTCTTACAATCTGATCTTCTTGCTTTGATCTAGGTGCCAACAACTCCCTGATTCTTCTCTGTTGTTCATTCTTCCTCGAGCCACACACTTTTGATCCAATCCACATATCATGGGATCCATATTCAATGCATACATGTCAAAATACCTAACTCCACATGACACTTCACCAACCTCTACGAGCTTGCCACCTTGAATCCATGTTGCATCCAAAGCAACCAACTATTAACTTGGCTCTTCAAGTTGGTTTACTAACCCTGCCGACATCAAATAACCTTGACAGTTGACCTTCTTGTCATGACCTTTTCTATACTATTGGTGGAACACCTAAACCTAGTCTTTAGACATGACACACCTAAGCATGCACTTTCCCATCTAGTGGGAAGTTTTCTGCATTTGTACCTTTTCCATATTATAGGAGGACTTACATACCGGTTACCACTCGTGATGAAACCAGTCATCAACCTTCACTCGACTTCTTCTTTGGTCAGGCCATTCTTCCTCTATTTGCATATGCTTAGTTATGCCTTCTCCCTAATCAATTATGTTCATTCCTCTACCGGTTTGTCAAGGTGACAAACACTTCACACTTCCTCTATACTGACATCTCAACATGCCTTCTCTATCAGTTCAGTGCATAACCCTCTTCTTATGCTCTTGAGGCATTCCTTTTGTTTCACCGGCGAATCCGGTGTGAACCTTCAAGTACTTTCCTTTACCTCTTCACTCACACAATGCATAATAGGAGATAAGCTCCACTTCCTAGTGAAGTGGCATCTTGTCTTCTGTATCTTGCAATGTACTCACGTGACTTCCCTATTTGTGAAGCATATCTTCAAATAGGAACATATGATCTGATGTGAGCACATTCACTTTCAGTCATTCCTTCTCATGATGACTGCATCTTCATCCAGTGAGAGTCCTATTGTTTTGCAACCTAACAGGATACTAGTGACCTATTCAATATTATCTTCGGATGTTGATGTGATTTAAGTAACATTATGCCTCTTCATCACAAACAACCATTCAAACACCTCTCTATCTCATCACACAAGTCAGGCGCTGACTTGTGTACTGATGACTCTTGAGGTCATCTCCCTTACCTTATTGGTGTTATGTAACACAAGGTGATATCCAAGATGTCAGGTCCTGTACTCCTCCATAGCAATGTTGCACATACACCTCTTCTACTGGTATTCATCCCATACCGATTGACATCAATGACAACACAATACCAATAATCTCCCCCTTTGGCATTGATGTCAACTCATGTAGTATCCGACATACTACATAGTCTTTCTCCCCCTTATTGTGATCCATGGATTCACACACATGTAGTATGCAGTATACTATAAAATCCTTCTCCCCCTTTGACAACAAGGGGAAAGGGAATTGTCAAGATATTATTTCTCTTTGTATGTACTAGTCAATGACATAATACTTTCTCCCCCTTTGTCTTCATTGGATGAAACACTTTCTTTGATACCACTTGTTATCTTGTCAACAATTGTTACATTTTGTTACATCTTCTCAAGTCACAACACTTGAGATAGAGGATTCAACCATCAACTGACACCAATTGAGTATGTAGGTCCAAAGCCATTTGAACTCAATTTGCAGAAAGACTGATACCAATTGTTGATGTGTCAGTGAATACTACTCACCTGTCAGTCAACCTGCAACACCTCTGCAATTTCCATTTCCTGCAATTTGGGCTGTCAGTATCCTTGCAAGTTCAAGAAAGTCAACTCTTCATTATGAGACTCTTCATGATGAGCACTTGAACTCCCCCTGAGTCATACATCTCAGGTTCTTATCTCCGGGCACTTGAACTCCCCCTGAGTCATACATCTCAGGTTCTTATCTCTAGTCAGGTACAATACTAATATTCCAATCTTCACCATATTCCAGTTTAGCTGTACATAAGTGATCATCTGATGATCCTTCAACTCCATTGTATCTACTACAGCCTATGACATGATTCTAGATCCACACAATGCCAAACAATGTTATCATCATGCCAAGAATTAAACTTGTTATCCTAAAAGTATGCATGGCTGCATGAACAACCACAGGGCCAACATATGTCATTCATGTCTTTTCCAATACCACCTAAGATATGAACTCCACACTCCATGCTATCAGGGCTAATGAAATGAACTTCTGACTTTGTTGTCTTACATAACCTGCAAATACCTGTTAGCAGTCATACCGATAACAACCTGCACATACCAGTTAACATCTGATACCAATTATTAACCTTCACTCATTGAAACATGCAATGGTGATCCAACACTGATTTGTAGGTGTGTAGTTAATGCAGCCTCTACACACACATATCTTTACATTTTTATTCTTCACACCAGCAACAACATGTTCTTCTATGTTGCCTTCTTCACTAAGGGGGTGAATAGTGAATTGAATGTGATACTCCTCCTAAGATCCTGCATCTCCTTTAGGCCTAAGGAGATATCACCTATGCAAAGGGTGCACAAAGCCAATTCATGGTCCTATTTACTTGCTTCTTTCTCCATGTCTACATGACCTTGCTTTTCTTCCCCTTTTTAGTCTAGGGAGCAGGTTTCTTCTTCTCCAACTGATTGACAAGATAGAAAGAAGTGTTGTAGTAACATACAGTATCCATGCTAACCTCATGACAAAGAAACCTTCTATTGTGCCAGTTCACTCTTCTTCTTCTTGTCATGTCATTGAGGTCATCTATTGATCTCCTTGGATGCCTTCCTTGAGAAAGAATACCTATCATCTTGTTCCATATAGGTCTTTGCTACTTGTATCCTCTATAACTGCTTCCATGTTGACCATGACTATTCAACCAGTTGTTGTAGGACTGCAAGTTCTTCCTCCTGCAATCATAACTTCTATGTCTAGGTCTATTGTAGTTAAAACACACAACTTTAGTAGTACCAGAAGAAGGGATGTGCATTCTTCTACCCTTAGATGCATTATGCTCATATGCATAAAGTCTATAGTCATTTGATTTATTATGCCTAGGAAGAACATTCTGTCTATTCCTAGACCTCATTTTACATTCTTCTACCTTATGGCCATAACCGGAGAGAGTGTTATCACTGTTTAAGAAATGGGTTTTTCTTTTCCCATAATTGGCTAAGTTTTTGAAATTTTGAGTCAGACACACTATCAACTGCTTCAAGTCTATGTTAGGTCTTAAGGGTTTAGGGTTTCAATTTTAAATCGCTCAATGTTTGATAAAAAACCCTTTGGTTTCTATTCCTGCATTACTTTATCCACTTAAGTAATGGGTCTTGGGGTTGTAAGAGGTGTCCCCCCCATGTCGTTTGCCTAGGCGGTTGTTGAATTAATTGTAAAAATTTATACCTTATGTCTTTTCTTCCTAATGTTGTCGGGCCCAGTAAGTTATACGCAACTCTTAGATGGATCTATGGTTTTCGCTATTTCATTAGGCAAAGTTGCACGTGGTTTAAGACTCATGAAATGGTGAAAGGGAAAAGCGTGTTCAATGGTGCATTTGGTCTGGTTTAAAAGGGCTTCATCTCGTTCAAGATCTAATGGCAGGCGTTATTTCGCAGCCAAAACTTGCAAGTGAAATACCTTTCACGAAATGGCAAAAGTGTTTGGTGGGACCCTGCAGCGAAGACTTTCCAAGCAACTAAAAGGTGATCAAGTCCAATCTGATCCAACATTGCGCTATTTCATGGCTGATAGATGCTCGAAGGTTATGCCCCACGAAATTGCAAAAAGGTTTTTCGGCCTATGAAAAGGGAGATTTAATAAGAGCATAACAGATGCACAAGTTTCATTTGATCTGACGGTTAGCGCAGCTTCGCAGGAGGAAGATGCTTGACAGTTAGCTTTCACGAAGTAGCGAAATGGCATGGCACTCCAAGAAGGCAGTCTAGTTGGTTGAGATGGCGAGTAAGATGATGGCATGTGGTAGAAGGTCAAAATAGTCAGCAAGTCGGATTTAAGGATTAAAAGGTGGGTCCCAGAGGTGATTCATGTCACAGGATAAGAAGTGACCTGGCAGATACGGGTGGCAAGGATGAGGTGGAATTTGATGTTTTCTCTCAGCAAATGAAAGGTTGACATGTCAGTTCAAAAGTGACTAGATGCTAGGTGGATGGAGTTGAGTCAAAGGGCCCACGTCTACCAAATTTAGTTAAGTTGTTAAGCATTGAGCAAGTCAAATATAATCTAATGGCCCGCATGAGTTCGCAATGGTAAAGTGCTCATGTTTTAAAACTAGTGAAATAGAGAAAGGAAGAGAAGGTTCATCGAGGTGTAATGCTAGATGGTGACGTGTTGATTGACATGTGGTTTCAGAAGAAGTTGAGGGCCCGCCAAGGTGTAACCGGCGGTTATAAGGGAAAGACATGTGGCTAACTTTGAACTGAACTCGAAGAGTTTTCCAAAGCTAATGGTTGAGTGCCACGTGGTACTCGGTAACCAATAAAAGAATAGCATGAGTGAAGCAAGCATAAAGGTTTCCCTTAAAGGATGGTCATCTCTGATTTGATCCAACGCTTCGTGTTGTTTCATGGCCCTAAGTTGAAAGCGGTTTAAGCTATGCAAAATAGCGAAAGACCGTTAGCTGTCAAGATAAAGGCACGGTTAATGAAGAAGCTAACGGTCCCGATAAGAGTTAAACGTTGAGCAGTTAAAGTTCCATCTAACACCTAGTGCAGCTTTGTGAAAGAAAAGTGCTCGGAGGATAAAGCCTGTGAAATGGCAAAAAGGAGGTAGGGCCCGGTACTAAGGCAAAGTTGTTAAGTTAGTGTAAATACCGATCAAGTTTCTTTTGATCGAACGGTTGCCATGATTTTGTTTAATGAAATTGCTCAAAGGTTATGCTTTGCGAAATAGTGAAAGAGCAAAGAGGAAAAATGTGCAGGTATGTTGTGACCCGTTGGAGCGAAAAATTCAAATTCTCTCATGAATTCAATTCTGAAGGGATGGCCGAAGCATGCGGTATCAATGTCACAGTTAAGAACCTGAGTACCATATATGATCTCGTATCAATTGAGTGAAGGTATCATTCCAAAGAATTGTTGTAGAGGAGCGGTTGTAGAGCTATTTTCTTCAAATACAGAGTAAATTCATTCAGTTGCAGAGCGGATTCCTTCAAGCTAAAAGCAGGTTTTCTTGTACTCTTGTTTGGCAATTTCTTACCAGTGTGTTTTAATTGACGTCTTGATTTGTCACATAACTAGTTGGGGGTAATAGTTTAATTGCTTGCATATTTTAAGATGGCACCTAAGAGAGAATTCTCAGGGAAAGTTAATTACCAGGAAAGAGCCATTTGTGATGATTTTCTCGAATAGTTGACGTTGTCAACTAATCAGGCATCAAAAGTAAAAGAACTTGTGCCAAGAGCTCCTTGTTTGAAGATAGGAGAAGGGTTATATGATAAGGGTAACTGGTTGAGAGACCCACAAGTTGGGTTGTCTGGGTTGGGGTTGTTCAAAGTTGGATTTGGCATGAGAAATTCTCCAGCCCTACAGAATAGCATTTGGGAGTTAGATGTGGGAAAATTGGTAGTTCCAGGAGTATTCATGGATATGGATCTCCTGACTCAGGTTGCACATAATTATGATCCAGTCACAAGGAGCATTAGGGATATAAATGGGAAAGCCCTCATTGAAATAAGTAATGAGGAATTCAGAAGTGCTTTTGGGCTTAATGAGTTTCCAAATTTCCAGAGCCTATTAATTTTAAATCACTAGCTCAAGTATATAGTGCACAGAGGAACCACCTTAGAAATGGGCCTCTTAAGGAATTTTTTGAGAAGATAGGTGGGTTGATAGTTGTAGGACCCAACACTTAAGAGCCCTTCTCATTGAATCTATTCACCCTTAGGGCTAAGGGAGTGTATTGGTCACTTTGCCAGATTTTAGGAGAGGATGCTGAGGGAAATATGCCCAATCATTACATGCTAATGATTGCTTAGATTTTGAATCCTTCTCTTGCAGTAACCTTTGATTATGCTTCTTTTATTACTAATGCTATCCATGAAGGGTTGATAGGAATAAAGAATGGGAAGGTTGATAGGCCTTTTGTATGGTATTCCCTCCTCATGCATCTATTTTTCTTCAAAGGTAGTGATTATTTTGCAAGTGGAATGGATCTTATAAAAGAGAAAGATGGAGAAAAAGTGCCAGTGCAATTATGGAGTATAGTGCTATCATGGGACAGAGATGATGCTAGTTTCTTAAAATTTGATAAATGTTTTGCATCAAAGATTAGGACTCTCCTCTGTTTCAAAAATCCAAGAATCCCCAAGGTTCTTTTGGAATTTATTATACCAAAAGAATTTGCAGAAGGTATAAAAAATGTCCATAATTGGGGTGATATTTACTTGTACCCTATCTCCACAATTTTTAGAGTATTTGGTTTCAAAGGCACTCCATTTTTATTGCCCTATCAGGTCCCTCTCAAAGTGGGAATTGCAGAAGTCCTCATACAAATTGGTAGTGTGCAAGAGGCAGAGCTGATAGGTAGGGGTAAAGGGACTATTTTCCCTACGGTTACTATAGCCCACCAATTTGTAATAACCAAGGGAGGTTGGAACTGTTTTGATGATTTTCTTAAACCTTATCATTTATCAACTGTAGTATCCAGATGTGCCAATCCTAAAGATTTCTTCAATGGCATGTTTAGAAAGACAGCAATATGCAGAGTTAGACCCCATCAATTCTAGTTTCCTGAAGACCTCATTAGAAATGAGTTTGATTTAGATGAGCAGGAGCTGAGGAAGGAAAAGTGGGTGGCTTATAAAAAGGCCTTAGACTTTGTACATTAGTTTGATACCAGCTATGACCCATTGTCTATCATTTTCCCTTTTGAGGAGAAAATAAAGTTCCTAATTCTTTGCTTTGAGGATGTAATGCAGACTCTGAAAGAAAAGAGGGAGGTTGTGGTTAAAAACAACCCTGAAAAGGCAAGAATGGTTCTAAGTAGGTCTGCCTCCACTAGAGCAATCCCTCTTGGTGACTATACATTGCACAAGAAGTCTAATTATAGTGTGTTGATGCCTACAATAGGGGAGCCCTCTACCTCTAAAGGAAAGAGGAAGATACAAGATGTCATTGACATCCAAGATAGCCCAAAGAAGAAGAGAGTAGGAAAAGAAATACAATCTGATACACCCTTGTACTCTCCATCTCAATCCCCTATTCATATAGGAGATGAACAGGCAACAGTTGAGCAACTGATACAGTTAGGTAGCCTGGGAGAAATAACATACACATATGATGAAGTAGAAGGAATGCCAGAAGAGCCCCTTACTGCTGAGATGAGCATCACCACCAATGAATTCAAGGGCTAGGAGTGGGATCTTGAGATCAAATAGGCTAGTGAGGACTTCTTGGCTGATAACAACTTTGTTACATCAGGAGCATTCATGCAATTTGTATGGAAGCATAATATTGACAAATACAATGCAAGATGTGAGAAGAGAAAAGGTGAGCAACCTCATAAAGATTTAGCTGTGGTTGAGGAGGAAATAAAGCAAGAAATGATAGATGAGTTTAAGACCATCAATCCTAAGCAAGGAAGAGATATGGTGGCACAAGCTGGAGTACTCATTCTCCCTAAGTGGGACATAGTAGATGCCTTGGTATTGGAGGTAGTGAGAAAAGAAACCAAACCCATGGAGGGAATCACTTTTAGCAAAGACAATGTTGCACTAGTCATGTGGTCTCTTAAGAGAGATGAGAATAGGATAAATAAGGACACCCCAGGGTCAAGTTACCTTGGTGGAATGATAGTGAAAAGAGTGCAGAACACAGGGGTGGTGGAAGCTGCTAGCACTGTGCTAGAGACTGCAAAGTTCAATGTTGCAGTAGCAGAAAGGGAGGCTAAGGAAAAGGCAGACCTCCAAGTCAAGTTGGAGACAATTTTGAAGGCTTACAATAGTGCTAAGGAAGAGGTAAGGGGTAGGGATAGCATCATTACTAAGCTGCAAAGCTAGTTGATAGGACAATACCATCAAGGTGAGTCTTCAACACTGATGATCTCCTCTTCTCCTACAAGACCTCCACCTACCAGGCCCATCATTGAGTTCCCACCATCTCTAGCACCTTCTAGTTCTCAAATGGTTGAGATCACTCCCCAAGAATTGGAGAATTTAAACCAGGCTCAGGCCTTGTATGCAAAGAAGTATGAAGAAAGAGTAAAGGCTACCATTTCAAGTTTTGCAGACACCATGAGTGCCTCACTATTGTATAACAACATAAGCAATATTTTAGATATGTGGAATGAGCTTAATGGAGATAAGGCCATTTTGATGCCTATTTTTGACAAGTGGAAGCCTAGAGAGAAGGATTTGGAGCTTATTTGTGTATCTTATGATGAAGAAGGGGTTGATCCTATCATCAAATCCACTTGTGACACCATAAAGGATCTAATAAAATTAGCAGAAGGGATAGACAATGCTGACAAGAAGATCAACTTGTACAAAAAGAAGTACACTGATCAGGTTTTTGAATTGCTCCCAGAAGTTTTTGTCAGCCCAAATCAATTGAAGGACAAACAAGTGTAGCTTAAGGAATTAGAGGCCAAATTGTCAGCCAGAATAAAAGGAATTGTTGACATAGATGATGCTTATTTTTTTGTTGTAACAATTCAGGAGATAGAGAGAATCAAATCTCATTATGGTTTTCTCAATTCAGAGGTTAACAAGATGAGGAATTCATGGAAAAGGTTAACCAAGGCTAAAGCAAAAGTGATTAATTTTGCATGGCCAGCTGATGATGTATACAATGCATGGACAAGAAAATATGCTATCCTAGATGTAGAGCAGTTAGAAGGCACTCCTAAAAAGTTAGAAGAGGTTGCAACCAGACAACAAGTAGAAGAAGTTGTGGAGGTCGAAAAGGACTTATAATCGTATTAGTAAAAGATTTTGTAACTTCTTCTAGAGAAGAAATGATTGTAACAAATTCTCCTAGGATAGTCCAAAGCTATGTGCATCCATATTGTTATAAATGGATACTAGGACTAATAGAAAAGAGCATCGCAAAGAATTGTAAGAAAACGCTGTAGAAATTTATCTAAGCTTTTCCAAGATTTAATGGAGAATATTTGAAAGTTTTTGTAATACTTTCTTGAAGATAATATTAATATACAGACCATTGGCTTTGAGTTTAAACTTTGTGTCATCTTCAAATGTGTTTGCAAGTGTTTACTGCTTCATTATGAATAATCCAGGGTTATTTTATTTGAATAAGGTTGTAAGGCAACTTTCAGTAGATATTTTTCTTAGCTTTTCTCTTCAGGAGGGGAATTAAATATGCAGGAATTATTTCTACCAGTAAATTCTCTATAGGATACTTTGAATCTTGATGAGCATAGTTTGATGAAGTTTGAATAAATTCTTATGTGTGTCAGGCATATATAGGGATTTGCAGAAGCCAAGCTAATGGGATGTGTAGAGATATTTTGATTTGGGGAGTATTGTTTGAATTTAGATGACTCCGTGACCTTGGATAAGGCACTGGTATAAATCGAGGTTATTTATTACATATTTGGTAGGTCAAATACTGAATATGAGTACAATTTTCATTCCTTTGTTTCAGTAAGTTTTAAGGTGATTAGATCCACTGGTTTTTTGTGGACTTATCTTTTAAAAGTGTGAATTTAGTTCACAAAGGTATACCTACTTGGACTTAGAGTAGGTCTGAAGTGTAGAAGGTTAAAGCAAACCTTGTCATATGTTGTCCTGGAAGTTTCCTTCTCTTTAATATCTCTTATGCATAGAGTTATCATATTGTTATAAGGATGTTGAAGTGAATCAAATTTTGAGAACAATAGAGAGGAGGCTTATTACTTAAAAAATTATTTTCCCAAACATGAGGTGTTCTTACTGGTTTGGCATCTACATTTTTCCTTCTCTAGGAATGGATCCAGAGTTTTCCATTCTCTGTAGATCTATCATTTGTTTTCTTCTTTTGCCATGCTTGTCTTGACTTGGTGGCAGCAACATTTCTTTGTCCTCTACCGGTAGGAGGTCTTCCCCTATTCATGCTACTAGTAACACTATCTTCCCTCATCTTTCCTTTTCCTTTCATATTTGCATGGTTTCTCCATACAGTACTATTCTTCATCCTAAACTTGAGCTCATTTGGACATTTCTCAAGTTCTTTTCTGCGGAACTCCATTTCAACAATAATTTGTTGATGCTCTTTATCCTTTGCCTCTAGCTCAGCCTTTAGATCTTTTCACATGCATTCCTTGGTGTCCTTTTGTTGAGTATTTAACTCTGAGATACATTTCTCAGATTCTTCAAGGCATCTAATCAACCAGTTTTTTTAAACAACTATAACATTCTTAAACAACTTGTATTCATTTCTTAGATTCTCCATTTCACTTCCCTTGGAGTCCAAAATTGATTTCAACTCATCAGTCAATCCTTTTGTCTCTTCTAGTTTAGTGGACAATAAACCAACCTTTTGGTTTGATTCCTCAAGGAAAGTTCTCAACTGGCTGCAATCCTCATGAATTGAACTTTTGCAGTTTTTAAATTCATTTCTAACATTTTGCATCTCATCAAGGGCACTTAGCAATTCACCTTCTAGATAAACTTTTACATCTTCTTCTTCTTCATCACTTCCAAATAGATCTTGCTGATAAGATCTATCTACCTTGTCTCCTTCCTCTTCAAGGTTGTTGCCAAACACATCATACTAGTGGGATCTATCTGCATTATCCCCTTTTGATGTGTGATTCTTCATGTTTGTCTCATGGACCATGAAAAGATGTCTCCTCATCAACATTGCAAGTACAGCAATTTGAGTTCCCTCTGTCATCTGCACATGAATCTATTGTAAATTTTTTCTCGCTCTCACAAGTTGATTCAGTGGTGTAGGGTTCATTTCCATATAGCTTCTTTAGTCTATCCCATAGAATCTTTGTTGATATGCACTTATCCACTTGACCGGTGAGTATGGCCTTCATGACATCTTCATTACACACACGGTTTATTTCTTCAACAGATCTAGAGGGAGGATTGACATTCCTAGGGAGACTAATAACAACTACCATCCAGACATCATAACCTAGGGAGGACAGGAAGACTTCCATTATGCGGCTCCAAATAGAAAATTTTGCACCATCAAAAATTGGAGCAGGGATTGACTCAAAAAAAACCATTATATCCTTAAGCCTGAATCTACCCAAGCTGGAGAAAGATCATCTAACTGGGAACCTACACTCTGATACCAATTGTTAGACACAATGCACCACTGAGAGGGGGAGGGGGTGAATCACTAGTTCTCAAAAATTTTCCCTTTAGCAATCCTATGTGAGCATACTAGTTGATAGATATAACTTAATACAGACTTACCAATTAGTGGGGAGACCAATACAGATGCAATCACACACAAGAGGCATCACATAACACAAGCATGTATGAGGAAAACCCAAGATGATAAAAACCTCAGTGAGCAATGCTACTAGAGTCTACTGCTCCAATTCAGCCTCACAATGAAAACTATTACAATGTTTAGTGAACCAACCCAAGGAGCACCAACCCCTGCACCGAGCTACAACTCAGCGTTCACAATATAAACATCAAATACATAAGTAGTTACTTGTTACAAGTGAATCTTGCAACCTTATCATATGTCTTACTCTGTCGATGAGATACCTTCTCTGCTACACCAACTCACTCTTCTGCTGCTCTTCACCTACTACTTCTCTGCTAGATCTCCACCTTACTCTCTGCACATTGCCGGTACTATACTCTGTCGGTTCTATATCTGCCTTCTCTACAACTTTCTTCTCTTCTTCTCTACTTCTATGACCACTACCAGTTCTACTCTAATACAGGTTGAACACTTCAACCCGAATCACCCTCACTCTCACTCACTTCTCAGGTGCTCGTTGAGAACTTGGCTGATTTTCTCTTACTTGCAGAAGTATCACACTTCGCAGTAGCACTATATTCTTCTATCTAGCAAAAAAAAAGAATTTCTTTGGCCTTCATACTTATAGCCAGGTTTTCCCGCCAAATGCCAATTCAAAATCTAGGTGGTTAGGGTTTCCTTGCCATCCTCAAGGAAAACCAAATCCAATTAGATCTTTCTTGATGTGATCTTCCTCACATCCACCTACATAAGTCTATCATCAATGTCCCTTCCAATACATGTTTTCCAAATATAGGAAACACGATCCTATACCTCGCCCGACATTTGTCAAACCACCATTAATGCCTCTATTGTTTCCTTTTCGAGGTCTTCTTACAATCCGATCTTCTTGCTTTGATCCAGGTGCCAACAACTCCTTGTTTCTTCTCTACTGTTCATTCTTCCTCGAGCCACACGCTTCTGATCTGATCCACAAATCACAAGATCCATATTCAATGCATACTTGTCGAGCTACCTAACTCCACACAACACTTCACTAACCTCTATGATCTTGCCACCTTGACTCCATGTGGCATCCATATCAAACAACTATTAAATTGGCTCTTCAAGTCAGTCCACATAGAATCATTGACCAAACACACTCTATCGGTTCCTCTTTTTTGTCAGTTTACTAACCCTACCGACATCAAATCACCTTTCTAGTTGACCTTCTTGTCATGACCTTTGCTATACTTTCGGTGGAACACCTAAACTCGGTCTTCAGACATGACACACCTAAGCATGCACATTACCATCCAGTGGGAAGTCTTCTGCATCTATACCTTGTCCATATTATAGGTAGACTTACATACCGGTTAGCACTCATGATGACACTAGTCATCTACCTTCACTCAACTTCTTCTTTGGTCAGGGCATTCTTCCTCTATCTGCATCTACTTAGTTATGCCTTCTCCTTGACCAATTCTGTTCATTCCTCTACTAGTTTGTCAAGGTGACAAACACTTCACACTTCCTCTGTACTGACATCTCAAGATGTCTTCTCTATTGATTTAGTTCATAACCCTCTTCTTATTCTCTTGAGGCATTCCTTTTGTTTCACCAACAAATCCAATGTGAACCTTCAAGTACTTTCCTTTACATATTCACTCTTATCTCACCAAATTATAATGAACACAATGCATAATAGGAGATAAGCTCCACTTACCAGTGGAGTGACACCTTGTCTTCTAACTCCTACAATGTACTCATGTGACTTTCCTATTTGTGCAACATATCTTCAAATAGGCATATATGATCTGATGTGAGCATATCCACTATCAATTATTGCTTCTCATGATGACTGCATCTTCATCCAGTGGGAGTCTTGTTGTTTAGCAACTTAATAACATACTAGTGACCTGTTCAATCTTCTCTTCCGGTGTTGATGTGATTTAAGTAACATTTTGCCTCTTTATCACAAACAACCACTCAAACAACTCTCTATCTCATCACACAAGTTAGGTTGACTCGTGTACTGATGACTCCTTAGGTCATCTCCCTTACCTTACCAGTATTCTATAACACAAGGTGATATCCAAGATATCACATCTTGTACTCCTCCACAACAGTGTTGCACATACACCTCTTCTACCGGTAGTCATCCCATACCGATTGACATCAATGACAACACAATACCAACATAGTACTCATCCACAACTTTTGCATCAAAATTCATTTCTTGCATCTTTTGACATGTTTCATACATTCTTGCTTTTCATTTTCCTGATCAATCACACATCTATTATTTTAAACTTATCTCCATGCACCATAGCCTCTTTTGCACAATGCTCTAAGAGAAAATCTTAAAAGCACAAGACCTTGGTTGATAGGAGAGCAATGGAGGCAAATTCTTGTTAATGCATGTGTGTGTCTTTGTTTATTTTGGCTTTGCATGTGTGTTTCTCTTGCAGGTACTTCATTGTTGGATGTTGGAAGATTGAATCTTGTATTCAATCCTTTTCCTCCATCTACACTTGGGTCCAACATCTGCAACTAGTTTTAATATTTATGCATTTATGTTATCTATCTGACATGTAATTTGATTTTGTATATATCTTTGTAAGCTGATATAAGGCATTTAAATTTGTTTAGGGTATATAAGTCAGTTTGATAGATCATTGTGACATAGACATGAGTTAGGAGATTATGTACATGCAAATGTAATATGATGCAAAATATATCAGAGAGATCATGTATGTGAGGAAATTCATGAAAGGGTTATTTTGGTAAAGGGTTTAGGGTTTCAGATTGGAATAGATAGAGCTTCAATCGGAATTGTATTTAGGTATAGAAGATGCTATCTTAGTAGTTCACATTTCTCCAGATTGTAGTGTTGAATCTTAAGTAGTCAATGAGGCTCCTTTTGTGATTGAGCAGTGTGCTCTAGGCTGTAAGCCTTCCTGTAAGTGTAGGCCCCTCATATTTTGTAATATCTCTTCATATGGCTAGTGGATTGATATTATGGGTCACAAATCCCACTGTGGTTTTTCCTCTTTGAGGTTTTCCACATATAAATCTATGTGTTATGGTTCTCATTTATGTGATTGGCTTCTTGGTTGCTTTACTTCTTTCAATTATGTATGTACTAGTATACCTATTGGTGCATGCATGTTATAATAAGGTTAAAATTAATCATTCTAGTATAATACTGATTCACCTCCACCCTCTCAGTGTTATTGGATTCCAACAATTAGTATCAGAGCCTTGTGCCTTGGAGGAAGTTTCACAGCTTGAGGAAGATCCTGAATCCGAAATCCATGGATATGGCTTTGGAGAAGCAACTTGAGATGGCACTTGAAGATTATGATGCTGAAAGATTGAAGAAATTAAAGCTACAAGATGAATTGAATTATGCTAAGGAATTCATTCTTGTTCTACAAGAGAGGTTATCATCTATTCAGGCTAGGAGGAAGGAACTTTTGCAAAGTAAAGATGATGAAGAGAAATATGCACCTAAGGAACAATGTCATAAATTGAGCCAGGAGAACATGGTTATGAAAAATGCAAAGCATGGTATAACTATGAGAATGTCTAAGGAGGTTGAGGACAGAAAGAAGAAGTTAGAAAATCTTGTTGTATCCCTGAAGAACACATTTGAAGAATGCGGTAGGTTGGTTCATGAGAACTGATTTAATACAATCCCATAGTAATGAACAAGAGCTTGAGAGACAAATGATCATTCTGAGAGAAGATTTAACTACTGCAAGTGAGTATAAAGAAAAAATCAAGATTAGCTCAGCACAGCTAGATGAGTTATTAAAGAAAAAAAGGCAAATTGGAGATTCTAGTGGACTTGGATTTGAGCAAGGACAGAGTTTCGGTATTGCTAATGAAGATCAAAACCATAAGGAATTGGTAAGGAAATTTAATGCTTATAAATTCAATGGTAGATGTTTTTTGCAATAGATTTGGTCACATGGCTAGGCAATATAGAAATAGAGCAAATAAGAACCCTAATTCTGCTCCTGGTAAATGTTCCAAATGCAATAAGTATGGTCATAAAATAGATGATTGCAGAATGAATTTTAAATTCTATGTATGTGGAAAATTTGGATATATGGCTAATCAATACAAGCCAAGAAATTTCAAGTGTTTTGGTAAAGAAATTCAAACGAAAAATGTTAGATGTTATGCATGTAATGAGGTTGGACATATTACTAAATTCTATAGAAGTAGAAATCCACCGGTTGGTAATAGAGGATCAAATGAGAAAGTAAAAGAAAAGGTTAGTGAAATATGACAAGATCATACTCAGAGATGGGTTAGGAAGACTGAAGAACAATCATCAGATGGGAATGTCCTAGTTACTTATCCAGTAGAAGAGGCTTCTCCTGCACCAGTAGGTAGCTCATCTAGTAACTAAGGCACATGCCTTAGGGGTAGGCAAAATTCATGAAAATACTACATATGCCCAGGGAAGAGGTTCTCAAAGATGTTCCAGATATTGGAGATGATTATCCAACATGGATATGTTCAGAATGAGATTCGGTATCTTTCACCGGCAGTCATTTATGTCAATGGAAAATTAGGGTTTTTATCAGAGGTTAAAAGGTCGAATTGACTTCATTATTGATCACCTTACATTCAGAGCAACCAAGAGTGATCAAAGGCAATTAAGACCAATTAGATTTCTTCTTGAGTTATTTCACCGACGTCTGGAGGAATTTGTTGGAGGTTTTCACCGAGAGTGATCTAAAGGTATTTATCTTTAAACATGGAAGCATGATCATCATATATTCATGTTTTTGTTGCAAACCCGACTATAGTAGAGATCAAGGACCGCCCCAAGCCAATATTCAAGCAGTATTCACATTTGGCTACCTTGGAAGATTCAGTTGGAGCATTTTCTCATGTTTCAGAGGGAGTTGTCTATGTAGAGGATGTTAGGGCATATATTCACTATCACATTGAGGACTTGAGAACTTTTGAAATTAAGGGAATGCATATGAGTGAGCTGATGGGAGAATCTGAAAAGATCAAACTGACATTCAAGCATATTGAAGACCTAGGGTTTACCGATATTCTGGATATTCCAGAATTTGAGGATGAGATAATCAGATATGTTTTGAGAAGAGTACATGGGAAATTTATATGGTTAAATAGACCTTACAAAATCACCAAGGAAGCCATCCGAGCAATCATTGGTTTACCATCGGTTGGGAAATATCTAGATAAGAAGGTTTCAAATGATTTCATGAGAAAGGTCACCAGCATGACATTTGACAGAAGATCCATGAGAGTGAGTACTATCACCGACACAAAAATTAGATTCGGTAGAATGATAATTGGGTATAAGGTAACTCAGTCAAACTGACTGAATTATGTTTCCAGTTCATGCATTTTAGCTGCATACAAAATGATGAGAGAGAATGTAAGATTAGATCTATGTGGTTGGATGCTAGATGAGTTTGTAATAAACCTAGGAAAAATTAAGGGTGAAAAGAAGGGTAAATTCTGGTATGGCAACTTGATAATTTGCTTGATGTTATATTTCATGAATGATACACCCGATTTCGGCAAGAGGCAATGGGCATTTGACATCCCGGTAGGGAGACAATTGAAATAGTCAATTGCTTCTTTAGGAAGTCAGAGAGATGATAAGGTATGGGGATATTTTAAATCATTCTAGAAATATATGAGGCCTAGGGTAAGGGTACCTGAGCATATTCTAGAAAAATATTCAACTGACATATGCTTCATGGTAAAGAAGGATGAAACACTAATAGAAGCAGTTAAGCCTCGAAAGATTTGGATTGAAGAAATGGGCTATGAGGTGGATGCACAAATTCTTGATGCCTATGCAAAAATGTTGATTGATGCACTAGTTGATGAGGCAGAGAATCCCTGCAGTACTATACAATAGAAAACACAAGAGGTTCAAAAAAAGTTCAACCGTAAGAAAAGAGAGAAGTAGGAAGGGAAAGCAAGCAAATTTGTGGAGAAGGTCTCAAAGGACATTAAAGATTTAATTGATGTTGTCCTAGAAAAAGGTAGGAAGAGAAAGAACCTAGAAGTACACATTGAGCCTATTACTACTGAATCAGAATCTGAGGATGACGCACCATTGGCATTTAAGAGGTTTGTTAGGAAAATACTGAGGAAGCAAAGACATAAGCTAAAAAGAAACCGATCAAGAAGCTTGTAATCAAAATATCAGCACAAAAGAAAGCACCAAAGGCAATGCCTTCAGGTGCATCTGGTACTGCAAAGAGGAATAATGATGTAGAGTGGGCAAGCAAAAAGGTAAGAAGACCCAATATCACCCTTCTATGCCTTGTCTAAGGCCTATTACAAAACCACAACTAGGGCTCTACACACACACCAATGCAACCAGTCACCTAATTCACTTTCTTTACTTCTTTGGAGAGAATAGAGGATTCTTTACTTCACCAGAAACCATAACAGATACTGTAGATACCCCGATTGAAGGAAAAGGAAAAGGGATTATGGGTATTTCACCCTTAGTTTTGAAAAATATTAAGATAGTGGAAATTGAGCCCTCGGTAAATACAAAAGTATAGACAAATATTGAGATACCGGTTAACACAAAGAGTGAACAAGTTAATATTTTACAAGATACTAATATTGAGGATAATTATCCTTTGGATACACATGTATAGGTTGAGGTTATAGGTCCTACAGAGGAACCGACAGTTACACAAACTGCACCAAGTGGCGAAGCCACCAATGCAAGTGAGGAGGTTATAAAGGATAAATCTTGAGAAGAGAAGAAAGGGGAATCCATTACGGAACCAATAGTTGGTCCATCATTGTTGTCAATTGAAACCTCATAGTTTGAAAAGAAAAACATAATAGAGATGAGTCCCACTAAACTCATGATGATGGAAGCACAAAAACTAATGAAGGAGGGATCCACAAATAAAGGGATTATTGATCAATCAATCACTATTTTACACAGACTGGTCCCAGACAACAAGATTGAAAATGAAGCTATCCATACATCAAGCTTAAGATAATTACTGATCATATTTCAAAGGATTTTCAATCCTTACAACAAATTTCAATCCGACAAGCACTAGAGAGATTTACTCAGGCTAAGAGAGCTGCATTTGATCGTGTAATTGAATCTGAGAAGAAAAAGATTGATGAGAAGATAAAACTAATAGAAAATTATTTGAAGAAATCTACAAGTATTTATAGGGTATGTTGTAACACTGAAATACTTACAGCTAATGTGGATAAGAAGATAAAAGAAATTCAGGAGAAAATTGCAAATATAGCTAATTCTTTTGACAGATTGATTTCATTGACTGCATCGATTGATGGCCAAATTTTGATTTTGGAGAACCAAATTTCTATTCTTGAGAAGGAAAGAGATAAAATAAGAAGAAGATCTAGAAGTCTGAGAGGATTGGTGAGTCCCTGATTGGATTCACTAAGTGTACACAAGAAAAAATGCATGGATATGGTGGGAAATCCCACACCGATAGAGGTAAATGAGAAAGAGTCATTTGCACATATATTGAGTGGACTTGTATCTATCTCTGACACATTCAAAACAAGTTGGGATACCTATCTTGAGTTACTGGAAAAGGCTTATCTAGAAATTATTTTGGGATATTCATTCTATAGTTCTTTTTCTTTGACATTCCTTCTAGAATTTTTGATGGCATTGATGTCAAAAGGGGAGTAGTATAGATGTGAAAAAGAAAAAAAAGAGTTGTATACATTAGGGGGAGTCATGGAGTTATGGAGTTATGAAAATATGGAGTATTGTGCATTAATGGGTATTCAGCTTAGGGGGAGCAGGGAAGGATGAAACCGATAGATGAAACCTTGACCATTTTTCACATGAGTGTTGCTATCAATGCCAAAGGGGGAGATTGTTGGCAATTGACACTCAATTGGTTGGTTTCACTATGTTGTCATTGATGGCAACATGGTATTATGTTCTGACTTCATGTTTTGGTTCAGTTGTGTACTGATAGGCACTTCACAGATACTACATCAACACCAACACCAACAAGACAGAAGGATTTATTTGGTTACGGACAATGCAGACTGACATGTTTTAGTAAAGGTTATCGGTATTGGAGGATGACATATCTTGGATCTGACATCGGCAATTGGTTTTAATATTTATGTATTTATGTTATCTGGTCGACATGTAATTTGATATTGTATATATCTTTGTAAGCCAACATAAGGCATGTAAATTTGTATAGGGTATATAAGTCAGTTTGATAGATCATTTTGATATACACATGAGATAGAAGACTATATACATGCAAATGTAATGTGATGCAAAATATATCAGAGAGATCATATATGTGAGGAAATTCATGTAAGGGTTAATCTGGTAAAGGGTTTAGGGTTTCAGACTGGAATAAACAGAGCTTAAACCAGAATTGTATTCAGGCATAGAAGATGTTATCTTCTAAGAAGTTCACACTTCTCTGAATTGTAGTCTAGAATTTTATGTAGTCAGTAAGGCTCCTTTTGTGATTGACCAGTGTGCTCTAGGCTGCAAGCCTTCCTGTAAGTGCAGGCCCCTAATATTTTGTAATATCTCTTCATATGGCCAGTGGATTGATATTGTGGGTCACAAATCCCACCATGGTTTTTCCACTTTGAGGTTTTCCACATATAAATCTATGTGTTGTGGTTCTCATTTATGTGATTGGCTTCTTGGTTTCTTTACTTCTTTCAATTATGTATGTACCAGTACACCAGTTGGTGTATGCATGTTATAATAAGGTTGAAATTAATCATTCTCGTACAACACTAATTTATGCATGTTATAATATGGTACACTAGTTGGTGTATGCATGCTATAATATGTATAATCATATTGTAAATATCTTTGTAAGCCAACATAAGGCATGATAAATTGTATAGGGTATATAGGTCAGTTGGTTAGATCATTTTTGAAATAGTGATGGATAGATGGGTAGAAGAACATGATAATGTTATGTAATGTGAAATATATTTGAGAGATCATGTATGTGAGAATATTTATGTAAAGGGGTATTCTGAGAAAGGGTTTAGGATTTCAGACCAGAACAGACAAAGCTTAACCAAAATTGTATTCTGGCATAAAAGATGCTATCTTAGCAGTTCACTCATTTCTTTGGATTGAAGTCTGGATTTGTATGTAGTCAATGAGGCTCCTTTTGTGATTGAGTAGTGTGCTCTAGGTTGTAAGCCTTCTTGCAAGTGTAGGACCCTATATTTTGTAACATCTCTTCATATGGCGAGTGAATTGATATTATGGGTAACAAATCCCACCATGGATTTTCCTCTTTGAAGTTTTACATGTATAGTTATATGTGTTATGGTGTTCGTTTATGTGATTGGCTTATTGGTTTCTTTACTTCTTTCAATTCTTTATGTACTGGTATACCAGTTGGTGTATTCATGTTTTAATAAGGTTAAAATTGATCATATCGATAGAACACTGATTTGGCCCGCCCCCCCCCTCTCAGTGTTCTTGGATTCCAACAAACCATTCACATTTTCTTCCTTATCTCAATATCACAAAGTACTCAGTGTTCAACATGGTCAAGTATGTGAAACAACAACAATATTACCTTTTATCATGATATCACAACCTTCACTTGGTGGTATGTCCTAACTGCTCTGATTCTATGCTAAACATTTTTGTTAACTCTCATGGTCTTATCACAATTTCACAAAAGACTTGGCATCTTTGACCTTTGTTTGGAAAAACTGAAAAAACTTCCCATTTCCATCGCTATATTGCAAGGGTTTGGTCAAAACTGTGAGTTGACCAACAAAATAGCAAAAACTCCTTTTCTCTTCCTCGCAAACTTATTTCACCGTATCGTAGATGACCCAGCAATGGTGGGGTCCATGCTTGAGAAATAATGATACCACTTACTTTATCGTTGTATCACACATTGGATGGGGAGAACTTAATCCCTTCTTGTGAAATAGAAAAAACCTTTGAATTTACTCTGCAGAAAACTTCATCGCTATATCACGAGTGACTGGCTGTCAAGGAGTCCACACTCACAAAATGGTGAAATTATGGTTTCGCATGGAGTCAATACCTTCTTGCAAAATAGAGAAAATGATTTCCCTTGTCACAATTTCACAACGATGATCTTGCCTGCCCACAAAATGGAAAAATTCATTCCCCTTGTCGCAGTTTCGCAACAATGTGTTTTTCTCTATGCCAACTTTTGTGAAACTGTGAAAAGACCTTCTTCTTTCTCTGTCAAGTAGATAGACCTTCCTCTTTCTCTTCTTCTCTCTCGATCAAGTGGATTTTGACATTAATGACAATCCAATGCCAATACTTATGCTTCCACTAACCAACTTTAATCACACCACTCTTGATGTGGTCTTGGACTATTCTAAAGATGATAACATTGCTCAGTGTCATGACCCAGTACATGGTAGTAACAAGAAAATTTTGACCCATCCTACCAGCATGGATAGGGTCTGTTATCAGACAATGATCTAACCTCAGGAAGGGTAATCAAATTATCTTTTAGTAATTTATACATTATGCTTAAGTAAGAGTCCTTCAATTTAGTGACGAATCTATTAGACAGTTCAAATAACTAGAAGACAATTGAGGGGGGGGGGGGGTGAATTAGTTGTCACCAGATTAACGGAACCTTAAGCAATTAAAATTTTAATAGTGGAATGCATAAACCAATTAAGCATAAACAACAATTAGAGAATAAATACCATCCACATGACACCAAGATTTGTACGTGGAAAACCTGGTAAAGGGAAAACCCATGGTGAGAAGCCTGCCCACATTCAGATAATACTTCTACAGTAAGCATGTGATTACAAATGAGGGGCCTGAACATGCAGGAAGGCCAATTGCCTAGAGCACATTTCTCATCACAAAAGGAGTCTCACTGACTACATAAAAATCTAGACTACAATACAGAAGGGAGTATGAATTGCAAAGATAGCATCTCCTATGCCTCAATAAAGTTTAGTTAAGCTTAATATCGGAGGACTAAATCATCTTACATAAACCCAACTTGATCACAATTAATTGACCAAATCCTCTGCCTGAATGATTATTACATTATTCGCTCCTTACATATCCATATCCCTTATGCTTTTGTTTTCCCATGATCTACAATGAGATCTATAGACCTATAAATATGACTATATTCCTAAATGAATATTTTATGTTCATTTCTCTATTTAATTAAATCTAATTTAATTAAATTATCCACATCCCTCCATTTAATTAAGTAAATTACTCAATTTATTTAATTAAATTCAATTAACCCCCTTTTAGGTCATTTAATTGAATAAATCATTTTATTTGATTAAATCTATTCTTCTAAACCTTTTAATTAAATTTACATTTAATTAAATAGGGAATCCCAACCCAATTGAATTAAATTAACTTTATTTCATTTAAATCCTATTTCTCCATCCAATTGCAAAATCCTACATCTCCCACTTGCCTCATGAACCCTATTCCTAACCCCTTCTAGATTCTTCTAATCACTTCTAATTTAGCCTAACCCATCTCCTAAATATTGTCACATCCCTAAGCAAGGGGAAGTCACTTCTCAAACCCTTAAAGTCTTTGATAACCATTAAAGGCTTCAAGTCTCCAACAACTTTCTCTTCCAAACCATTAATGGTTAACTCAACCCTCTTGCATGATTAGAGACTTTCTCTAAACTCAACCTCCATGTAACCCAAGGGTCTCATCAAGAATTTATTGCTTTGACCATGGTTAATCCTTAATCCTTTGCACAAGAGTTTATCCTTTGGATAAAACTTTTATCCATTGGATAACCCTAACCTAACGTTAACCCTTACCTCTTAAGGTAACCTTGAGGTCTTCTCAAGCATTTAATGATTCCTACCTATCTTCTCAACCCAACCTTATGTTGACAATTGTCACCATTTCATTGGTGCAAATTGCAAACATGGATTCCCAACTTTCAAACTCAACCCTTGATTAACTCTTTCAATCCTGGCCATCCATTGCCCTAGTTTTGCTATAAATAGAGCTCTCCATCCTCCATTTTATAGATCCAAGTCTTTAGCATCATACTTATACTAAAATCCATCCAAGCTCTAAAATATCATTTGTGCTCATCATTTAGCCTCTCTTTTCAATAAGAATTAATCTAAATATGCATGTTTAGAGTATTTTCCTTATCATTTAGCTTAATCATAGACTAGTATATCTTCCTAGGATAGTCTTGCTACTAGTCTTGTCATCTTATAATCTAGTTTATTACATTTATAGGATCATGCATAGCTTAGGATGCATTTCATCTTAAAATCAACCAAAGCATCCCTTGTTCTTGCATTTGTCATCCCTAAACCACTTTGCTCAGTGATCTGAGAGTAAAGATATTGGTTTGAGGGACCTTGTGAGATAGAGAACCATGGAACCAATCTTGGGAAGTTGAGTCATTCTTCATGACTCCAGAACTTGCACCAAGAAGTCCTGTGGGTGTGTGAGCAAGGCTTCTTAGGCTTCATATTTTGCATTTTAAGTTCTATTGGCCCGCTTTTCCCGCATACATTTTTGGCACCCACCTTGGGGCCCGACCCCATATATCAAATTGGTTTTTGAATTTAACCATTTTTGTAGGTACGCGGGAAACAAGAATCAGCGTGTGGGAAGCATTCCCTAGTGCATCTAGTTAATAGTCTAGCGCATCTCGGTTACTGTTTAGCGTGTGGAGTCTATTCTATAGCGCATGAAGTCTTTATCTTAGCACATCAACCCGCTAATATTTTCCTGTAGGTCTCGGCATGGTAGAAAAACAGAGCAGCACATCCAAAAATTAGCTTACTTATACTAAAATCCATCCAAGATCTAAAATATCATTTGTGCTCATCATTTAGCCTCTCTTTTCAATAAGAATTAATCTAAATATGCATGTTTAGAGTATTTTCCTTATCATTTAGCTTAATCATAGACTAGTATATCTTGCTAGGATAGTCTTGCTACTAGTCTTGTCATTTTATAATCTAGTTTATTACATTTATAGGATCATGCATAGCTTAGGATGCATTTCATCTTAAAATCAACCAAAGCATACCTCGTTCTTGCATTTGTCATCCCTAAACCACTTTGCTTAGTGATCTGAGAGTAAAGACAATGGTTTGAGGGACCTTGTGAGATAGAGAACCATGAAACCAACCTTGGGAAGTTGAGTCATTCTTCATGACTCCATAACTTGCACCAAGAAGTCCTGTCGGTGTGTGAGCAAGGCTCCTTAGGCTTCATTTTTTGCATTTTAAGTTCTATTGGCCCGCTTTTCCCGCATACATTTCTAGCGCCCACCTTGGGGCCCGACCCCATATATCAAATCCATTTTTGAATTTAATCATTTTTGTAGGTACGCGAGAAACAAGAATCAGCGTGTGGGAAGCATTCCCTAGCGCATCTGGTTAACAGTCTAGTGCATCTCCGTTACTGTTTAGCATGTGGAGTCTATTCTATAGTGCATGAAGTCTTTATCTTAGCACATCAACCCGCTAATATTTTCCTGTAGGTCTCGGCACAGGAGAAAAACAGAGCAGTACATCCAAAAAATAGCTTACTTATACTAAAATCCATCCAAGCTCTAAAATATCATTTGTGCTCATCATTTAGCCTCTCTTTTCAATAAGAATTAATCTAAATATGCATGTTTAGAGTATTTTCCTTATCATTTAGCTTAATCATAGACTAGTATATCTTGCTAGGATAGTCTTGCTACTAGTCTTGTCATCTTATAATCTAGTTTATTACATTTATAGGATCATGCATAGCTTAGGATGCATTTCATCTTAAAATCAACCAAAGCATCCCTCGTTCTTGCATTTGTCATCCCTAAACCACTTTGCTTAGTGATCTGAGAGTAAAGACAATGGTTTGAGGGACCTTGTGAGATAGAGAACCATGGAACCAACCTTGGGAAGTTGAGTCATTCTTCATGACTCCATAACTTGCACCAAGAAGTCCTATGGGTGTGTGAGCAAGGCTCCTTATGCTTCATTTTTTGCATTTTAAGTTCTATTGGCCTGCTTTTCCCGCATACATTTCTGGCGCCCACCTTGGGGCCCGACCCCATATGACAAATCCATTTTTGAATTTAACCATTTTTGTAGGTACGCGGGAAACAAGAATCAGCGTGTGGGAAGCATTCCCTAGCACATCTGGTTAACAGTCTAGTGCATCCCCATTACTATTTAGCATGTGGAGTCTATTCTATAGTGCATGAAGTCTTTATCTTAGCGCATTAACGCACTAATATTTTCCTATAGGTCTCAGCACAGGAGAAAAATAGAGCAGTACATCCAAAAATTACCTTACTTATACTAAAATCCATCCAAGCTCTAAAATATCATTTGTGCTTATCATTTAGCCTCTCTTTTCAATAAGAATTAATCTAAATATGCATGTTTAGAGTATTTTCCTTATCATTTAGCTTAATCATAGACTAGTATATCTTGCTAGGATAGTCTTGCTACTAGTCTTGTCATCTTATAATCTAGTTTATTACATTTCTAGGATCATGCATAGCTTAGGATGCATTTCATCTTAAAATCAACCAAAGCATCCCTCGTTCTTGCATTTGTCATCCCTAAACCACTTTGCTCAGTGATCTGAGAGTAAAGACATTGGTTTGAGGGACCTTGTGAGATAGAGAACCATGGAACCAACCTTGGGAAGTTAAGTCATTCTTCATGACTCCATAACTTGCACCAAGAAGTCCTGTGGGTGTGTGAGCAAGGCTCCTTAGGCTTCATTTTTTGCATTTTAAGTTTTATTGGCCCGCTTTTCCCGCATACATTTTTGGCGCCCACCTTGGGGCCCGACCCCATATATCAAATCTATTTTTGAATTTAACCATTTTTGTAGGTACGCGGGAAACAAGAATCAGCGTGTGGGAAGCATTCCCTAGCGCATCTGGTTAATAGTCTAGTGCATCCCCGTTACTGTTTAGCATGTGGAGTCTATCCTTTAGCGCATGAAGTCTTTATCTTAGCACATCAACCTGCTAATATTTTCCTGTAGGTCTCGACAGGGGAGAAAAATAGAGTAGTACATCCAAAAATCAGCTTACTTATACTAAAATCCATCCAAGCTCTAAAATATCATTTGTGCTCATCATTTAGCCTCTCTTTTCAATAAGAATTAATCTAAATATGCATGTTTAGAGTATTTTCCTTATCATTTAGCTTAATCATAGACTAGTATATCTTGCTAGGATAGTCTTGCTACTAGTCTTGTCATCTTATAATCTAGTTTATTACATTTATAGGATCATGCATAGCTTAGGATGCATTTCATCTTAAAATCAACCAAAGCATACCTCGTTCTTGCATTTGTCATCCCTAAACCACTTTGCTCAGTGATCTGAGAGTAAAGACATTGGTTTGAGGGACCTTGTGAGATAGAGAACCATGGAACCAACCTTGGGAAGTTGAGTCATTCTTCATGACTCCATAACTTGCACCAAGAAGTCCTGTGGGTGTGTGAGCAAGGCTCCTTAGGCTTCATTTTTTGCATTTTAAGTTCTATTGGCCCGTTTTTCCTGCATACATTTCTGGTGCACACGTTGGGGCCCGACCCCATTTATCAAATCCGTTTTTGAATTTAACCATTTTTGTAGGTACCCGAGAAACAAGAATCAGTGTGTGGGAAGCATTCCCTAGTGCATCTGGTTAACAGTCTAGCGCATCCCGGTTACTGTTTAGCATGTGAAGTCTATTCTATAGCGCATGAAGTCTTTATCTTAGCACATCAACCTGCTAATATTTTCCTGTAGGTCTTGGTACGGGAGAAAAACAGAGCAGCACATCCAAAAATCAGCTTACTTATACTAAAATCCATCCAAGCTCTAAAATATCATTTGTGCTCATCATTTAGCCTCTCTTTTCAATAAGAATTAATCTAAATATGCATGTTTAGAGTATTTTCCTTATCATTTAGCTTAATCATAGACTAGTATATCTTGCTAGGATAGTCTTGCTACTAGTCTTGACATCTTATAATCTAGTTTATTACATTTATAGGATCATGCATAGCTTAGGATGCATTTCATCTTAAAATCAACCAAAGCATCCCTCGTTCTTGCATTTGTCATCCCTAAACCACTTTGCTCAATGATCTGAGAGTAAAGACATTGGTTTGAGGGACCTTGTGAGATAGAGAACCATGGAACCAACCTTGGGAAGTTGAGTCATTCTTCATGACTCCATAACTTGCACCAAGAAGTCTTATGGGTGTGTGAGCAAGGCTCCTTAGGCTTCATTTTTCGCATTTTAAGTTCTATTGGCCCGCTTTTCCCACATACATTTCTGGCGCCCACCGTGGGGCCCGACCCCATATATCAAATTGGTTTTTGAATTTAACCATTTTTGTAGGTACGCGAGAAACAAGAATCAGCGTGTGGGAAGCATTCCCTAGCGCATCTGGTTAATAGTCTAACGCATCTTGGTTACTGTTTAGCATGTGGAGTCTATTCTATAGCGCATGAAGTCTTTATCTTAGCGCATCATCCTGCTAATATTTTCCTGTAGGTCTCGGCATGGGAGAAAAACAAAGCAGTGCATCCAAAAATTAGCTTAGCGCATTCAGAAAATAGCATAGTGCATCAGATCTGTTAGATAGCGCATCATAGTCATCCTATAGCAGATACAGTCTGTCCTGTAGAACATCACAGAGAGAAGACAAAAAGAAAATTGTAACCAAAATTAAAAAGATTAGACTTGTAGAAGTCCACCAAAACCCATATTTTCCTAACTATTTGATTGAAATTTTGCATGACTCTGACATTTTCTTACAGGAAGAGCTGGATTTTATTTGTAGAATTACAAATAGTTTTAAATTTTTGCTAGCTTAGTTAAAGTTAGTTAAAATTTAGAGTTATTTTAATTCTTATTGGATGAAATTGGACTCACCTTACTTTGGGCTGTAAAATGAACCACAACAATAATTTTCTTGCTTTTCTAGAAGGAAATTTTTTAATTTGGGCTTTAAAAAGAACAAAACAAATTCTCATTTTTGCAAAGGGCTTAAAAGGAACTTCACCATCCTTTGGTGCATAAAAGGATTCATTTTAATTTGGGCAAAGTAAAGAATCACACTAAGTCACAAAAGTCAGTTACAATCAAAGAGGGAAGTTCTTCCCCTTTTGATCGCTTTATTTTGTTGACCACACATTGCTTTTGTTTTGTTGACCAAGATCAAAATTTTGCTTTGTTGACCTTTTCTTTTCAATAAACTAGAAAATCATTGCTTTGAAGGAGATAAAAAGAACACCATGTTTTCGTGGAGCAACATCTCCATATAGATCTTAGAAAATCACTGACTTGAAAGGTAAAAAGAACCTTGTTTGCCTTGTCTCGAAAGTAGAAGGCATATGCTCTCCCCTTAACTGGGTGATCGAAAAGCCAGACTACTCTTACGCTTTTAGTCATTTCAAGCATTTTAAAACCTTTAGCGGGCCTGCCTTCTCGAGGGGTTGAAAAACTCTTAAATCTATTTGTGGCTGGTGTGAAGGGAACAACCTAAGTGGGAAATGACTTTGATGCCAAGTGTTCCAACCCACTATAATTAAAAGTGGAAAGTGACGAAATTCCTTTTCAACGGTTGCGCGTAGCGGTTAGCCTTCCCCTAGTATCCTTAAGATATGTAAAGTCTTTGTTCTAAAGGTTGGGAAGCCTCCTAAGGGAGTTTATCACTGACGACCAAATAGGAAGCCTGATTACAAACCTTAGAAATAGAAACCTTGAGCTTAGTTAGTAACCAGACATTTGTAATATCATAGTGCAAGGGTAGGGAAGAATCCACCCCCAAGATTACTCACCATATATCTCCCAAGATAACTACTCAATTGTGAAGCAATTCACTTTGAGTTAATTTCTGGAAGAAGGCAAAAAAATGAGTGCCCTCTAGGGGGTGACATGGCTGTTTGAGCTGATGGAGTATCAAGACTAGTGGGCTATGATATTACTTATGACCTTTGAATAAAGAGTCTTCTTGAAGTGTATTATTTGTATCCAAACCTGTTAAAACATTGGGGATTTGAACACATCCTCATAGAACATACACTTATTGTTAGATTAAGCAAGATGGTTGTCTCTTTGGTGCCGTGCTTTCATTTGTTACTTCATAAAATCATTTGTCAACACTGAAAAATTCAAAACAAAGATCCAAAAATCACAGAAAGCAACCAAATCAATACATCAAAGCAGTCTAGCGCATAAAAACAACTTCTTAGTGCATGTGAACTATCTTTTAGTGCATTGAAACTGAACTTTAGTGCATCAAGTCTTAAACAGTAGTGCTTTACCAAGAATCCAAAACCATAGTCATAAATTAGCACGTCCGAAAAATAGTCTAGTGCATGGAAGCATCAACTTAGCATGTAGGAGTAAAAAAATAGCGCATAAAGTTTATCAGTCAGTGCTTCGCAGGCCCATACTAGCGCATAACATTTCAAGCAAAACAAAAAACAAAAGAAAACAGTCTAAACCAATTAGCGCGTAGCCAAGGGTAGCCTAGCGTGTGTGGTATTTTCCTTGGTGCATTGAAAACTTTCTGTAGTGCATCCCATCTCTGCTTTAGTGCATGATCAAAATTTGAAAAATAGGGGGCAAAATAGAGATAAATTTGAAAAATTTTGAAAACATTTTTGAAAACCTCCTTTCATCAGCTTCATTTTCGTCAAAACAGAGTATCAGAAACAGAACATTAAAAGCTATTTCCAAGGGAAATTTCTAGTCAAACAAAAGTTGTCCAGAATCCAAAACTGGTTACAGATAAAAATATCTATCTTATCAAAATTGGGAAACATCATCACAAGTGACGAATAGGTCTTTTATCATCTCACGGATTTTATCCCAAACACTTGTTCAAGAAATTCAAGTTGTCAAATCAAGTTTTCATATCGGGAAACTTTGTCCATATCATTTGGCACACTTTGTTGTGAGGGGGCATCTAAACCTTCACTTTGATAAAGTAAAACTTGAGTCTTCAAAACAAGATCAACTGAATCCAAAACAACTCAAAGGAAACCATTAATCACTTATGCATGACTAATCCTCATATTCTGAGAAGAAAGAATATTTATCATAACACTCAGTTGAAGAAACAACAACCAAGTTTTTCCAAAATTGTCAAAAGAAATAAATTTTTATACATCAATCGTCAACTCTTCAAATCTCATCGAACATTTCTTCATCACATCAAACCTTATATCCAGAACAAATCCAACGAATTTGACAAGGAGCCTTTGAAGACTAGGGCATATTGTCAAAAATTTGCATTTAGTCAAATCATAAACCATGGAGGAAAGATCAATCCGACATTCTTTCCTAATGAGTGCATCACTTACAACATACCCCGATTTGAACCACCAACCCCTGAGCAACATATCGAAGAAGATTTTGTCCCCTTTATCACAGAAAGCTTCTACTAAAAATGTCAGTTACTTGCTCTCAAAAAAATAAACAAAGCGAGGCACAAGTAGAATCCAGTATGAATCGGAGGTTATCAAATCCTTTTGAAGGTCCACACCTAGAAGATACCGAAATTTCTGAAGAACTTCTTTAGGAATACCAAGAAAGTGCTTCATTCCAAAAACTTGTGGAAATACTCATGGAAAATGACAAGGAAAAGTACCTACTCATGCTTACAAGAAAAGGGGTTAAACTTCCTTAAGACTTTGACACAGACATGTTTACAACAAGATCTCAACATTATGAATATCAAGAACGACAATGTGAAGGGGAAGCACACAAACCTGAGCAAGATATGCCTGAACAAAACATACCAGAACAAAATACACCAAGGCAAAACATCCCTGAGCAACACATCCCCGAGCAAAATATACCATTCCATACACCATTCCAACCTAGGATTAATGCAAGGGAAGAACTCTTCCCTCGGAAAAACAATGTGCCTTTGGTTGCCCTTACTCAACAAATGCAAATGTTACAAAGACAAATGCAAGACATGCAACAAGGAACAATAGTACGGTATTCACTAAATGACATTTGTCCTTATCCTTTTGATAGAAGATTGCACATGGTCCCTTTTCCTCCAAACTCAGATGTCCCAAAATTTGACAAATACAATGGAAAAAGCAATCCTCGTGATCATGTTCGAGAATTCTGCACCATGAGTCTTGAATTTGCTCATGATGAAACCTATCTAATGAGGTTATTCCCATGAAGTTTGGGAGGACAAACAATGGAATGGTTATCCAAAATCACACCTCCTATCAGATCATTTGTTGAACTAATCAACAAATTCATCACTCAAAATTCCTACAACATTCAGCATGCTATAACCATTCTAGATGTCTGTAATACCAAACAGAAAAACAATGAAACATTCATGGTATTCCTTCAATATTGGTGACGTATGGTTTCACGATATCCTCGAGATATTTCTAAAAAAGAGAAAATGGAAATTTTCATCAACAACTTGAATGGTGAGATGAGTTACAGGCTCAAACTCTAATGCATACCATCTTTCGCTAAACTAATTGAAAATGACATTCAAGTAGAAGAAGCATGTGTCAAGAAAGGAATGCTCAAATTCTTCAAAGAAGGAATAGGTTCATCAAACTACAATAACCAAAATAACAACAACTTAGACAAATCTAGATTTTGGACTTGAAATAAAAACAATGGAAACAAAGGAGGCAATGAATCACATGATCCAAAATCTAAACAGCCAGTGCTCGCATTATCAAGAAATCCTCAAGCTACAAAGAACCCCAAAGGTGCTAACCCAGACGCTAACAAATATGTACTGAATACCAATCAAGGTCAACCCAACACCAACAATACTCAAAACAATACCACAAATCGAGGACCTAATAACAATTCATGAGGTGGCACCAACAATTTTGAAAAATGTGTCTACGCACCACTAGGACAATCACTGGAGTCAGCATTTAGAGAACTCCTGGCAAACTAAATTATCTCTTTACTAGCAATTAGCAACTATGAACCACAAATCAAACCACCCTGGTGGAATGACTTGCACTTTTGTGATTTTCATCGCAACAAAGGTCATCAAACAAATGATTGCATGAGGCTGAAAAACATTGTTCAAGACATGATTGATAGAGGTGATTTGATGGTAGATGGTCTCAAGACAAACGGTGACCATGGAGCCTTTAAAAATCCTCTTCCAAACTACAACAAAGATGGAGCTTCAACCTCGAACGATACACATGGAGCTTGTATCAATCACATCTACAATAACACCATCAATCATATATCAGCTGAAGACAATCAAGTCAATGTCATCACAATTTGAGATCAATGTGATCATGAATCTATCAACGTAACAACAAGGGCTCAAAAATATGTCTTGAAAGGACATACGTCAACAACAAGTGCTATACCCAAAATTCAATATGATCTAGTCAACCAACTACGCAAAACTCCTGCTCAAATATCTATATTGGAATTGCTGAAACTTTCGCCAAAATACAAAGACATATTGGAGCAAGCACTATTAGAAACAAATGTACCTCAAGATCTGGATGCTGACAAATTCCAAGCCATGGTCACTCATCTGACAGGGCCTCATAATCTCACTTTTTCGGAGCATGATAATATCTCACTAAGTCATCCACATAACACTCCTCTCCATATTGAAGTCATCATCTATAAGCACCGAGTAAAATGAGTATTGATAGATGGAGGAGCTGGGCTTAATATATGTACCTTAAAACTTCTTCGTGCATTAAGCTTCTCAGAGGAGTCTATTGATCCCCGCAAAAAGATTACCATAAAGGCATATGATGATGAAGAAAGATCCTCTAAAGGAACAGTGGTGTTTCTGATTCAAGTCAGACCAATACAAAAAGATACTATGTGCCAAGTCTTAGACATAGACCTCACCTACAATATCTTATTGGGTCAACCCTGGATACATGAAATGCAAGCAGTACCTTCTACATATCACCAGTGTGTCAAATTCCCCTATAATGGATAGGAGGTTTCTATATCTGGTGATCACAATCCATTTCAACATTGTAATGCAATGGGGGCAGTCCAGGACAATTTGGTTCCACATAATAGAGAGAAACAGAATCCCTCAACACTAGATCTTCAATAAGCAAAGTCTAAATCATTACCTGGAAATTTCAAGTAGAAAATGAAAATCAAATAATAGGGCATGGGGGAATACTGTTTGGAACCCATGTGTTTGACCAACTTACCCACATCACCTAGATCTCATTGAATACCTACAACATCAACACATCAAGCAACTCATCCCATCACCAAGTTCGATTGCACATTCATTCAGCTCAGTACTTTAGCACATGAATCTAAGGAAAAAGATATCCTTAGTTGGCTATACAAAGAGGAGGAAGAAAATAGAGTAGCTACTATGGAAATAGCTATATCCACACACCTATATGGAAAAGGCTACTTATTCATGCAGCAAATGGGATACAATGGCAAAAGACCTATTGGTAAGCATCAGGAAGGTGTCACAGAACCCTTGGATCCTCCTTCACAATTTAGTGAAGACAAAAAAGGATTGGGCTTTAAATCCACTCTACTACCAAAGATGATACCACACAAATATCAGAAACCTCAGTGGAAAGCAAAGAAGAAGTACAAAGAAGAATCCTAGCAAGAAGCACTATTTGACTCAGCAGAGACAATCTGTAAAGAACATGAACATCAAGAAAAGAAGCAACATCAAGAGAAGCCCATCATTCACAAGAAGGCAACATCTACGGCAGTAGCTCATATTCACGAACAAATATCCAACAAAGCAGAATCACCTCAGGACAACATCATTCCTCCCCGGGCAGAAACAGTCTACGAACAAATGCAAAGAATAGAAGCAGGAACTGATACAGAATCAGAAAAAATCCAGCAGAATAGTATCAATTATCAAAGATCTATTTTCACCATACAACATACCTGTTTATAGCACTAAAAAGATCTGGGATGATAACTCTGAGACTGATTCCAATGAATATGAATGGGGTAGCTACTCAAATGCTACTGAAGATACCACTAAAAATACTAGTTCCATATCCCTTTCTCAAGAAGAGCATAATGTAGAAATTAGACTACCTGAATTTGGACCACAAAATATCTATGACGCTAAGGAAAGTGAGTAGAAACATTATGAACAAGTCTATATGGAGGATGATACCATCAAAGACCTCGATGGAATCCTAAACTTCTTTAACATCTGAACCAATCACAATGAAACCTCTATCCTGACACTTACCACAGTAGAAGTTGATCCACCAAATGATCCCTTACCACTTGTCTTTCCTGACCTCATTGACTAGGACGAACCCGAAATACATGATATACCAATTTTCCCAAACATTGAATCTATTATTCACTACCTATGTACCATCAATCCAGAAAGAGGCTCTACCAGTGAACAGAGTAACGATGTCTACAACCAAGGGAGTGCCAAGTCTCTCATTCGCAAAAATAAACCAAATAAAAGATTTGATGTTGAAAACAGTCAATGGCAGCTCTAGATCACCAAAAAGTAAAAATAAAGGATGCATTTGAGGGTGAAAACTTTTTTAAGGCACCTAAAGATGGGAGACTTAACACTCTTCCTGAACATTTTCATGAGCGATCACCCATATTGATTGAGCCCACTCAATCAATCAACATTGGTACTACATAAGCAGCCAAAAATATACACCTTGTAGAATCTTTGACAGAAGAAGAAAGATCAAAATTTGGCAAATTTTTTAAAGAAAAGAAATCAACTTTGCTTGGGCATATGCAGATATGCTCGGGATCGATCCACAATTGATCATGCATCACTTATCTATGGCTCCAGGAGCTAAGCCAATTAAGCAAAAACTGAGAAAAATGAATCCCCATGTGGCAGTCATGGTGAAAGCTGAACTAAATAAACTATTGGATGTGAGATTCATTCAACCCATCAACTATGCAGAATGGATTTCCAACATCGTACTAGTTTCAAAACTAGATGGCAGTATCAGAATATGCACAAATTTTAGAGATGTCAACAATGCCTATCCAAAGGATGACTTTCCTTTGCCAAGTATTGACATACTTGTAGACCTTACAACAGGCCATGTAATGCTATCACTAATGGATGGTTTCTCAGGCTATAACCAAATCAAGATTGCTCCAAAGGATCAAGATAAAACAACGTTCACCTGTCCTTGGGGAACGTATTGTTGGAATGTCATGCCTTTTGGCTTAAAGAATGTAGGGGCAACTTATCAATGAGCAATGATAACAATATTCCATGACATGATGCATACCTTCATTGAAGATTATGTGGATGATTTACTAGCTAAATCCTTCACCAGAGCAAAATACCTAAGCATCTTAACAAAGATTTTTGATGGATTGGAGAAATTCCAAGTCAGCCTCAACCCTAAGAAGTGTGTCTTCGGGGTTACATTAGGTAAATTACTAGGCTACATAGTCTCAGAAAAGGGAATTAAAGTGGATCCAGCAAAGGTACAAGCCATTATGGAGATGCCACCACTAAAGAACATCAGCCAGCTCAGGTCGCTACAAGGACGACTCCAATCAATCAGGCAATTCATCACCCAACTAGCAGATAAAAGCCTACCATTCAATCATCTACTACATAAAAATGTACCATTTGGATGGGAAGCCATGTGTACAGAATCTTTATATCAAATCAAACAGTATCTAATGAAACCACCAGTTCTAGTACCACTGATAGTAGGGAAGCCACTTATTCTCTACATTTCCACAACAGACATTTCACTAGGGGCACTATTGGCACAAGAAGATCAACAAGGAAAGGAATGAGCAATATACTACATCAGTAGGACATTGAATGACTATGAGCTCAATTACACATTTATTGAGAAAACCTGTTTGGCTGTAGTCTTCGCCTCCCAAAAGTTCTGACATTACATGCTAGCTCACACAATCAAGCTAGTTGCAAAAATTGATCCTCTCAAATATTTACTCAGCAAGGCAGCTCTTACAGGCCGATTGGCTAAATGAGTCATGATCCTCAGTAAATTTGACATCCACTATACGGAGCGAAGAGCTATCAAGGGATAAGGAATTGCAGATCAACTAGCAAAAGCACCACTACCAGGAAAATAGACTATGGAGATTGAATTTCCAGACAGGGATGTTCTTGCTATCTCTACCAAACAATGGACCCTATACTTTGACGGATCCTACACACAACATGGTTCAGGTGCTGGGATTCTACTCATCACTCCGGAAGGACACACTATACCAAGATCATATAGGCTTATGTTCCAATGCACAAATAATGTGGTTGAATATGAGGCATTAGTTATAGCCATCAAAATGGCCATAGAATGGAAAATCATAGAGTTGAAAGTCTACGAAGACTCACAATTAGTCGTTAATAAAATCAACAATGACTATCAGACAAAGGATGATAAGATGCTCCCCTATAAGCAAATGGTGGATGAATTCAAACAATATTTTGCACACATCACCTTTGAGCAAATACCAAGATTGAACAACAAAGCAGCTGATGCAATGGCTACTATCACTTCATTACTACAAATTCCAAAACAATAGAGTCGTTATGAGTTTCTGGTAGAGCAACTGTTCTCCCCAGCCTATGACCATTTGGAATCCCAGGTTATCTATGCCTTAACTGGTTCAGACTCTCCATTGTATGGATTGATATATGAGTATCTAAAGAACAATATCCTACCCATTGACTTATCCCGAAACCAAAAATGTAACTTTATCCGACAAGCTGCCCATTATACCCTTACTGCTGATACTTTGTATCGTTGAGGTCTAGATGGTACTCTTCTTCATTGCCTTGATCATAATGAATCCAACTCTTCTTTACATGAGCTTCACGAAGGTATCTGTGGCACACATTCTAGTGGTACTACTCTTGCTAAAAAGCTTCTAAGGATGGGATACTACTGGCCTACAATGGAAAAAGATTCTTACCACTTCATCAAGAAGTGTCCTAAATGCCAGATCCATGGCAATCTGATACATGCACCAGCACATGAACTGTAGCCATTCACAATATCCTGGCCCTTTTGTCAGTGGGGTTTGGACTTAATCAACAAAATTCATCCTTCCTCCTCAAATGGACACAATTTCATTATAACTGCAATAGAGTACTTTACCAAGTAGATTGAAGTAGTCCCCATGACCATGGTGACTAAGAAACAAATTGCCTCTTTTATCCTTAACTATCTGATCTGTAGATATGGCATCCTGAGTTCCATCATCACTGATAATGGATGACCTTTCAAAAACCAAGATGTCCAAGAACTATGTGAAAAATTCAAAATCCAACATTGTTTCTCTACACCTTACTACCCATAGGGGAATGGTCAAGTAGAAGCATCCAACAAGACAATATTGAAAATCCTAAAGAAAATAGTGAATGATGCAGGCAAAGATTGGCATGTATAGCTTAATCTAGCACTTTGGGCATACAGAACTAGCATTCGCACACCTACTAGAGCTACACCATACTCACTGGTATATGGATCAGAAGCTACTTTACCACTGAAGGTAGAAATTCCATCTCTTAGAGTCTCTCTATAAGGCTTAATCCCAGATGAAGAGTATCAAGTTAACTGACTGCAAGAACTTGAACTATTAGATGAAAAATGCTAGCGTGCTTATACTCATCTCAAAGCATATCAGCAACGCATGTGCAGAAGCTACAACCACAAAGTCATTCCCCGGATTTTTAAAGTTGGTGACCTTGTACTCAAAAAAAATCCTAGAAATCAGCAAGATCGAGAAAAGAAAGGGAAATTTGAACCTAACTGGTTAGGTCCCTATGTCGTCATATCAGTCTACGGATTAGGTGCTTATCAGCTAACAACTTTAGAAGGAGATGTGCTCGACGAACCAACTAACAATATCCATCTGAAGAAATACTACACTTGAGTAGTCTAATGCATGAAAAAGTAAAAAAAAATCAGAAAATTAAGAAAAAGCAAATAAAAAGGTAAAATAAAAGCAACTGGTGAAAACCTGGTAACATGCGCTATTGTGAAAGAATAGCTCCTCTATCTATATCCATATCCTTATCTTCACAATAAATCACTATCGGCCATCACCCGACATTTTATCACAAATATCCATTTAGGACATACTTAGCATAGTCACTATCCTGATTTTTCCATCTAGCCTTTCACCACATCTCAACATGGCTTGGTAATCACTGTACATATCCGCATCGAGAGGTGCACTTAGCTAGGGGCAATAACCATCTAAAACTTGCAGCATGTTCAAACCATCAAAACTATTTGCAAAACTCAGAACATCATATCCAATAAACAAAGGCTCACACAAAGAAAAACATTGATTGATCACACAAGGAATCACAAAGGAAATATGATGGATGATTTTCTAAAGTATCAAATGTTTGCATATTGCATAAAGTTTTAACTATTCTTGCATTTAAACTTTTTGAACTATTGGATTCTCTACATTTTCTCCACGATGCTTCAAGCTAGAGAAACATTGGGAAACTCAAATATTTTGTTAGTTTTCTCTTTGTGAGGTGATCATTTGTACTGTGTAAATACTTGTCTCAAGACGTGATTCAACACATCACTGAAGACATGATTCCACTTTATGCATACAAATGGTTTAATCTTGTTTGTTTATATGCAATCCACACTCAGGTCATCCTGGTTCAATTATACCTTGACGCTTGTGCTATCTTGCAAAATCAAACATCATGTAAATTTTTCTCAGGTCATCATGGTTCAATTATACCATTATGCTTGTATAAATTTTCAACATATCCCAAGATCAATCAATGCTCAATGATGATATATATATCAAAAGCAAATAACATGTGGCTATAACGGATGAAAAAAGCAGAATGAGGATGCTCCAAAACAATTAGTTGCATATCATTTAAATAATTAGTTGCATATCATTTTACAATTAGTTGCATATCATTTTACAAATTAGTCTCATTTTCAAGATACATCTCACATCATTATCACATCACATACATCTCTCTAAGCATTACATCATCATAGAATAAGCACAAGCATATAAAAAGCATAAATCCATAACACATCACATGATCAAAGAAAATGGTGTCATATATATCTCAACAAATGATCAATATACAATATCTGTCATGTCTATGCCCAATACAACAAAAGCAATGATCAAAAATACAATGGAGACATCTCTTAAGAGTGACTATCTCCTAAGGGAGATAGTCTCAATACAGATGTCCTAGCCCCTGGATCTCCAGGAGGATCCTATGTATGAGGCCCTGTCACACCTTTGCTCTCTGACTGCGAACCAGTCTCTCGAGATCAACTCGATCTTGACTACGTAAAGCTCTGTACTCGACGCTCCCTAGGCACCGCATCCTCGTAATGGTGTCGATAGTACACCGCGTCCTTGTCTCTCAAAGCTAGCTCTCTCAAGGTGTCTCTCATTAGACTACCTACTACCTCTCTTAGCAAGCTCACTGCAAGCTCCTCTGCTCAACTCCGCCGCTCTATCTCAGTATCATGCTTGGTGGTCAGCTGTGTAATCTGATGTTGTTGCGCTAGTAATTGTGCCTGTAGTTGTTGCACTATCACCTATAGGGTCCTAATATGAGCATCCTCTCTATGCATCAGAACTTGGACCTAAAGGGATACCTGGGAAGATGCACTCCACGTCCTTCCCCCTATCCTCGGTGCTGGTGGAGGTAGCACATCAGTCCTCCTCCTCTGAGTTGGTTGTCTCAACTCATCAGCCCCTCCCACCACTACTATCACCTCTGCTACTCTACCCTCACCCCCTGCTCCAATCGCCAATCCTCCTCTCCCTCTATCACCACCATCTTTGTCCCTATCTCCTCTCCTCCCCTGGTATCCTATCCCTCATCATCCTCCTCCACCTCCTCCATCATCTCCCTCATCCCCATCTCCACCTCCCTCATTCTCATCATCATCAAAAGTGGGCCGCATCTCTATTGGATCTGATATCCTCACCACGACACAAGCTGCAAACAATTTGGCAAACTCATCCGTCATACCAGCATCTAGTATCTCAGGGGCATAGTCCCATATCTGGCCCGCTAGCTACACAAACTCCTCTATAGCTGCCACACTATCAATAGTCGGGCCCCAATCTGTTATATCCTACCTCCGACGTGCATATAAATAGGTCCCCTGTGGTATCCCCTGCTGGCAACCATACTGCCACAAAACTCTAGTAACCAAGAATCTCTCAATCACAAAAGGTGTCCGCCCTATCAAAAATTGAGTCATGAAGATGTATGGCATCTCCAACCCATCCTCAGCCCAAACCTCACAACCTGTATACAGTCACCATATGACTGTATCAATGTTATCAAGTACCCTCCTCCAATGCTCCAGCTTGCCCAGCTTCCACTGGACAACTAATCCCCTATATCCATATGCGTTTGCACACCCAACAGGCCTATCTCTATCCACCAATGGCCTAGCTCGGGAATGTGCTCCCAACACCATACCTATAGAAGTGTCATACCAGTTGACAAACTATCGTAACCCAGGTAGACTACCTCATGCAAGTCCCTGTACAAATGGGCTAGCATAGACAATCCCCATGTGAACCTACGGCCCTGTGTAACCATCTCCTCTAGCACTAGTCCCCATCCCACAGATATTCCCTTCGACCTATGGTCGAGACATAGAAAACCACCTATGAATCCTGCCAATACCGATAGAAACGGCGCATAGTCCAAATCTAGAAACTCCTTCCACGGGATCTCATATCCACACACTATGTCATCATGAAATATCCAGTGAAGTGCCTTTGTCCTACCCTCCTTTGACTACTTATAAGGTAGTAGTGAACCTACTACAGGTATATGCAAGATCCGGTAACAATCCTCTAGGGTCACTGTCATCTCCCCTGTGGCAAAGTGGAAGGTATTCGTGTCACTATGCCATCTCTTTGCAAGCGTTGTAAGTAAACCCCAGTTCATAGTAAATCGAGGCATATCTAGTAGTGAAGACGGGCCGCATCTATCAATAGTGTCTAGATCAGCCTGTGACAACCGTGGTATCAATTCCCATGGTCTCGGGAACCACTCGCATGCTTGAACCACTCCCAATTGCTCTTCTCAAACAAAAAAACAAGTCCAATATCAGTTTCCTCATCAAAACATAGATATCAAAACCAAAATCACATCAAAAACTTGAAAACTTTGGAAATGTAATCAAGTTCTACATCATATCTATCCATATCAACTTGTAATACGACTCAAGTTTTCAAAAATCATAACAAACTTGTAACACAACTCAAGTTTCCATATCACATCAACTTGTAACACAACTCAAGTTTCCAACCCATATCAACTTGTAACACAACTCAAGTTCCATGATCATATTAGCTTGTAACACACTTCAAGCTTCACATATATCAACTTGAAACAATGCAAATCAAATCAAGTTCATATCAATTCCACATTAATATCTATATATAACTTGAAAAATTGCAAATCAAACCAAGTTATATCAGCACTCATATTGGACCAACTATCAAAACCATGACCGCAGACACAAAAACAAACAAATGACACTTATCCTGACAAAACTGACCTTATCCTACAAATTTTCCTCATTCACAAATCATCCTATCTCACAAAACCTACCACATGCGCTAACTAAATTTGGCTATGCGCTAAACCTATCCCATGCCCTAACCTATTTTCTCCACGCGCTATCCTATCTACCCCACATGCTAGATTGACTCTATGCGCTACCTATTCCTTCCAATGCATTATCTAATCTACCCTAAGCGCTAAAACCTCTATCATGCGCTAACCTAACCCATGCTTGCGCCACCTATCTAACCCTATGCGCTAGGTCAGACCTACATGCTACTTACCCCTACCCATTCGACTCCCTATGCATCCAATGTGCTAGGTTTACCCGATGCACTACCCTTTCAATGCTCTGCGCTGCCAAGTGTCCCTAATGTGCTAACCTTGAAAGTCTATGTGCTACCCTAAGTTTTCGGATGCTACCCAAAAGTTAACACCCCATGTGCTATGAAAGTTTTCATATGTGCTAACCGACTACCTATATGCGCTAAAACGAAAAAACTGCATGCTAAAATCCAAAACATGACCAAAAACGATAAAATAAAAAATCAAAAAGGGGTCAAACAGGTTGACTTACCGGTGGTCCATACATGGCAGGCCTCCGATACCTCTGAACGTGCTCGAATTGATGCATAGAATATGGAATAGGAATTTTGTCTTCTCTCCAAAAGTCTCTCTCTCCAAAGTCAACAAGCACAAATGAGACAAAACAATGCACTTTTCCCCTTTTATAGGGTAAAATGAAATTAGGGTTAGGGGATTGAGCATGTAATTTGCTCATGGTCTTCCTCGTATCCTCGCACACATCAATATCGGGAGATGAATCAATTTTAGCATTCAACATAGCCAAAATTTTACAATGCAAACACAATTATCAAATCAAATCAAATTTTCCAAATTTTGATTCATCTCCTGAGGGGGCATTAATTATCAAACATCATTTATCAAATCTAGGGCACGACATGAAAATATAAAAACAACACTGATCATAATCAAATTTTAGCGACACATCATTTTCTTTGAATTAACATGTGCACACACGTCACTTTAAAGAGGGGCAAAATGTAGACATATAAAAATGACTATATTCCTAAATGAATATTTTATGTTCATTTCTCTATTTAGTTAAATCTAATTTAATTGAATTATCCACATCCCTCTATTTAATTAAGTAAATTACTCAATTTATTTAATTAAATTCAACTAACCCCCTTTTAGGTCATTTAATTGAATAAATCATTTTATTTGATTAAATCTATTCTTCTAAACCTTTAAAAAAATTTACATTTAATTAAATAGGGAATCCCAACCCAATTTGTTAGGCCCAATATGGAAAGCTAATGTACTGAGAGGGGAGGGGTGAATCAATACTCCAAAACTTTTCTTGAATAATAACTTTACTGTTATGCATAAACAGAATAGTGCAACAACATAAAATAAAGTTAAAACAAATAGATAACAATCATACATGATTCACTCCATAACACATATATTTTGGTTATGCAGAAACTCTTGGTTAGAGAGAAAAACTGCGGTGGGGATGGCACCGACAACTTCACTACTACAATAATAAAGAGTGCTCGGTTGGAGCTACATTTTAGCTATTTCTGATAGCTTACCCTGTTAGGAGTAACAAGATCTGTTAGATCTACCTTGCTAAAGGATTTTACAACATTTATTTTGAATGCTCCACTTGGTTAGAGGCTTTACAATTTATAGACTTGATTAGAGTCTTTTACCCTATTAAAGGTTTCTCTTTCAACTTCACAATATTACAATAAAATCATTACAAATATCTGCAACTTTACATCTGAAATGTTATAGCAGATTCTATGTGCTCAGAATAAGATTAACTTGCTTATAGCATACCTCGGTAACCCATATAGTAACTCAGTAAACCCTTCTGTTTACTCTGTTCTTTGACTGTTCTCTGAAAACCTTCTTGGTGACCTCTGTGTCTTTGTGACAGTCTTCTTACACACATGCATACACCCTTAACTAATGTTGTATAAATAGATCTCTTAAGACGGTGATCGAATTCATTGCTTCGATCTTACAAACAAGATTCCTCAAATGAATAACTATACCAAATATTTCATTGGTTAGATTGATCTCAAAATCATACACAATCTTCTGGTGCAATTTCCAATGTAATAACCAGTTAGTTGTGCCTCGATCTTGTAACACATTTTCATATGCATGTCCAGGTTCAATGTATTTGGTAACACATTTCACTCAGTGTATATTAACTTGGTGTGTCATCTTTGCTACTCGGTAGTCATAAAAAGATACTCAGTAGACAACTCGGTGTATACTACGTTCTGTGACTGCTTTCGTCTGTAACTGACTAGACTATGCATACCGACTTCTCTATGTTTATCGACTGCATGATTCGGTAGTGTTAACTGACTAGAGTATATAGTTTGACTTTGAAAATAAAAACTAATGGCAATTTGATAAGTAGTAACAATCTCCCCTTTTGACATTAGTTGAGATGTTTGACAAAAACTACTTTCAAAGTCATAACTCAAAAATCTATATACTTTGCAAAATGACTATACTTGACAGTATATACAATAGTCAATGAAAGAGTATATTTAGATATACTCCCCTTATCATTATACTGTACATAACTCTGATTTTTGCATGCTCGATTTTGTGCTTGTGTGCTCTGCATACTCTACTCGGTATACTCCCCCTATATACAATACTCTGAATACTATATCAAAACTATATCACTCCCCAGATATAGTATCTCTCAACATATTGTATTACTCCCCAAAAAACTTAATTTCCATCTGGGGGTGGTAACTGATCAAAAATAGATTTATACTTCTTCCAGGCGTTGGTGAGTGCGACAGAAAGTGCATCTTTTACACTTTCCATTAAAGAATTTTGTGCTTGAATATCAGCCAATAGTGATATTAAGCCATCAAGAGTGGTTCCCTCTTGTGTAGTGGATAGGCATGTGGCTCAGTTAATCTATTCTTGAACTGATGAAAGATGAGGAAGGAATAATGTCTGGAGTGTCATTATATCCATCCTAATCTTATGTTCTTCATTTCTGAGTTCCAGTTGTTGAGCCATGAGCTGTTGAAGCTTGGTATAAAAATTTTGAACTGAATTGGGCTTAGAGATCAACTTATTTGAGAGACTGGTGATCTCTTTCTCAATTACATCATTTTTATTCTTGATATCTTTAATGAATATAGAAAATGCACAGTTTCTGAAATAAATAAAGAATATGCTTGAGTTGAGGGGACAACTCATCAATGAATTTGACAAGTTTGACTTTCCCAATAGCTAGAGCTTTTTGTACTTCTTCAATCATTTTTATAGTAAGCTCCTTGTCTTTGAGCTTGCTCAAGTACTCAGATGCATCAACTCTAGATGTTTCTATTTGATTTAAGAGTTCATCTAGTTGAATGTGGATGGCTACATCGGTTGACACTATAGTTGTAGGTAGCATATCGGATAGCAGTGTCTTCACCTTCTGAAGTTCTTTATTCTTCTTTTGTATGGCCATCTGTTTTTCTTGTTTGGCCTTTGCTTTGCATAGTTCACCAAAATCAATGAGTGCTTGCCCCTTTAATTTTGATATATCCACATTGGGCAACACTATTGGTTTAGATAAATCAATTTTGAAACTATGCTTTTTCACCTTCTTCTCTTTACCTTTGGTTGGTTGAACCAAGACAATAGCTTGAGAGGCTTGCTGACCCTCTGTAGGTTGCTCGGTAGAGGCAACAATTTGGTCAGTTCCTATAGTTGTTGTGGTGTCTTTTGGTGTCTCAGTACTGGGTGTCTCAGCTGCTACATTTTCGATGCTCGAGGGTGCTTGAGAGGTCTGGTCTTGAGTAGTCTCTTCTCTTGTTGTAGACTTGTGACCTTTGGTGCCTTGTGCTATATCTTGAGGAGCTTCGGTAGAGACAGGTTGAGTGATCGGTGGATAAGGCTGAACTTGTTCTAAAATGGATTCACTAGATACAAGTTTTACATATGTAGTGCCTTCTATCATCTCCTGCTCTTGTTCCTCTGTATCCATGACATCTTCATCAATTTGAATAGTGTCAATCGAGTCTTGCTCGGTAGCATCAAGACCGTGCTTGGTGACATCAATGATTTCAACTTTAGATTGTTCACTGGCATATTTGATTTTGAAGATTTCTTGCCATTTTACTTTTGTCTCATTTTCTACATCAATATATAGCCCATTCATCAGTTTTAAGGCTCTCTGTTTGACAATAAATTTTGAAGTGTAGGTTGTCAAATGTTCCTTTATTTCTGCTACAAACATATCAGGAAATAGATGGACTAGACTTCTTTCTCTGATTTGTTTCTCTGAGTCCATTGCATACTTCCACCTGTTATCAATATGCAAGTAAAGTTCATTTGGAAGTGACTTTACTAGTTCTAATGGAGCTAGCTGAAACTTTAGAAGTGTACAGATGAAAGCTTCTTCAATTTGTCTCTTCTCATCATTATTTCTTGTTTCATACTTGACATATCTAAAAGAACCAAATTGACCATATTCTTTTAGATTGGCACAGAAGTTTTCAAAACTATGTATATTTACCTTCTTGCTCTTGACAATCTGGAATTTGTTGGCATCCTCAGATTCTATATCACTAGACTCTTTTGCCAGAATGAGTCTCTGAGTAGATTTCTTGTATGTCTTGGTTACCTTGGGAGTAGTAACATTCTTTTGTTTCTTACTCGATGATGCAGCTGATGCTCTTGTATTAGGTCTCTTTGTTGGAGGAGTCGGTAGGGCCTTTGAAATATCCTGTTTCTTTCTTTTCAATACTTTACCCTTAGGCACTTTGGTGCTCAATGTTATTGCTACCTCTTGAGCTTCTGATTCCTCTTCGGTGATGGCAAGAGTACCTTTGACAATTGTGGAGGAAGATTCTTCTCCGAATTTCTTCGTTAAAACCTTTATCATCTTTATTGCTTTCCTTGTAGCTTTGGGTACTACAATGCTCATTTTTACTTTTCCCTTCACCTCTTCATAGGTTCCATACCTTAGTTTGGTAGCATGCCTTGGTAATGAAAGATAGGCATCAATTTGTTGTTGTGTGATATCAAAGTCAATCTCATAACCCATAGGTGGAAAATATTGAGTTCTTGGTTCCACAACATTCACATAACAGTAATCAGTATCTACCTCAAAGCATATATCATCTTTATATTTCTCCACTAGCTGGGGTGGAATTCGATACCTATTGTGCATCTTCTCTTGAAATTTGATGTAATAATCATCCATTATGTCATTGAAATTATCACTTAGCATCTTGATAAAGTCATTAATCTGATGGGTGATTGGTCGGTGTAGCTCCCAAACTACTTTGCCGACTGATGGAAAGAATTTTTCAAAGTAGAAAAACATGCATACAAGAAGTGAACCAAACTTTAGTGTATGTGCCGAGCTATTATTCTTCGGCTTCCTTATTGTGTTTAGGTTCTCAAACAATTTTTTCAGTAACACTTCACATAAATCAATTTTCATTCGCTTTTTCATAATTTTATAAGCTATGCAACTGCGACACAGGGTACACTATTTTCCCTTACTGATTGGAAGAAACAGTAACCGATTACTCTAATGGCAAACTTAAGTTCTGCATCAGTGACATTGCTTAGTTTTAATCCTCTATAATCAGATTCAACTCCAGTTAAACTAATTAATACCTTCTGTGATATCATCTTTTGTGCTCGTGCATGATCATAGATAGGATAACTGGTGATCACATGAATGATTTCCTTGGTGATTTTGAATGGTTTCTCTTCTAGCCACATGAAATCATCATGAACTTTTCTCAAAACAAACTTGACCCATTGGGGCTTGAACACACGAGGGTAGGTTAGGGCTTTAGTCAATCCTTTGATCTTGATGTGTTCATACTTGCTGTTTAATTTACCATCTATGCACAATTCATCATAGGTATCTTTTATCTCAACATGACTGAGTTCTTCAACATGGCATTTGGTGAAGAATCTAACATCTTCAACTAACAAGACTTGATCCGGGATGAGTGAAAAGGTTGTTTTGTCATCCGGTTCAGAGGCGACTTTAGGAGTCAAAGTGTATTTCAGTGAGGGCTTCTCTACATTCTTGACAACTATGGGATCTTGGATCTTGGGCACCATTGTAGATTTCAGGTAAAACTTAGCAAACTATCCTTAGGGTTTGACGGTTTACAAAAGGCAGATGCTTCACACTCAGCAGATAATAACAATTTGATAAGATCGGAAACTAGGTTAACAATGCAATGAGATTTGATGTAAATACCTTGAAATTCACTCTGAATGAGGTTTGATCACCTTGATTCGCTCTACTCTGCTCTTTCGAAAACTTGGTGAATGTAAATGATCGCAAAAATGCGTTTAAGTACACAAAATACCTTATCGGGCTCCGTGCGGGTTAGGTCAAAACATTAAATGCACTCGATTCACCTTTAACCAATTTACTCTCTTTTTTTGTTTTAACTGAGTAACCAAATTACCTTCATTTACCGACTTGACAGGCTTCCTTGACAGGTTTCCTATAAAGTACTTTTGATAGAATTTCAAACTTACTAATGCATATTAACTATGCAGATTTTGAATTTAGTACATAATAGAATAGGAACTGTTATGATTTTAACCTTCAGAGAATGCAGTCCCTTCATACCTTTGCTAATTAATTTGGAATAGGTGCACCTAACTCGGTAGGTAAGGTGCTTTCTTCATTTGACAAAATTTCCTTCTTTTTCCAAATCATCTTTAATTTTTCTTTTATTTCTTCAGTGTCTCCTCTAGGTTGATCTCTGCAATCTCCAGCTAAATGTCCAACTTTGTGACAATGAAAACATGCCATACTAGGATTTCTCCATGATCTTCGGTTGTTCATTCCAAACTTTATAAAACAGTTGGCACTAATATGTCCATATCTTCCACAACATTCACACCATATCCTTGTATTGTAATCCCATGGTACCACTACATATTGTCAGTAAGGATCTGTGTGAGTTCGGTAACCTCTGGTGTTTGCTCGGTGTGCAGACCACATGTAGTTCTTTTGCTTAAGCCAACACTTCTCAGTACTATGTCCATATCTATTGCAGTTTCTGCAAAACCCTTTGAATTTTTCCTTCTAATAGTTGTTAATAGACTTTGTCCTACATTGACTAGATGTGTGACCATATTTATTACAATTGTAACAATAATCATTGGACTTAGTGATATTCGGTTGCTTACCTTTTCTTATTTGGCATATGTTGGTAGTGTGACCTTGATTTCCATAGTAGTAGCAAATAGGCTTCTTTCTTTTGATGTTATTCCTTTTTTCAGCTTGCTTTGATGATTCTCCTCTCTCAGTAGTATGAATTCCTTTCTTGGTAGAGTCTTTTCCTTTGTAATTGAGTCCTGCATCTTTGTTGGGTCTTCTTGTATTTAGTTGCTCATCCAACATCTTTGATGCTTCATAACCCTTCTTCAGTGTTTCTTTGGATTTCTTCTATGTTTCAAGTTCATCAGTCAACCTTGATACTTTAGGTTTCAATGCTTGATTTTCATCATTCTTTAGAATTGCTTCATGATGTGCATAACCTAGTTGATCTGTCATATTTTGTTGAATCCTAGTCAATCTTATGATTTCATCATTTTGATCAGATACTAAGACTTCAAGTTGTTGTTTCTCTCTTTGTAGATCTCTTTCTTTATCCTCAGCTATCCTTAATGCATCTAGATTTTCAGTCATTTGTGTGCTAAAATGTTCATGTTCTCTATTCATTGCTTTTAGTTGATCAGCTAGTGCTTTGTTCTTTTCTTTCAATACTCCAATCATTTCTTTAGTCTCTTCAAATATACTGTTCTCAGATGATGTCTCAATTTGTTCCACTAAATCTTGAGAATCCTGCAAGTCATCAGAAAATCTTCTTCTTAGTTTCAAAGATTTTTGCATTTTCTTTTGCATGTCTGCAATCACTTGAATAGCATGATCCAGCTCTTCTTGCATATATACAATCCTCCGAGATTGTTGGTAGCTTCCATTGATAAGATCTTTCTCTTTAGGCAGTTAAACCCTTTTCCAAGATTGAAGCTCTAATACAAATTGTTAGGCCCAATATGGAAAGCTAATGTACTGAGAGGGGACCGGTGAATCAGTACTCCAAAACTTTTCTTGAATAATAACTTTACTATTATGCATAAACAGAATAGTGCAGTAACATAAAATAAAGTTAAAACAAATAGATAACAATCGTACATGATTCACTCCATAACACATATATTTTGGTTACGCAGAAACTCTTGGTTAGAGAGAAAAACTACGATGGGGATGGCACCCACAACTTCACTACTGCAATAATAAAGAGTGCTCGGTTAGAGCTACATTTTAGCTATTTCTGATAGCTTACCCTGTTAGGAGTAACAAGATCTATTAGATCTACCTTGCTAAAGGATTTTACAACATTTATTCTGAATGCTACACCTGGTTAGAGGCTTTACAATTTATAGACTTGATTAGAGTCTTTTACCCTGTTAAAGGTTTTTCTTTCAACTTCACAATATTACAATAAAATCATTACAAATATCTGCAACTTTACATCTAAAATGTTATAGCAGATTCTATGTGCTCAGAATAAGATTACCTTGCTTATAGCGTACCTCGGTAGCCCATATAGTAACTCGGTAAACCCTTCTGTTTACTCTGTTCTTCAACTGTTCTCTGAAAACCTTCTTGGTGACCTATGTGTCTTTGTAACAGTCTTCTTACACACATGCATACACCCTTAACTAATGCTATATAAATAGATCTCTTGAGACGGTGATCTAATTCATTTCTTTGATCTTACAAACAAGATTCCTCGAATGAATAACTATACAAAATATTTCATTGGTTAGATTGATCTCAAAATCATACACAATCTTTTGGTGTAATTTCCAATGTAATAATGGTTAGATGTGCCTCGATCTTGTAACACGTTTTCATATGCATGTCCAGGCTCAATGTATCTGGTAGCACGTTTCACTCAGTGTGTCATCTTTGCTGCTCGGTAGTCATAAAAAGATACTCGGTAGACAGCTCGGTGTATACTATGTTCTATGACTGCTTTCCTCTATAACTGACTAGACTGTTCATACGGACTTCTCTATGTGTACCAACTGCATGATTTGGTAGTGTTAACCGGCTAGAGTATATAGTATGACTTTGAATATAAAAACTAATGACAATTTGATAAGTAGTAACACAATTGAATTAAATTAACTTTATTTCAATTAAATCCTATTTCTCCATCCACTTGCAAAATCCTACATCTCCCACTTGCCTCCTAAACCATATTCCTTACCCCTTCTAGATTCTTCTAATCACTTCTAATTTAGCCTAACCTATCTCCTAAATATTGTCACATCCCTAAGCAAGGGGAAGTCACTTCCCAAACCCTTAAAGTCTTTGATAACCATTAAAGGCTTCAAGTCTCCAACAACTTTGTCTTCCAAACCATTAATGGTTAAGTCAAACCTCTTGCATGATTAGAGACTTTCTCTAAACTCAACCTCCATGTAACCCAAGGGTCTCATCAAGCATTTATTGCTTTGACCATGGTTAATCCTTAATCTTTTACATAAGAGTTTATCCTTTGGATAAAACCTTTATCCATTGGAAAACCCTAACCTAACCTTAACCCTTACCTCTTAAGGTAACCTTGAGGTCTTCTCAAGCATTTAATGCCTCCTACCTCTCTTCTCAACCCAACCTTATGTTGACAATTGTCACCATTTCATTAGTGCAAATTGCAAACATGGATTCCCAACTTTCAAACTCAACCCTTGATTAACTCTTTCAATCCTGGCCATCCATTGCCCTATTTTTGCTAAAAATAGAGCTCTCCATCCTCCATTTTATAGATCCAAGTCTTTAGCATCATACTTATACTAAAATCCATCCAAGCTCTAAAATATCATTTGTGCTCATCATTTAGCCTCTCTTTTCAATAAGAATTAATCTAAATATGCATGTTTAGAGTATTTTCCTTATCATTTAGCTTAATCATAGACTAGTATATCTTCCTAGGATAGTCTTGCTACTAGTCTTGTCATCTTATAATCTAGTTTATTACATTTATAGGATCATGCATAGCTTAGGATGCATTCCATCTTAAAATCAACCAAAGCATCCCTCGTTCTTGCATTTGTCATCCGTAAACGACTTTGCTCAGTGATCTGAGAGTAAAGACATTGGTTTGAGGGACCTTGTGAGATAGAGAACCATGGAACCAACCTTGGGAAGTTGAGTCATTCTTCATGACTCCATAACTTGCACCAAGAAGTCCCGTGGGTGTGTGAGAAAGGCTCGTTAGGCTTCATTTTTCACATTTTAAGTTCTATTGGCTTGGTTTTCCTGCATACAAGATCTTATATCATATATATACAAACCCTCAACCACAAACAATAAGGTTAGCCACCAGATACTAAAACAATTACATAATTACAAAATATGTTAGCTAGAGACCAAACAAATAATATTCAATTGATAAGACATCCTGGAAACACATCAAGAAGTCCAATCCACACATTACACTATGTCGGTCCATAACCTAGATAAACCGGGACCCAATCACCATCAATATCTTGGATCTCCACTAGAAGCCACAACAACACCACTTCTACATAACATCAAAGATCTTTAACAATGCTCTGTTAGTGAAACCCTCACTGGAACAACAAACCAAGCTTGCCAGCATACAAGATAGCATCCGATCACCAGATCAAAACTAACCAGCTGACCAAGAATTCGAGAAGCATGAATACGCCAATTCTATAAGCCAAAACATACTGGAGTATACTAGATCATCATGATCTAATCCAGCCATATCCCAAATAGCCTACCGGGACTAGAAGGATACTGGTAAAGAAACCAAAACAACTAGTGTTGACATTAATGACAAAACATCAATGCAACACATAATCAATTCCTCTAAATGGCCAACAAAAGCCATTGGAGGTACAACCACAACATTATCTACAACTGTTTCTTTCTAGATCCTTCCATGGACATGCCTATGAAAGACCCAGCATGAGGGTTCGAAGTAGAATCTTTGAACTGCATCATGGTGAGTTGGTAGTCCGTGAGTGTATAACACATATTGGAAAAAAAATTATAACGATTAAGAGACAACTTCTCCCTCAATGTTGACTACAAGTTTTTGGTGTAGGAGAACTTCTTGTGACATGGAGGCACATGAAGCCATTTTGGTATAGAACATGGATTCAAGGGTCTAAAGGACCTAGAAATGATGTAATAAATCCTATTAAGGCATTTGAATGTAATAGGAAGAATGAAATGAGTTATGAGTGCAAATGGACCTAATAGGGGTCATTAAGTCTAAATATGTAAAAATGGCACAAAGGATGCCTAATGAGTTTAATTAGGTTGTGTTGAGTCATTTTGATGTAATAAGGCTCAAATAAAGCCTTTGGTGTTGATAAATTGGGTTTAAGAGTATTATGTCTAGTATTGCCAAATTCAAATTTGAAACCCAACAGTTAGTTAGCCAAACAAGAGGTTTAGGTTTTTGTTAGGGAGAAACGTAGTTATGGTCGGTTTGGGAAGGTTTTATTGATTTATACCTCATGTTACATGACTTGGAGAGGTAAGGTTGAAGTTTGGGGAAGAGTCTCAATTGCATTGTACGGACAACTTCTTTTGTAATATAAAAATCTCAAAGTTACTTTCTTGATTTTGATTATTTCTCTAATTTTGAGGATTGGAAATGGATTTCAAGTGATTCATTTGTTTATTGATGAGAATTTTAATCCATTTTGAAGGTTTCTACATATGTTTTTTTATCATTTATTTTGACTGTCCCAAAGAACCCTATCATAGGTGCTCTTTTTGTGTTAGTTTGGAGTCAAAATGAGAAGTTAGGGCTCATTACTCTTTATGTATTTAGTGTTTCTTGAGGAATGAGACCCTATCAATGTATTTTAAACTAACCCAGTGGCAATAATGCAGGGAAAAGAGATTGAATAGGTGATCACCAAGAAAAGTGATTGTTTGTGTGAGAAAAAGCATGAAAATGGAGGCATGAGTATAGAAGCAGATGAAGTAGCTTAACAAGGGTTTTTTTTTATGTTGGAAGATTTTTTTGGGGGTTGAATAAAAGGATAAAAGAGCCTTGGTTGATTCTGGAAGTGAATGGAGGAGTGGTTTTGAGAAAGCCCTAGGTTAGCAGGCCTAAAAAGGAGGGTTTGATATCTAACTTGTCAAATGAGTGTGTCTTTCCTTGAAAATTGGAAAATATATTTTGTTGGAACATTTTTAAAGACTCTTTTTTGGTTTGGTGTTGTGGTAGTACCATTTGTTGGTACTTGCTTTGAAAAAAAGGGCTAATTGGGCCTAGTTGGTGTGTAGCAGGGTATTGGTCAGGGTATTTTGTCCAAAGGAACCATAACTGAGTTTCACATGTGTTATGAAACTTCCAAAATGGTATCTATAAGTCCAATTTATTTTTCAAGTGTTTTGGGGAAACGTTGAACTAAGTGGGAAAAACTGGTCTGGCAAGGCTACTAGGATAAGGCCTAGGTTGCACTCGGGTAAGAGGGTTTTTTGTAAAACAAGAAAATGGGTATGTGTTTATGGTTGAGGAAAGTTGTTTGGGGCATATGAAGACCCTAGGAGGTATTATATTTATTGTTTGAGTTGGTAATCCAAATTTGAGTTCTTTGGTGAAGGAAAAGACTAGAAAACCTTGAGGGTTTCTAAGGTCAAGTTGTGAAAACAACAAGTATTTCCTATTTGGGTGTTTAAAGGATATTGTCTTATGCATCATAGTAGTATCAGAGCCACTAGTAGGTTCTTGATGGAATTAAGGAAGAGGGAGAGTTTGTGCACTAGTTGGGGTACATACAAGATGCCTCCTAAACAACAAATAGCAAGGGAGAACCAAGAGTTGAGATAAACCTTGGAGATGGAAAGGAGAGAAAGGAGAGAACAAGAAGTAACTAGGGTAGAGAGATGAGACAAATGAGAAGGGAGAATGCAACATTTCAAGCAAGTTTGGAAGGCTTGGAGAGAGGATCTAGAAGAGGACCACAAAATGAGGAAGAAGATGATGAAGCAAATGATGGAGCCGATGAGATTGGTTTGAGTATACCAAGGACACTTGGGGAGTGTTTTCAGTTGGCTATAAGGGATGAAGAAAAGGTAAAGAGGAAGAAAGAGAGACAAGGAGGAAGTGGTAGAAGTAATGAAAATAGAGGAAAGGGCAGCAGGCCTAACAATGAAGGACAAGGACAAGGCAGCAATGATAAGAGTAAGGAGTCATTGTTTTATCAGAGAAGTGGATACAAAGGTGGAGACAAATTTGGATCAGGTAGAGGATTAGGAGTCTTCACGGGAAGGTGTTTCACATGTAATGAAGTTGGTCACACTTCCTTCAAGTGTCTAATGAATGATCAAGGTGGCAAGAAGATTGAGAAAAGAGTCCAGTTGGCCCAAGGGGAAGAACAACCAACAGAAGGGAAAGTTTGTATTGCTGCTCTAGAACTTGAGGGTGACTTTCTAATGTTTGGAAGATGTTGTTGGTATTATGGATGACTTCATCATGTGTTGCATTCATTTTGTCATTGATGTCAGCACTTATCTTCTTGGAGGTCTATATTGTTGTTTTGGTACTATAGTTATATTGGTTTACTGTTGAACCGACACTATGGTTCACCGGTATGGTTAGTGGCTTATGCATAGTCACCGATATATGTTCACCAATAGGTTATATTGTTCACCAAAAGCGATGATATCTTGGAGATCATTTGGTTATGTCAAAGACATGGATTGGAAGGTTGGATCTGGTGTTTTTCTTATTGGTCTAATCAGACTGACAGATTTGTCTTAACCGACAAATAGGTTTGGGTTATGAACCAGTACATATTATCTATTCCAGATCAGCATGTCATGTTATGGAAATGGTTTATTGATTGGTTAATGTGGTAAATCTATTGAGCCAACATGTTGTATCACATCAAGACTTATGTGTTATTGATTTAATTGTAATATCTTTAGTGAGATGACCTATACATTTGGTCTTAGGTTTTGTATAAATGATTGTAAGATATTATTGAAGCTCAGAATAAGGTTATGGTATGAGTGTGTTAGAATATTGAAGAGTCAAAATAAGAAGATCCTTGTGCGAATCACACAAACATTATTTGAAGGTTGAAGGAAGGTTATGAAGGTGTTTTGACACTCATGTTCAAAGCTTAACCAATACTGAATCCAGCATTGCAGATGCTAATTTAAGCAGTACATTATCATTGGATTTAACCATCTAATTGTGTAGTCAGTGTGACTCATATTTTGCGATTGAGAAGTGAGCTCTAGGTGGTTGGCCTTTTTGCATGTATAGAACCCATTTGTATACGCATACTATCTGTAGTAGTATCATCTGATTGTGGGTAAGGTTTCCCACTGTGGTTTTTCCCTTACCAGGTTTGCACGTCAAAATCTCTATGTCATGTGTCGTGGATGTTGTTTCTCTTTTTGTTTTATGCATTAAGTTAAACTTGCACTGCTATATCTATTAATCTTCTTTATCAACACTTAAGTTTGGTTTACTAGCACTAAGTTTAAGTTAGAATAATTTACATTTGGTTTATAATTTATTGTAAACTAGTTGACAACTGATTCACCCCCCCCGCCCCCTTTCATTTGTCCTTCCTAGGACCTAACAATTGGTATCAGAGCTAAGTCCTCTTTTTGCAGAAGCCCAATAGCTTGAGGATATCCTATGGAAACAAATATTTTCAGGAAGGAGAGTCTGAAACTTGATGGAACTAACTATGGCATATGGAAAATTAGAATGGAAACACATCTGAACTGCATTGGAAGAGATATATGGGATGTTATGAAGAATGGCTATGTTGCTCCTATTGCGAATCAACCTCATCCACCAACATTGGATAAGGACATGGACAATGATTGCAAGCAAGAGAAGCACTTCTGAGCATATTATTAGATCAACAAATCATGGAATTATCAGACCGATCTACTGCTAAAGATTTTTGGGATAAACTGGAAACACTGAATGAAGGAGATACCACTATCCAAATTGCAAAACTGGAATGTTACTGGGTTAGGTATGAAAATTTAAAAATGGAAGAAGATAAAAGAATTTTTGCATTTATGGAAAGAGTTAATGAAATTGTTTTAGGACTACAATGTTGTGGAGGATCCTTAAGTGAAGATGAAATTGTGTCTAAAGTTTTAAGAGCATTGCCACTGGCTTACAAAATGAAAGTGACTGCTATTAATGAAATGAGAACAATGCCTAATACCTCAGTTTCTAGAGATACTTTGGTTGGAAAAATTTCAGCATTTGAACTTGAGAAATTTGGTCCTATTGCTATTGTAAAGACTGATTTAGCTTTCAAAGCATCATCATCAACATCATCAGCATCTGACAAAATTGATTGAACTTGAAGAAATTGAAGCACTATTTGCAAGGAAGATGCCTAAAGGTCCAATAGGAAGTAAGTATGAAGGTAAAGCAACTTTCAAATTTTTTAATTGCAATAAAGTTGGTCATATGGTTTCTAGGTGTCCTGATAGACATGCAAGACTAATGGAGGAAGCAAAAAGATCATATAAGCCTAACCCTGAATATAAGAGATACAGAGTTAAGAAAACAAAGATAAGTCATGTTACTATGCAGATGAAGGTGTTACAGATGATTCAGATGAAGATCCAGCAGATAGCAGATGGGATTTTGTTGCAATAAAAGAAGATCAACCAATACCTACTGTCAAACCTGTAGAGCAGGCACTGGCAACAAAAATTGAAGAAAAAGATGAATGGATTATAGATTCTAGATGCTCACATCATATGACTGGTCATAAAAGCAAATTCTTATCTTTTTCAGGAAATTCATGGAGGTCTAGTAAGGTTTGGAGATGATAAAGCTTGTTTAATCAAAGGAAAAGGCACTATATCTTTGGATGGTAAGCACAATACTGACAATGTTTATTATGTAGAAGGATTAAAGCATAATTTTTTGAGTGTTGGTCAGTTAGTGGAAAAAGAATTTCAATTACAATTCAAGAATGGAAAATGAAAAATCATAAACAGAACTGGATTGGAGATTACAACTGGTAATCAGTCTAAAGGTAATATCTTTCACTTGAATACCAGTGATAAGACATGCTTGATTGCACACATTGATGAAAGTTGGTTATGGAATAAAAGACTTTTTCATGTGAATTTTGATTTCATTATAAAGATCAGTTCAACTAAGGCAGTAAGGGATTTACCTAAGATTGTGAAACCTCATAATCTGGTATGTAAGGAATGTCAAATGGGAAAGCAAGTTAGAACAACATTTAAGAGCATTACTGAGAAATCCAATAATATTCTTGATTTAATTCATACAGATTTCTCATTAAATGTTCATAATATGGATTTCTCACTAATACTCTTAAATTCATAATACTAAGGGAGGAAGAAATGCTCTTAAATGTAAACTAAAAAGAATATGAGGTAATGCTGACAATAATTTGTATTACAAAGTTACCAATGATCACATTTTGGTTATTGAAGTCTTTGTAGATGATATCATTTTTGGAGGTGAACATGGATTATGTAAGGACTTTGCTAACAAGATGTAGGAAGAATTTTAAATGTCTATGATTGGAGAGATAAAAAAACTTCTAGGTTTGCATATTTCACAAACAGATGAAAGTATATCCATATGTCAAACAAAGTACTTCAAGGAACTTTTGAAGAAATTTGGTATGGAAAATTCTAAACTGGTAAGCACTCCTATGACTACAACTGATAAATTGACATTGAAGGATGATTCAGCTCCTATTGATCCAACAAGGTACAAATCCATGATTGGAGGTTTATTGTATTTAACACAAACCAGACCTAATATAATGAATGCAGTATGTATTGTTTCAAGATTTCAAATAAATCCTAAAGAAAATCATGGAATCAGCAGTTAAAAGAATTTTCCGGTACCTACAAGGCTCAACAAATCTTGGTTTATGGTATCCTAAAGATGAAAATTAGGCAGGAGATGTAGCTAACAGAAAGAGTACCACTGGTGGTGCATTCTTTCTTGGTAAAAGATTGATCTCAAGGATCAACAAGAAGCAAACTTGTACATCATTATCAACAACAAAATCAAAATATGTTGTAGCAGCAGCTAATTGTACTCAGGTATTATGGATCAAGAAAATGTTTAAGGATATAAAGGTAAAATGCAAAGAACCAATAAATATTTATTGTGATAATTCAGTAGCAATTGATATATCAAAGAATCTAGTATTTCACTCTAAGACAAAGCATGTTTCTATTAAGTATAATTTTCTGAAAGAAAATGTTGAAGCAAATGAAGTGAAATTAGTTTATGTGAATACTAAAGAGCAAATTGCAGATATCTTTACAAAGCCTTTGCCTAAGGAAACATTTGAATATCTCAGAGAGCAACTTGGACTAATAGAAATATCTTTTTCCAGCTTTGATGGAGGAGAGCTACTTCTTAGGGGGAGTAGTTGGTTAAATGTTATGTTTTGTTTCTTAACTACTTTGTCATTTGATGTCAAAGGGTAAGAGATATCTATGGAAAAAAATTGTATTTTGGGAGAGATGATTATTCTCTCTGGAGAGATGTATTTTGGTTTTTGTTTCTGTTACAAAACTTTGTATTGATCTACCTTTGGGAGATTGTTGGTTTAATGTTTTTGGCATTCTGTTTTTGGCACTTAGATGTTTTTCCATCTAGTGTTGCCATCAATGCCAAAGGGGGAGATTGTTGGTATTATGGATGACTTCTTCATGTGTTGCATTGGTTTTGTCATTGATGTCAACACTTATCTTCTTGGAGGTCCACATTGTTATTTTGATATTATAGTTATATTGGTTTATTGTTGAACTGTCACTATGGTTCACCGGTATGGTTAGTGGCTTATGCACAGTCACCAGTATATGTTCACCAGTAGGTTATGTTGTTCACCGACAGTGATGATATCTTGGAGATCATTTGGTTATGTTAAAGAAATGGATTGGAAGGTTGGATCTGGTGTTTTGCTTATTGGTCTAATCGGATTGACAGATTTGTCTTAGCCGACAGATAGTTCTAGGTTATGAACTGATACATATTATCTATTCTAGATCAACACAACACATTATGGAAATGGTTTATTGAATGGTTAATGTGGTAAATGTATTGAGCTAACATGTTGTACCACATCAAGACTTATGTGTTATTGATTTAATTGTAATATCTTTAGTGAACCGACCTATACATTTGGTCTTAGGTTTTATATAAATGATTGTAAGATCTTATTGAAGATCGAAATAAGGTTATGGTATGAGTGTGTTCGAATATTGAAGAGCCAAAATAAGTAGATCCTTGTGTGAATCATGCAGACATTATTTGAAGGTTGGAGGGTTATGAAGGTGTTTTGACACTCATGTTCAGAGCTTAACTAGTACTGAATCCAGCATTGCAAATGCTAATTTAAGCAGTACATTATCATTGGATTTAACCATCCTATTTTGTGGTTGAGCAGTGAGCTCTAGGTGGTTGGCCTTTCTGCATGTACAGATCCCATTTGTATACACTGTTGGCATTACAGTAAGAAATATTGTTGATATTCAATAAGGATATTGAAAAGGTTGTTGAAGATTATTGATATAACTGAAGAAGGATGATAATTATCTTTATAACATTATTTTTTCATTGATGTCAAGAAATTGATTATCTAATTCAGTATGATGTTGCCATATCTTGAGAAGATTGAATAGAAGAGAATTAAGATGTTGGTAAAAGACACAGAAAGAATGTGATGAATAAAGGGAGGAATAAGTTATTCAATGGGCAACTATTACCGAGTTAGACAATGATGAGATCATGATGTTTAGATTATTTTGATATCCTATATATGTTATCGATTGTAAGGTTAATACTATACTATGTTACTGAACAAGGAACCTAGTCAGTAAACCCTAAGGTTATCGATATCAATTAATGAAGGCAAAATTTCTACTAAGTAAAGTTTAGTATTTACCGAGTTGCAACCAAGTTATGATAGTGTGCATGGGATGGATAAAAGTATTATTTAATGAAGAACAATAATTAGCTAGAAATGTATAAATGATTGGTATGCCGTGTATGAAGTTTGTTAAGGATCTATGGCGAAGGAAAATCATTAGGAAGATCTATAGTGCAAATTGAATCGCAATAACCTTGTGCAAGTTCCAAGAAGGGAATGCAAGTCCCGAGGTAAGGTAAAACATTTTCAGATCGAAATGATACATTGAACCTAGTCATGTTTGAAGATCTGATGGCTAAGATTGATCATGGGAAATGTTGTCAAGGAGATTAAGTGGTTAGTAATTGTTTAAAAATAAGGAAGTGTTGATAAACAATGCATGCGAGCAAGTGTATGCATAGGGATGCTACATAGTGATTACCGAGCACAGAAGCTTGAAGACCTGTTTGAATAATAGAGTAGAGAGCCTAGTAGATGGACAAGATAAGTCCCATGACAAGATTGTTTTGAGAAAATAAGAATCTTCTTTAGCATTTTAGATGTGAAGTTGCAGATAGATTTTATTACTGTTATTTTGTAAGTGACATAAAATCTCTTAACCGAGTGGACTTGACAGTCTTATATGTAAACCCTCTAGCAAGGTAACATTCTAAAGAGAGTGTTTGAAATCCTTTAACAAGGTCACTTCTAACAAAGTGAAGATCCTAATAGATATGAGAGAAATCCCTTAACTGGGTCACATCTAGCAATGTGTTTGTAATCTTTAACAGGATTTGCTTTTAACCGAGTATACTCTAGAAGAGTATATTTCTTAGTGGGTCCAAAATCCCACAATGGTTTTTCCCTATTTGGGTTTCCACATTAAATCTGGTGTTATGAGTGTTATGATTATGTGTTCTTAAGTTTGCATGTTTAACAGTTTTTTGGTTAAGTTGCTGAAGTATAAGTTACCGAGGTTGAATCTGTTGATTTATGGAAGTTTAAGTTTGTATGACTCACCCCCCCCTCTCATCTTGTTAGCTATTGGCATTTATACTTTACATCAAGTATCAGAACTAACAATTGGTATCAGAGCTAAGGACTTCGGAAGAAAAATTTTAAAGGTACTTGAGGCAAATATTCGAAGATGTATAAAAGGGATACACCGAAGCTGAACAAGTCAAGTTTCTCCAGATGGCAGAAAAGGATGAAGGTACATTTATCAGGAATTGGAGAATATGCAACATATTATCTGGAGAATGATTACATTGCACTAAGCACCAACCCTATGACCTTGGAAGAGATTAAACTAAACAATACAGGATATCGAATAGAATTTTAGAAAGGAATTGTCAAAGTTCATGACAAGCATGGAAAGTTAGCTGCTACTGGGACACAAACAAAAGGTAATACATTTCATCTTGACTCAACTCTGAACAAGTGTCTTTATGCAAAGATAGATGATACCTGGTTATGGCATAAAAGGTTTTGTCATGTAAATTTTGATAATCTGATCAAAATAAGTAAGAAGCACCAAGTAAGAGGTCTACTGAGTCTTGAGAAACCTAAGATTGTTGTGTGTTGAGGATGCCAGATGGGTAAGATGACAAGATCAAGATTTACAAGTAAGTCCTACACTTCTAAGGGAGTTTTAGATCTAGTACACACTAATCTTTGTGGTCCTATGAAAGTTCAGAGTTATTATGGTGATAAGTATTTCATATTATTTGTGGATGATTACTCAAGGATGATGTCAGTAATGTTTTTAAAAGAAAAGTTAGAAGCTTTTCAAATGTTCAAATGGTACAAGGCAAGAGTTGAAAATGAAATAGGAAGACAACTGAAATGTCTTAGATCTGATAGAGGAGGAGAATTCACTTCTGATGAATTTAACTTATACTACAATGATCATGGTATAAAGAGGCAAGTATCTGCACTGAGAACACCTCAGCAAAATGGGATAGCCGAGAGAAGAAACAGATCAATTGTGGATTGTGCAATAACCTTGATGATAGAAAAGAGGGTACCTCAAATATTTTGGAGAGAAGCAATCAGCACTACAGTTTACACCCTAAACCAAGTTCAACTGAAGAAAGGAACTATGAAGACACCTTATGAGATCTAGTATGACAAGAAACCTAATGTAAGTTACTTTAAAATCTTTGGAAGTAGATGCTATGTTCACAAAGATGACATAAATGGAAAGTTTGATCAGAAAAGTGAAGAAGGAACATTTCTTGGTTATTCTTCTAGAAGTAAAGCATTTAAATGTCTGATCAAATCATCTAGCAAAATAGTGGAAAGTGCAAATGTGAAAATTGATGAATTTGCAGAAATAAATGATGAAGCAAATTCCAAAGAACTAGAAGATTATGAAGAATTTAGTTATGTTCAACCGAGAAGTACTACCAAGAATACTGCTGAAGAAAATAAAGATAATGTTTAGCTACCGAGTGATGAAGAAGATCATACAAAACCTACCGAGCCTATATTAGCCAAATATGTCAGAAGACATCATGCATCAAGTCAGATTATAAGAGATAAGGATGATCCAGTGATGACAAGAAACAAACTGAGATAGAACACATGTTTGATTTCAGAATTTGAACCGAGAATAGTGAAAGAAGCATTTAATAGTGAAGACTGGGTAAATGCTATGACAGAAGAGACTGATCAAATCAAGAAGAATGACACATGGACACTAATCCCAAGACCAAAGGACAAAAATGTAATCGGTACTAAGTGGATTTTTAGGAATAAGCTAAATGAAAAAAGTGAGGTCATTTGCAACAAATCAAGACTAGTTTGCAAAGGTTATGCTCAAGAAGAAGGAATAGATTATGGTGAAACTTTTGCACCTATGGCTAGACTTGAGGGAGTAAGAACATTGTTGGCATATGCTGCTTTCAAAAATTTCAAGGTATATCAAATGGATGTTAAATCTGCATTTTTGAATGGTATACTAGAAGAAGAAGTTTTCATTGAACAACCTGAAGGATTTGTTGAAGACAAGAGTAAAGATTAGGTATGCAAATTGAACAAAGCTTTATATGGTCTGAAACAAGCACCTAGAGCATGGTATGAAAGATTGCACTCTTATTTAATCAAGATTGGTTTTATAAGGACAAGTGAAAACAACAATATGTACACGAAGAAAGATGAGGACAATGGAATATTGATCTCAACCATATTTGTTGATGACATTATATTTTGTGGTAATGACTCTTTATGCAAGAATTTTGGAAATAAAATGTGCAAAGAATTTGAGATGTCACTAATTGGTGAGATAAAGTATTTTATAGGTTTACATATATTGCAAATGAAAGATGAGATTTTCATTACTCAATCCAAGTACATAAAGGAAATCTTGAAGAAATTTGGAATGGAGGATGCTAAACCAGTAAGTACTCCTATGACTACTAACTATAAATTATCAAAGAATGATGAATCTGCATCTGTTGATGAGACACTTTATCGATCTATGATTGGAAAATTGTAATATGTTGTGCATAGTAGATCGGATATAGCACATGTAGTAGGTATTGTAGCAAGATTCTCTGTAGATCCTAAGGAAACTCATATGACAACAATCAAGAGAATTTTTAGATACCTGAGAGGCACTGAAGATTATGGCTTAGTATATGAAAAGAGGAATAATTTTTATTTAAAAGTTTATACTGATGCTGATTGGGAAGGCAACATAGATGACAGGAAAAGCACAAGTGGTGGAGTTTTCTTTTTAGGAGAAAGACTAGTAAGTTGGCTTAGCAAGAAACAAGGATGTATCTCACAGTCAACAGCAGAAACTGAAAATGTTGCTATAGCATTGAATTGTACCAATATAGCATGGATCAAACAACTGTTGGAAGGTATAAATGAGAAAGTTACCAAGCTAGTAACTATATTCTATGACAATACTAGTGCCATAAACATTTCAAAGAATCTTGTTATGCACTCTAGGACAAAGCACATCTCTATCAAGTATTACTATCTTAGAGAAGAAGTCCAAGAGAAGAAAGTGGCATTGGAATATGTTAGCTCAAAGGAACAAATAGCAGATATTTTCACCAAGCCACTACCAAGGGACACTTTTGAGTATCTCAGAAGCAAGTTAGGGGTCCTACCCCTATCTTCTACTCACTGACCGAGTTTGGTGAAAGCAACAATTCGATGAATCTACAGAATATTATATGTGGATTGATGTTGATTTACGCACTTTAGGAGGTCACCTAAAGTTGTGCAAAAAAAAATGAATAGAGACAAGTTGATCTAACCGAGATTGAGATGTTACATAGCAAGGCAAATCACTTTACAGAGGAAGAAATCATGATTTAGTTCTTTTCCTTTTTGGCATTGTTGTCAAAGGGGGAGAAGACTAAATGGTTGCAAGACTAAATGGTTGACTGCAAGATAAAGCCCTGAATGATGGAAATAATAGAAGACTAATGACAGGGGGAGTAGATTGAAAATGCAGAAGACTTCAGAAGATTTTAACAGATCAAGGATAATAGGAGAAGTCTAACAACAATCTGAATCCAAATCAATTTGAATATCTTGCTGGTATTACCATTTAATTATTGGTTTTGCCATCAGTGCCAAAGGGGGAGATTGTTGTCATTACAGTAAGAAAGATTGTTGATATTCAATAAGGATATTGAGAAGGTTGTTGAAGATTATTGATATAACTGAAGAAGGATGATAACTATCTTTATAACATTATTTTGTCATTGATGTCAAGAAATTGATTATCTGATTCAATATGATGTTGCCATATCTTGAGAAGATTGATTAGAAGAGAATTAAGATGCTGGTAAAAGACACAGAAAGAATGTGATGAATAAAGGGAGGAATAAGTTATTCAATGGGCAACTATTATCGAGTTAGACAATGATGAGATCATGATGTTTAGATTGTTTTGATATCCTACATATGTTGTTGATTGTAAGGTTAATACTGTACTATGTTACCGAGCAAGGAACCTAGTCGGTAAACCCTAAGGTTATCGATATCGGTTAATGAAGGCAAAATGTCTATCGAGTAAAGTTTAGTATTTACCGAGTTGCAACCGAGTTATGACAGTGCGCATGGGATGGATAAAAGCATTATTTAATGAAGGACAATGATTAGATGGAAATGTATAAATGATTGGTATGTCATGTATGAAGTTTGTTAAGGATCTATGGCGAAGGAAAATCGGCAGGAAGATCTACATTGCAGATTGAACCGCAATAACCTTGTGCAAGTTCCAAGAAGCGAATGCAAGTCCCAAGGTAAGGTAAAACATTTTCAGATCAAAAGGATACATGAACCTAGTCAAGTTTGAAGATTTGATGGCTAAGATTGATCATGGGAAATGTGATCAAGGAGATTAAGTGGTTAGCAATTGTTTATAAATAAGGAATTGTTGATAAACAATGTATGTGGGCAAGTGTATGCACAAGGATGCTAAATAGTGATTACTGAGCACAAAAGCTTGAAGACCTATTTGAATAATAGAGTAGAGAGCCCAGCAAAGGGACAAGATAAGTCCTATGACAAGATTGTTTTGAGCAAATAAGAATCTTCTTTAGCATTTTAGATGTGAAGTTGCAGATAGATTTTATTATTGTTATTTTGTAAGTGACATAAAATCTCTTAACCAAGTGGACTTAACAATCTTATATGTAAACCCTCTAGCAAGGTAACATTCTAAAGAGAGTGTTTGAAATCCTTTAACAAGGTCACTTCTAACAAAGTGAAGATCCTAACAGATGTAAGGGAAATCCCTTAACTGGGTCACATCTAGCAATGTATTTGTAATCTTTAACAGGATTTGCTTTTAACTGAGCATACTCTAGAAGATTATATTTCTTAGTGGGTCTAAAATCCCATAGTGGTTTTTTCCTATTTGGGTTTCCACATTAAATCTGGTGTTATGAGTGTTGTTATGATTATGTGTTCTTAAGTATGCATGTTTAACAATTTTTTGGTTAAGTTGTTGAAGTATAAGTTACCAAGGTTGAATCTGTTGATTTATGGAAGTTTAAGTTTGTATGATTCACCTCCCCCCTCTCAGTTGTCCTTCCCAGGACCTAACAGAGGTCACAAGTTGCAGCAAGTACAACCCCAGGTATCCAGTTTTAGAACTCAATTCTTGAGGCATGGTAAAGTATGTGGGATGATCATTGATTCAAGTTCTTTTGATAACTTGGTTTCTCAAGAGATGGTTGACAAGTTGAATTTAGTAATAATACCACATAATAGACCCTACAAAGCCACTTGGGTAATAGATGAACAAAATCTAGTAGTCCAAGAGAAAGCATATGTAGATTTTACCATTGGTGATTATCATGATAAGGTATTGTGTGACATTGTTCCTATGGAATGTTGTCATGTACTCTTGTGAAGGCCTTGGCAGTATCAGAGAAGGACATTGCATGATGGGTTCTTGAACACATATGTTGTTCACAAAGATGGTAAGAAATTTACACTAACTCCTTTAAAGAATAATCAGATCTTTGAATCCAGTGTAATATTCTTTGGTGTGAAGGAGTATGTGAGTATGTAGGTTCCTAATGTGAAGGGAACACAAGGAAGTGATCAAGGGTGTGGAAAGAAGTCAAAAGTGTAGCAACATTATGTTGATGACAGCAAAAGGAAGGTGCAGACTAGTGTGATGGTAGGGACTGTTGAGTGCCCTCTAGGTATGAAAATTAAGGATGGTGATAGTCCTTCAAAGATGAATGGAGTTGGGGGTCATTTGGACCTCACAAAGGCAAGGAAAATGGTGCAGCAATAGTCCATACGTGACTGTCTAAACCAAAGATCTAATGATTTTTTTTTATCTGATCATAAGCTTGTTGTAGGTAATAGGTGGAAGACCAACTCATTTCATGAGTTGTTATTGCTAAAGAAGTTTGCAATAGGCCAGAGGTGCAGGTGGCTTTCTAGAAGGATGCATGGAGTAAAGACCAGACCCCTATTCTCTTGGGACAAGAGATTTTTCATACGGGGGGAGTATGGTACAGGAGCACTTCTTGTGACATGGAGGCACATGAAGCAATTTTGGTATAGAACATGTAGTCAAGGTTGTAAAGGACCTAGAAATGATGTAATAAAGGATATTAAGGCATTTGAATGTAATAGGAAGAATGAAATGAGTTATGAGTGCAAATGGACCTAATAAGGGTCATTAAGTCTAAATATGTAAAAAATGGCACAAAGGATGCCTAATCAGTTTAATTAGGTTGTGTTGAGTCATTTTGATGTAATAAGGCTCAAATAAAGCCTTTGGTGTTGATAAATTGGGTTTAAGAGTATTATGTCTAGTATTGCCAAGTTCAAATTTGAAACCCAACGGTTAGTTAGCCAAACAAGAGGTTTAGGTGTTTGTTAGGGAGAAAGGTAGTTATGGTCAGTTTGGGAAGGTTTGTATTGATTTATACCTCATGTTACATGACCTGGAGAGGCAAGGTTGAAGTTTGGGGAAGAGTTTCAATTGCATTGTATGGACAGCTTCTTTTGTAATACAAAAATCTGAAAGTTACTTAATTGATTTGGATTGTTTCTTTCATTTTGAGGATTGGAAATGGATTTTAGGTGATTCCTTTGGGTATTGATGAGAATTTGAATCCATTTTAAATGTTTTTACATCTATTTTTTATCATTTATTTTGACTGTCCCAAAGAACCCTATTGTAGGTGCTCTTTTTGTGTTAGTTTGGAGTCAAAATGAAAAGTTAGGGCTCATTCCTCTTTATGTCTTTACTATTCCTTGAGGAATGAGACCCTATCAATGTATTTTAAACTAACCCAATGACAATAATTTAGGGAAAAGAGATTGAATAGGTGATCACCAAGAAAAGTGACTGTTTGTGTGAGAAAATGCATGAAAATGGAGGCATGAGTATAGCAGCAGAAGAAGTAGCTTAACAAGGGGCTATTTTTATGCTAGAATATGTTTGTGGGGGTTGAATACAAGGAGAGAAGATCCTTGGTTGATTTTGGAAGTGAATGGAGTGGTTTTGAGAAAGCCCTAGGTTAGGAGGCCTAAAAAGGAGGGTTTGATATCTAACCTATCAAATGAGTGTGTCTTGCCTTGAAAAATGGAAAATATATTGTTTTGGAACATTTTTCAAGACTCTTTTTTAGTTTGGTGTTGTGTTCATACCATTTATTGGTACTTGCTTTGAAAAAAAGGGCTAATTGGACCTAGTCGGTTTGTAGTAGGGTACTGGTCAGGGTATTTTGTCCAAAGGAACAATAGCTAAGTTTCACATATGTTATAAAACTTCCAAAAGCGTATCTGTAAGTCCAGTTTATTTTTCAATTTTTTTGGGGAAAATTTGAACTAAGTGGGAAAAAGCAGTCTAGCGGGCTTACTAGGATAAGGCCTATGTTGCACCGGGGTAAGAGGGTTTTTTGTAAACCAAGAAAATGGGCATGTGTTTATTGTTGAGGAAAGTTGGTTGGGGCATATGAAGACCCTGAGAGGTATTATATTAGTTTTTTGAGTTGGTAATTCAAATTTGAGTTCTTTGGTGAAGGAAAAGACTAGAAAACCTTGAGGGTTTCTAAGGTCAAGTTGTGAAAACAACAAGCATTTCCTATTGGGTTGTTTGAAGACCAGTATCCTCTGCATCAATTTCCAATGAACATCCTCTACAAATCACTATCCGATAGGGAAAAGGGGATCCTAGTAGACATTGACTGATATCTTGAGATAAAGTCCATGACTTTTTCATTGGGTTTTTCTTATAGTGAACAAGGTCAGCGATAGTGACCCATTTGCCAATGTTAGCCTGAAATAATTTGAGGAAGAGATCCATAAGCTTATCAAAGTTATAGATGGAATGATCTTTCAAGGAGATATACCGCTCTAACGCAATTCCCTTAAGGGACTACGAGAACAGTTTAGGCAATGCAAAGTCCAGGTTGTGGTAATCATTGTACATGGTCATAAAAGAGTCAATGTGCATATTAGGGTCCCCATCATCATTGAACCTGCAAAATTCAATGATTCAGCCACATGAGGAAGGATGGTGTTTAGGATAGTGATGTCAAGGGGACTCTTCCTATAGTGTGCAGGCATAGATGATTGACCAGAAGCGAAGGCCAGGCTTGTAAGCTATAACTTTAACTACCCCATGTTCTGGAAGATAGTGTTCAAGACAATATTAGAGGGTGGAGGAGGAAGAGGTGTGCCATATGTGCCACCACCTCCACTACTACCTCCAAGAGGACCAGTGCCACTAATAGATGTAGTACTAGTGCTGACCACAGAGATATGAACTGAAGTAGAGACAAAGATCAAGCTACTAGACATACTCTTGTAACTCAAGGGAGTGGATGAGACATTGATGCTAGGAAAAGTAGAATCCACCATATTCACGTTCAACCCTAGTATGTCAATGCTAATCTGAGAACTAGAGGAGTCAAACTAGTTATCCTGAGGGGGTGCATCTGCCAAGGGTACATGGCTTTTAACAATCATGGAGAATTCCCTCAACATCTTTAAACTTTTTTATCTAACGTGAGCATGTCTCTTAAAGTGTTAATCATATTCCCATCCTGAGGGAGGAGATTCTCCCTATTTAGGAACCCTTCAAAATCTCTCAAGTTCTTCTCTAGATACTAAATCTGGTCAAAGTCAATAGTGACAGTGGAGTCATGGTCAATGAAAGGGGTAGAAGGCTCCAAAGAGTTTATTGAGGAGTTAGTCTGAGAGATAGAAGTTGACGAGCCTCCCATGAAAGGAATCTAGAGAGGAAGAGAAGTGAAAATATCATTTGTGTTAGGTAGAGGATCTCTTATCATTATATTGGGTAGAGGAGGACTGTAACGATTAGGAGGGAAACTTTGTCTAGATGGCCTCTTGACTACGACTCCTGTGGCAATCTGGGTCATAAATCTCATAGATGAGCCTCACGATACTGATACCACACTACATGAACACAAAGGGTTTGGTCTTCTAATAAATCTTTCTATACAAAAAGATAAAGAAAAACGAATTTAAATGCTAAAATGGAGATGCAATTTATGCCCGTTTTTATATTTATTTTAGATACATGCAACGAATGAAAAGATAAATACATGATACAAAAAGGAAATTGGATTCATGTTGGGTTCTCCAAAATGTAGTGGAGGAAATTTGTTACCTCAAGGATGATGGATCCTAGAGAAAAAATTGACCCTCCAGTACCTCTTCTATATTGGCACTAAGGGTGAGCCAGAGGATACTAAATAACAAAGATAGGCTAATACAAGATATATGTGTTGAATAACTAGAATACTGAGAGGGGAGGGATGAATCAACATTCCCTTTAACTTATTTAAACTTCTAATTAACCAATCATATAACATAATTCAATATATAATAAACAAAATTAAGACATAATACATAACACCATATTTTGTATGTGGAAAACCCAACATGGAAAAAATCATAGAGAAATTATTCTCTTAGGAATAGTGTAATATGTAATCGGTTACACAGTACAGAGGTTTGATCACTACTAGTTTACAAAAGAGGGCTTATAGCTAGATTAAAAAGTATATGAAAATTGAACTGTTGTAGTTGCATCTCACATATGCATGAAATACAGTTCCCTAAAGTACATAAGTTGTCTTATAAATTTTTTATACTTGATTTGCATATAGTACGTAACCACAATATTTTTTCATATAGTACACAAAATAGAACTATTTTTGAATAACCATTCCATCAACACATAATATTATTAGCAATATATATATCTACATCATATTAACTGATAAGTTGACTCAACTGGAAGAGATAAGACCAAACTTATCCACATGCTACAACAACATTGGTGTCATAATGCGGTGTCAACTTCCAACAACAAGTAGACTTGTGTATCACACTTTTCAGCATATCTAGATAGGACCATATCTTAACACATCTCAAGCCATGTGCTACCATCATATCTAGATAAGATCAGACCCAAAAACATGTTTCGGTAGCACTGAATGTTGGACCTATGCATACATAATAAAATAATATTGTATATATGAAGCAAACTTATCTAGATTGTATCACATACATACATGTCGGATAACATATATTATTTATGACATCAATGAAAAAATGACAAATAGGACAACAAGACGGGGTCCTCAGATATCCCTAACAAGTCTTTGTGGATGGGATGAGTGCACGTATTTGAGACTACAGCATGACACACTAGTGTCTTGTATGGACAAAAATAGCGAGTCATACAGAAGAGCGCTAAACATCTGTACAAATGCACACAAAGTAAAATTGCTAAAAGTTATGAAAAATGCAGATACCAGAAATAAAATAAAAGGAAAGAGGGTAAGGCAAAAGACAAACACACAAGAGGTCCAAGCTATGAAGTATCTTTCTAAGTGAGCTCCTCACTAACACAAACCTACATAGATGCAAAGGAGGAAAGTGTTGGGGGTTGTTTTTTGAAGTTTGCCTCAGTCAAACCCCCGTTTCAGTGTTTCCACCTCCACGAACAACCCAATAGATTCAACGAGAAAAGGAAGATAAAAAATGATAGAAAAGAAATTATAAAAGATGAATGAAATATGGATTTGGTGAGAATGTATAAAACAATATGAGAGAGAGAGAGAGAGAGAGAAAAAAAGAGATAACTCCCCTATGAAGATCCAAAGAAGATTCTCTGAAAATGTTGTGTGTTCTCCAAGCTTGCAACAATGGTGGACTTATGAAAACTTATGAATATTACTCAAGAAGATCATCTAGAGCTTCAACTTGCAAGCAATGATCTAGAATCCTCCCAAATGCCTTCAAACTTGAGAGATATAGGCCCTAGAGGGAAAATTGACGTTGATGGGCACATGCATAGGCATTATGATTCCTTCCAGCCATAGGCATAACACTCGAATGGCCACCTATGGATTGTCAGATTCGTAGGATGCTAGCGCATTGCATAGACATCTTTATGCCACACTGGTGTCCTAAGGATGACAAGTCGACAAAGCTAATAAGATTCTAGTCTAGAGCGGATAAAGTGATCTAGGTGGGAAAAAAGACACAAGTGGTGGTACACGACCTCCAATGACATGGAGGAAGGCACCATTTGTTGTGCTGAATTGTACAAGGTTTGATTTTTGATATTATAACATTCTAGTGAAATCGGATTTCTCATTTTAACATAATGGCGATCATAGACAAACATCATCATTTACATAGAAACGAATGCAGGAGCATCCCTGGTTCTTGGCAATCTTGCATCAACCAAAAATATTGCTTTCTGTTTATTTTCTATTTCGGTAGTTTCATCATTTCATTCTACATTTTCTTGCATTGCCTTCACTAGATCTTGAGAAGTTGGATTTTTCTTGAGGACTTGATCATCTTCCTTATTCCTAAACCGTAGAGCATTTGGATCATTTTTCAACAAGTTATCGCTTTCAATTTCCGAGAGAGTTTTCTAACACCAAAACCAGTGGGGCCTATTTTCTTTAGTGAATCTACCGGATCCCTTCCATAACTTGTGAAGCCCTCAACATTGATTCCAATGTTTCTTGGCATGTATCCAACCTTCCCTTTGATCCGCACTTCATCCTTTAGATTTTTTGGAGGAATCTCTTTGGCGGAGGTCGACCTTGTTGGTTTTACATGTTTGGTCTTGTTCTTTGACATTTGACCCTTTTGGGTAGACCGGATCCCCTTGGATCATATAAATCATTACAATTAAGCATTAGAATAGAGATCAGAGAAAATATAGAGCATATAAGCTTGGTCAAAAGTTTTGAGGTCCTGGTTGTGATCTGTTCTATAATCGAGCATGCTTGTAGTAGGCTAGTGAGCCTAATCTTGTATCCCAAATGTTACTAGTTCCTTGTAATCAATTTTCATGATTTAATACATTCAGTTTTGCACTGCCTCCATCATATCCTAATGTTTTTGTTGTGTTTACTCTTATTGACCAGTCTTGACTAATATCTTTGAGCTCCCTCCTAACCGGTGACTGCACCAAGTGGTATCAGCAATCACCGGTTAGGAGGGACCTCAAAGAGATTAGTTTGGATCGATCAGCAAGAGTAAACACATGGATATGGTGGAGGCAATGTAGAACTATATGTATTAAATCATGAAAACTGATTACAAGCAACCGTTAACATATAGGATACAAGATTAGGCTCACTGGCCTGCTACAAGCATGCTCGATTACAAAACAGGTCACGACCAGGACCTCAAAAATTTTGATCTATCTTTTATGCTCTATATTTCTTCTGATCTCTTTTCTAATGCTCAATTACAATTATTTATATGATCTAATGGGATCGAGTCAACCCGAAAGGGTCAAATGTTGAAGAATAAGACAAAACATATAAAACCAACAAGGTCGACCTCCGCTAAAGAGATTCCTCCAGAAAATCCAAAGGATGAACTGTAGATCAAAGGGAAGGTTGGCCACACACAAAGGAACATCAGAATCAATTCTCAGGGCTCCATAAGCTATGTAAGGGATCCAATATATTCACCAAAACAAATAGGTCCAACCAGTTCTGGTGTCATAAAACTGTCTAGAAAACCGAAATTGATAACTTGTTGGAAAATGATCCAAATGCTCCATGGTTTAGGAATAAGAAAGATGATCAAGTTCTCAAGAAAAATCCCTATCCTTAAGATCCAATGAGGCAATGCAAGAAAATACATAATGAAATGCTGAAACTACCAAAACAGGAAACAAACAAAAAGCAATATTTTTGTTGACGCAAGATTGCTAAGAACCGGGGATGCTCCTACATCAGACATCCAAGGTTGTTGGAAAAAAAGTGAGTCTCTCACTTTGCTGGGGTCAAAGGAAAACCAAGGAGGTCTACCTCTACCGGAGAAATCCAAGATGAGTCTTTAACTAGTCTGTGCTTCCATTTCACAAGATACTCCTTATACTGACTGCTTTGGGTGCTACACCAAATCCTACTGTCCAAAACTCCAATTTGATTGGGCTCCTTTAGGGTAAACATTTATTCCAAGTCTGCAATACTATCCTCACTAAATTTTGGTTCATGACATTGATGTAGATCTACAATGTTGAATATAGGTGAAATACTGAAACTATCTGGTAACTCCACTTCATATGCATTACTAGAACTGAACTTCCTCAAAATCTTGCAAGGTCCAAACTTCCTCATCTACAACTTGTTATAAGTTCAACTCAGAATCTTTCTTTTCTTAGATGCACCATCACTTCATCTCCAACTTCAAATTCCTTATGTCTTCTTTTCTCATCTGCTTTCTTCTTATACATGTCATTCATGTCCTCCAAATGCTTCTTAACTTGAATATTTAAAGTTGTCATGTGGTCTGCAAAGTCTTCTGCTTCTAAATTTCTCTTATCTTCACTACTGATATCTCTGAATTCTAATATACCTCTAGGGTGTGCTCCGATAACAATCTCAAAAGTAGGGATAACTTTAAGAAACCCCCCGGGCAACTGTGTAAAATCCTAGCGAATCAGACATTATTTTTGGGGGGAAATTTTCATATCGATGGTGAAATTTTTTTTTAAATAACGAAAAAATAATTTTGTATTGGCGACTTTTTTCCTAGGGTACGAAAATGCCATAAATTTCTGGCGAATAATACCTTGTTCTATGGGGAAAATATTTATTGTGGGAGGTGAATAATTATTGTTAAAAGGAACAAATATATAATTGTATGAGCGAAAATTTTTACTCCGAAGGAAAAAATATTTAAATGTATTGGCGATTTTTATCCACCGCTTGAAAAAATTTTAATTTGTTTTGGCGAATATTTTGTTATTTTTGGTACAATATATAATTCATTGGCGATTTCATAAATTCATTGCCATTAATAGACAAGGCAAATCACATCACATCAATACATCACATCACATAATACATTGAGTCTGGACTTTGCACGATGTATCAATAAGCGCGGCCTCTTTGACACGTAAAGGGTGACACATACCTAAAATCTATCAATGATTTTAAATCATTCGATGATCGTATATCAATGGCTGAAGTTTTATTTCGGCCCAATTTTTTGAAGAGAACATAGCTCACCAGAAAGTGCCTGGAATGGAATTGGATTCAATAGACACGTATCAAATGTCATGAATCATGATCGATAATTTCGTTCATTTAATATATATCTTTTCACTTATGGCAATCCACTCTATTCCCATGACTTCCAATGTGATACTTGCCAATTTGGTACTGGTTCATAGCTGTTTCCAATTTCGCACACTCGTGCATTTATGGGAAAGATTTGTAGAGATACGAAAGATTTAAAAAAATTTATAGCAGTTAATACTATTAAAGAAGTAATTATTACAATCAAGAGCTTCAACAATTTATATACTATCTCTGCTTCTTTCATCTTCAGTTAGCCTTTGCCATTTGGTAGATAAATCGTCAGAGCTCATGGTATTTTAGGTTTATAGGCTCACTGCTCAGGTTGTTTAATTTGTTAATCTATTTTCTCAAGATGGACACTCCCATCCGCTTGAGAAGCATTTCTACAGAGGACCAGAGGGTCTTTCTAGGCTTCGTTAGAGACCCAACCCTCCAATCAGGCTACAAGGAGGTTGGGTCATTCACCAATGAAGCTGTGTGGATGGTGCTGGGTAGAGAATTTCTGCAAATCGAAAATAGGTACCATGTTAACATGGACCTTACATCCCGCTTCTTAGTGTCTCTTCAGGACTTGGGAGGAGACAAGGTGGATATGCTAATCCTGTTGAGGAAGGTTTTTAAGGAAGACTTCCTCGAAGATGACATTACTCTTATCGTTCTTGCAGAAGTAGGGGTGGGGATCCCTTGGGCGAGTGATTTATCCAAGCTTCTCCTCCCTAACCAAACACTACCAGTGGCCAAGCAACCATTTCTCCTAAACCTGAATGCGGAGTAGCTGACGCGTCACAAAAAATGGGCGCGGATTGGTAGGGACTTCCTCCAAAAATGGTTCCTCCTGGACGATTTTCCAAACTACATGTGGCTTGAAGAATTCTCTCAGCTTATGCTGTATGAAGAATTCTACATGGAAGGAGGGCAAGATTCTTAGGGAAAAATTGTAAACAATTCCACTACATGTAGTTTTTTTTTCCTATGTCCTTGAACCCTAACAGGCTGAGTGCCAGTGGCTCACTCATTTTTTCTTTTAAGTTTTGGGGGGATTCAAGTCTTTAACAAAAAAATTGTAAATTTCAAAAGCATAAATATTAATGATAATTTTTCAAATTCCACTTTGTTTCACTTTGCCTCTTACAGTCTTATGGATATAAAAATGCTTTCTATAATTCTATTTCATTTTTATTAATTAATTTTTTTCAAATGCTTTTTGTATATGAGCTACATTATTTCAATTATTTGTTAAACAATGGAAATAAATTTAATACCATGATCTTTTTATGTAATGCTATAAAAAAAAATTTCAATTCGTTCCATTAATTATTTGTACATTGATTATGGTTGATTATAATTTTATAAATATATACTATTACTATATAGTCATTCAAAATACAAAATTTCAAAAGTTGCAAGATACAAAAGTTTATCGGTCAAGGTTTTTTCATTCAATTAATTAAAACATTTCAAGATACAAAAATTTGTCCACAGCTTATAGCAAGCAAACAAAAAAAGTAGTTCATTGCTGATAGGCCGCTCACTCAGTCTCACTATCCCCCTGGGTCACCTCCTCCTAGTCTCTTCCCTCCTCAGAGGTCGATGCTTTGGCTTTCCCTTTTGCTGCTTTAGCTTTCATTTTTGGAATGCAGTTTAGGAACTCGAAGTCGGGGTCCCCCTCCAAGCTTGCCAGTAGCTATATGGCCCTTCCTTCTTCAGCCCTATCTCTCAATGCCCTACCAACCTCCATCCTTTCCACCACATGCAAAGCATTCAAGACTTCATCCACACTCATTAATTTAACACAGAGTTTCATCGCTTCTCACCCCACTTGGGATCGTTCACGGCACTAGTATTTGATTTCATCCTCTGGGCCATGAATAAAAGGAAGCAATTCCTCCTGGTCGTCCCCTTCAATAATTCGAATGCCAACTCTCGGAACCACCCACTCCAAGATTGAATCTAGGTTAATCAAAAACTCCCCATCAATCAATTTGACCAATGTGAGTTTTACCTTTTCCACCTCCAGTTCAAATTCATAGGCCCATGCCATAATCAAAGAGTAAACCTCCATGTTAGTTTGATATCAGTGACTGATATGTGCCACCTCCTCCGCAAGCAGCAGTCGAGATGCCGCTGACAACTTCTCCTCGTTAAACCTGAACAGTCCTTGCATTCGTTTATCAGATACTTTGCCGAAAAAGGGCACCAACTTCTTGTTTGTTCGAAGTGTGAAATTGGCCTCCATTGTCACCTACAATTTCAAAATCACTTCCTGCAAAAAATGTCTTACAAAAGGTACAATTCTACGAGCTACAGATTTGTTCTGTAGCTGCTTCAAAGCTAAAAGTGGTAAATAGATCAAAAGGTAAAAAAATCTGCCTCCATCTTAACTCTTATAGGCCAGGTAATGAATGTGCATGATAAGACATTAATGCCATGAGATCAGGAAAAAGATTTCCTGCCATCCTCCCCTTCCTCCTTTCATGCGGCATGTCACAGACAACTCCTTGTGCAACAATTAATCGCCACCTTGGCATTTGTACTTTCCAAATTTACTTGCCTTAACAGGTTGAGGACTGCAGTTGCACATTTTTTTAAATTAATAGACTAAATTTATGTTGAAATTTTATATATATTTTTAAAATATTTTTGTAAATTATATATCGTAAACATATTTTCAAAGAATTTTGTTAAACTTTAAATTAATATTTTAGATTTAATATTGAATGTTTTCTTTTTAATATTAAACTTTTACCTTTCAAATTGCATATCAAAATTTAAATTTTTATTTAGTTATTTGTTTTATTGTAGAAACTAAGTTTCATGTTTTATACTATTTTTGAATTTAAAATTTTTACAAATAATATTAACATTATATTTAATAGTTATCTCAAACTATTGCCCAATGCCTGGAATTGAACATTTTAAATTTAATTAAATAGAATTAAGTGAAAGTCTATAGTCTATAGACTATAAATCTCTTTTTCGAGCAGAATTTTAAAATGATTAAGTAGACTTTAAAAACAAACCTGAAAATTAACATGAGTATGGTGACGTGCCAGAAAAAACGGCAGAAGTCATGGGACCCACTTCATCTAAAAACAGGTACCATCGACCATTGGATGAACAAAGATCAATGGCTAGGGTGGATTTCGGCCCGAATGTGGGAAGTGAACACCTTTCTAAGAACTTTGCCTAGAATTGGACATTTTAAATTTAATTAAATATAATTAAGTCTAAAAATCTCTTTTTTGGGTAGAATTTTAAAATGATTAAATAGACTAAAAATCAAATCGGAAAAGTGACACGAGTATGGTGATGTGCTAGAAAAATGGCAGAAGTCGTGGGACCCACTACATCTTAAAACAGGTACCATCGACCGTTGGATGAACAAAGATCAACGGCTAGGGTGGATTTCGGCCCGAATGTGGGAAGTGAACACATTTGGGAGAACTTCGCCCAGAACTGGACATTTTAAATACAATTAAATATAATTAAGTCTATAAAGCTTTTTTTCAGGCAGAGGTTTAAAATGATTAAATAGACTAAAAATCAAACCCGAAAAGTGACACGATTATGGTGATGTGCCAAAAAAATGGCAGAAGTCATGGGACCCACTACATCTTAAAATAGGTACCATCGACCATCGGATGAACAAAGATCAATGACTTAGGGTGGAATTCGGCCCAAATGTGGGAAGTGAACACATTTGGGAGAACTTCACCCGGAATTGAAACATTTTAAATTTAATTAAATATAAGTAAGTCTATAAAGCACTTTTTTGGACGGAAGTTTAAAATTGTTAAACAGACTTCAAAAACAGACCCATAAAGTCACAACAGGTACCTTGATCCCTCGTCCATTGGATGAGCAAAGATCAACGACTTAGGGTGGATTTCGGCCCGAATGTGGGAAGTGAACACATTTGGGAGAACTTCGCCCGGAATCGAACGTATTACATTTAATGTCCTCAGAATTTATACTGAAGTAGTGAATGTTTTGTCCTTCGGCATCGAATAATTATTAATAATAATTAATAAAATTACAACATGATTCTTAATGTCCTTGGAATTTATATTGAAGCAATGAATGTTTTGTCCTTCGGCATCGAATAGTTATTAATAGTAATTAATAAAATTACAACATGATTCTTGATATTTTGCCATTTAGGTTTTACTTTTCTACTTTTTAGAGTTTTCAAAATAAGAGACTCGTAAATCATAATCGTCTTTCATTTCTTGGACAAACCTATAAATCAAGGGAGATTCAGAAACAACTACTAGATTGAGGAATGCAAGTTGCAACAGAGACTGTTTGTGCCAATCTAGTGAAATAGAAATTCCAATTTCTGGGTAAAATCTAGAACACCTACATCTCGCCTTTTTTTCTTTTGGTAATCCCGTGGTCCAATTTGGGGGTTAGCATTTTCAGGTTTTTATCTAGCATTATTTTAACTTATTAACAATAATAGTGATGGGGAAAATAGGAAGCAGTAGTTCTACAAGAAGCCAAGTGAAAAACAAAATGTACCTAACTGAACCGGTTAAAACACCAGGTTTCACTAATGAATACCATGATATTTATGACTCTGCTATCCATGGTGAAAAGCGTATCATAGATATTAGATATACACTGTCTAGTAAGGCAGCAGATGCATCCAGGGCAAAATTTACTATTTTCAACCCAAAGTTACAACAAAAAACAAATAAAATCGCATCGTGGGATGTTGGATTGGGAAGCATGGTGTTACCTGATGTATTCCCTTGCCCTAATTTTGTCATGGTCTGCACCAAAAATTATGATGAAAATAAAAAAGCAATTGTCAAGAAAAATACAAAAGAGGAAATTCTATCCATAAACGAGGGAGAATTTGCTCGTTTGTTGAACCTAGGATTTGAAGCCCAAAACTCAAACGTCCAAATTGACCTAGGAAAGCTGGTAGAGAATTATGAGAGTCTCAATCCAAGTCGCAGAGATTCATTTATCAAAGCTCTAATAAAGATTGGTACTGGTATTGTGTTGGATCAAAATCATAAGCCTCCTTATGATTCTAAATTTTTTGTTCCATGGGTTGGGGATACTATTTCCTTGCTATCATTTTGCCTGGGATTGGAAAATGATAGGGAAGTGGGTACAAGCCTTCTTGAATTGATTTATAATATCCATTGTACGGGTCAGCCAATAAGATATAATTTTATTGAGCACATTGTAAAATCCATGCAAAAATAGTTACTAATGATCAAAAAAGGTTCCTATAAGACATTTAGGTTCTCATCCTACTTGTGCTATCTCCTTCTATCCAAGTATCATGCAATATTTGAGACCAACAAGCTTCAAATTGTGAGCTATAAGATTGATGAGAAGACTGGGAAGAGAACAGAGTGTCCAATATATGATTGGACCCCAAAGATAAGGATGCATGATAACAGAAAGAACTACAACCATTTTGTAGACTTCTTTTTGGCACCAATGTATAATAAAATAACAAGCACTCCAATGCCTAGGTTGCCTGTGTCTTATAGAGATTACATTCAACTCGGAAGTCAAATAGAATTCGCTGACTGGATCTTCATGGAAGAATTCATTGTGTTAAGGTTTTACAGATTGGCAGTAAAACCATATAGACTTCCAATACATGTGACAGAGAGGGTATTTGCATTAGAGTATGTACAGCAATTGGAGAGCACAGATAGACACTTCCATGGTCAACAAAAGAAGAGCATATTTCCTTCCTTGCCTTTCTCATGTGGAGGGTTCACATTTGAGAGAAAAGCATTCATTGTGGCACATGATTTCTTGATAGTTTTTAACTTTGGTGATGAGGGTCTCTGGTAGTATGATCCAATCGGTGTAGTTCAAGAAAGGCTTAAGAAAAATGGGAACTCTTCAGTGTTATGTCAACATGAAAGTAAGCCATTGCTAGAAAAGCTTAGAAACAAGGACTCCTAGGATGAGGTTAAAAAAGAGATGGAGAAAATTGCAGCTGACAATAACATTTCAACAAAAAAAATTTCATCACAAATTATGGCATTGCAAATGCACACAGAGAGGACAACAGAGGAGGGCCAGGGCATCCAAAATAGGAGGTCCTACAATTTCTACCTAAAATCTGCTAATCCATCTAAAAAACTATTCCCAAATCAATTATGCACGAATGTAAATAGAATTATTTCACTCAAACCAAAATAAATGATTTTTGGACTATGAGGAGGAATCTTGGTGAACCAAAGACAAGTGCAGAATTTGAGAGCATCGACGAGGATGCAGAGTTTAGCAAATTGTGGGATATGGAGCATGGTGGGACTGAAGGTGATGATGATGAGCATGAGGTTGTTGTTGAGCCCCCTCCAACAACTACTACAGTCCCTAAAATATTAGGTGGAGTCAGTGAGTCCATGAAAGAAAAATATAGCAAAGGGGCAAACCTTGTGGAAAAAATGGGTTTTGAAGGTGGTGGTCTAGGTCCCAAAAGAGAGGGCATTTGGTATCCACTTCAAGTACAACTTCCATGACACTCAAAATAAAAAGGTCCTTGTAAACTAGTCATTGGACTTGATTCTTCAGATTCATCAAGGATAGGTACTACTCATTACCCTCAGGGTCCACCTACATTTGTTTTAGGTTCAAATCCACAACCACCACCACATCATGGTATTCCCATTGGTGGTGAATCAAGTGCCACTACCACTAGTGGGGAATCTAGGGATAGTATTCCTATTAATATTCAGTCAAGTACCGCTGTGATTAGTGGGGTTGGCATGGGTACTACTACTAATACTAGTTATCTTGGTGTTGGACAAGGGCAACAACAAAAAATCTCTCGCAAGAGGCCACTAGAGGTAGTTTCTCAATCTCATACTATTGAGAATCCTATATCAAGAGCCACTGACACTACAAATCAATCATTTGCAGCTTCAGATCACACACCTCAAAAGACTATGAAAACTACACATGAAAGTGTCAGTGGAAGTGGGACAACATCAGGAACTGCTATTGGTAATCCTCATCAAACATTAGTTAAAACCACAAGAATAAGTGGAACTCGAGCCTATGGTATTCCTATGTCACCTTTCAAACATTCAATTGCTTCAGCAAGCCCAGATTTTCAATTTCGTGATTACTATGAAAAATATGAACACACCTTAAAAGCAAATAAAGAAAAAAAGAAAGCATTTCATAGGAATTCCGTGTTTGAAGTTGTAAATGAACAACTTGCAAGGAACAGGGTATTTCCAACATATGACCCATAGAAAGATATGATGGAGTTCATGGTTGGTATGCCCCTAGACACATCTAAAGATAAAAATCCACCACACAGTCAAATAAATCCCTCTCAATTTCAAGTTAGCACCCTCCAAATGGATTTTTCCAAAGTACATAATGTGGACAAAATTAGTGTGTCAAAAAGGACTAACAAAGTGGTCTACACTTCACTGCTAAAGGTGGAGAGAGAAAAAATAAACTAGAGAAACAAATAGAAAAGTTACAAGCAGACCTAGAAAACAAAAAAATCAAGGAGGAAAGCAGCAGATAGCAAGTGCAATGATTTACAGAAAAGGATTTAAAATTTGGGCTCTGCAGTAGAAATTGCAGAGCAGGAGAAGAAGGATGCAAAATTGAAGGACCTAACTAAAAACTGGCTAAAAGCAGCAAAAAAATTGTTGAGGAAAAAGCCAGTTTTCAAAAATTATACAAAAGTTATGAGTCTACTGTCGCAGAAATGAGAAAGTTACAGGACCTATTGGATCATGGGAAGGAAAAAGAAAAACATTTGCAAGAGGAAGTAGAGGAAGAAAGAAAAAAATGTGCACAAATGAAAGAAGACCTGCACAATGCAAATGATAAAATAAAAACTTTGGAGGATAGATTGAAAGACAATATGAAAAATACAATGAAGTATATACAAGAAAACAGTTGGCGGCGAATAATGCAGAGTAGTGAGAAGTTGTGTGAATGGTTTCAATTGACTGAAAGTATGAGACATTTTTTTTATAAAAATCAAAGGGCACTATGAGAAGAGCACACATGTTTATTCAAAAGAGGAAATGGCAAAAAAAATTCTGAAAGTAGTCTACAGTTCCAGTGACAGCTACTTGGCATCCAAAGGAATTAAGAGCCACATTGATGCCATAGTTAAGACATCTTCTATCATTCAAAAATGCCAGAAGCTAAGGGAAACATTAGAAGTTATGGATAGTTGTGGAAAAAAGATAGTGAAGCTGCAAGAAATGAAAAATAATTTGATTAAACTTGGTTTGCCTAAGCCTGTTGACACATCAAATAAATTCATTGGAGAAGAAACTTACAAAAAAATCATGGAGATAAAAATGAAGTCTGATTTAGACTTGCTTCCAAAGGACACAACTCCCAAAAGCTTTCTGGAATTCATCCAACCATTTACAACTCTAAATACAGTATTGGATGAAATAGTGATGTCAAGTAAATCTTATGAATATGGAATGTTGACGAAGTTGGAGTTGACTTTCCATAGTTTACAAAATATTGACCTTCCATCAGACGAAGAGTGGAGCACCCTACAAAAACTGGCACAAATTTCTTAAGAATCATAGTATGTATTGCACAATTTTCTTCTTTTATTCTTGATTTCAAGGTTTTATGTTTTTTTGTATTTGCTATTTTGCTAATCCAGCCTATGAATCTATGATGCACTAGCTAATGCTATTTTTCTAATCTAGCCTATGAATCTATTTTATGAATAGGAAAAAAATAGCACTTGCTATTGCTATTTTGCTAATCCAGCCTATGAATCTATGATGCACAGTGCAAAACTTTAGCCAGTAAATTTGTATTCTCAAATTCTCCCTTGCTTTAACATTTATGCATTTCTCTATTTCTGATTAGTAGGTTTTAGGCACTACTATTATCTATGTTTAATTTGTCATGGCATGAATTAATATTTAATTTTGAACTCTATTTTTTGAATAGGAGACATCAAACATGTAGCAGATGTTAAATTGCTAATACAGCTTGTGATGGCCATATAAATATGTGCTAAGTTTGTGATTTTTATGTTCAGTGTTCACATGTTGCAAGCTTGCAATTTGACCTGAAGCTGTTGTTGCTCCCTTGTTTCTATAAAAGAGAATTCAGGGTCATTTGCAATTTTGCAAAGCGTTCTACTTCTGAAACTTTGTATTCACTTTTGCATGGACATTGGAGAATCACACAGGAGTTGTTGTTGCTCTCTTGTTTTTATAAAAGGGAATTCAAGGTCATTTGCAAAGGGTTTTGAAACTTTGTATTCACTTTTGCAATTGGTATGGAGAATCACACAGATTAGAATTTGGTGTATTGCTATTGAATGAATTGTATCATATGGCTATATTTTGAAAGAATTAATGAAAATCTAAGTTCTCGACATGTGTATTACTATTGAATGAATTGTATCATATGGTTCTGACATGTATCACATAGATTTGAGACTCAAACATGTATAAATAAACAATAAACATCTCTGTATCAATAAACACATTATGATTTTTTTTTATTATGCTATTTTAAATCTGGAAATAGACAGTTGAAAAATATAGTTACAAATCGATATTAAATTCTAATTGCAAAAAGTAATATGCTTTTGTAATATGAATGATGAGATATAGTAATAAGATTAATAAGTACCAATCTCTTACTATTACAGTTTCCATTCATCCTCATCAAATTCAGTGCTTTCTTGATTCCTGTCTATGGTTTCTTCACTTTGAGTCTGAGTCTGCATATCTTCACCGAACTACATCTCAATGCTACCAGTAGCTCTAGTAGTCCCACTGGCACTTTGGTTTGAAGTGTTGCCCAAATCTCTTCTTTCACATTTGGACCTCCAGATTTGCAGTGCCCTATCATAAGGAAAAGTGTGGACATCATACCTAGATGTATAGAGCCTCAAGCAATTTTCCAAATTTTTGTCTAGTTTGTTTCTTAGCTTTGATTTTAGGAACCCCAAAGCACTGAAAACTCTCTCATCTTCCACCGAACCCAATATCATGGTAAGACATAAATCAACAAGCTTCACATATTTTGGCATTGAATCACGCAAGGTTTTGTTCTCAGCTATATATTTCCAAACCCTTGTTACTGATCCCTCTTCACAGGGGTTATCCATTTTGGCATATTGTTCTTTCATAGTGTATGGAAAATGAGTTGATTGCTCTCAAAGATGAGTTTCATCTAATATTCCATTTATAGTTACTCCATTAAATTCTCTGGAAATGCAAAATTGTTTTACCAAAGTCAGCAGCTTACTTCGAAAATCAGATGCACTGTTGAGGCTCCAATAATGAGGAAACACAATAGACATGGCTTCGAGTAGGTTGTTAGGAGGGAATCTACTTCTAATTTGTGAGGAAAGATCATATGCAATTTTCTTCATAGAAGTAGTTACAGTCTCAACAATCTTGTCGAAATCTTCCTTTGTAACTCTTGCTAGTTTCTTCCTGGGGTGCTTTCCTTGTTCCTCGTGGTCAACCGTGGCATAGAAGTGCATTGGTATCTCAACTCCCCATCTGCACTAATTTGTAAAAAGTTATCAGGATTGTTCAAATCTATGAGTGTCCGCCACTTAATAAATTTTTCATTAGATAGTGTTGGTTGATTTCGATAGAGATTGTCGAGGGTCAGGCATGTCATCTTACGCAGCATAAGCATATTCTGCAATATACAGAGCTCTTTTTTGGGTAGCCTTCATAATATTCCTCATTTCCTCTAGCATGGGTAGAAGAGCTGCTAAAGTTAAGAGTGTCTCTAAATTACTTAACTTGTCAAGAAGTTCTAGAAATTTAGGTTGATCTGATTCGTCGCGAGTTGTGTGAAATAGTCCAATCAAGGATGGATATTCTGAAAACACTCGATGCACTGGACCATCCAAAGAGATCCATCTAGTATCATTATCCTTGAGAAGCTTGTTCCCATCAGTTAATCCATCAACAAAGTTTTGAAATTCCATAAATCGCTTGGGACTTTGACAGAAGTGTGAGTAGAGCTCTCTGATTAAAATTTCAAATTTTTTAACCGAAGCAAACTTGCTCACAATTCCAAAAGCTAGATTCATTCTGTGAGCCATGTAGTGAATTGTAGTAATATACAATGCAAATGAAGTTTCAATCTTTGTACAAAGTCTGTTCATGTGACCTTTCATTACTGAAGCTCCATCTGCTCCAACACAAACCAATTTTTTGGCTACCGTCATGTCATCCATACCTCCATATTCAATTAAACTTCTCTTTACTAGTTGAAATAAATTTTCTGTTGTCGCACTCTCCTTCATTTTAGCAATAGATAGTAGATGAGGTTGGTGGGTATGATTCTCTACAATATAAACATGCATGCATACCCATGAAGTATTGTCTACCATGGTAACTTCATCTAAAGAAAATGCAATGAAGTTTGACTCTCTTATTTTTTCCTATACATCTTCTTTTTCAACCTCAGCAAGACAACTTGCCCATTCCCATCCACTGTTTACTGACCAGTGTCTATTAGGAAGTTAGGAACTTTCAAAAAGTGTAATAAACCACTAATTGATGGGAAATTTGTCATAGCATGCCCTCTGCTCAAAATATGAAAAACAATGCTTAATTGAACAACTTTTTCCAATTGTTCTATTTGCATTGCTTTTCCAAAAATAGCTTCAATAGAACCTTTAACTTCAACAAGCTTCGTCTGTAATTTCTCATGAAAATAATACTCTTCGGCATTCCTCACATGCTTACATTCATCCTTTGTTTTCCATCTTATCACTAGTTTTTCAACCCCGTCTATCAATTTTTTTTCATAAACTTTACCCATATGCTTTTCTATTGTGTCAAATTTTAGCTGCAACCTAATTTCCTTGTTATGTTTCCAAGTGCAAATCTTACACCTGCATTCTATTGGAGGCTTGCCTTCAATTGGATTCTCGACCAGTTCAATGAATGGATACTTTGATGCCCAATTAATTTGAAAATTCCTCACTGACATATCCCACTCCTAATCCTTTTTTGATTGTGGTTCGCCCTTTTTTGATATGGCTATTCTTTTCCCCTTCCGTGCATTATCATCAATGGCATTATCACCCAAGTCGATTATATCATTCCAGCTAACTTGGGTATCTACCAGATAATCTTCTTCAAGATCATCCTGATCTGAGATATCAGGTTTGCCGCCATCTTCAACATGCGGTGGAGGTGGTGAATTTTGTACTTGTACTTGTGATGATGTACCTTCCTAATTTTCACATCCAATGCCAAAGTACGAAGACAACGTTCTTTTTGTTGGCCTCTCCTGGCCTTCCCCACTTGCAGGTTTCCTACCCCTCTTCCTGTTTGACATCTCCAATGAAATAAAGGCCGCCAAAAAAATATCAATTTGTTGAAGAAGCAATAATAGGCTATAATGTATAATATACCACTTCAAAAATATGATCGCTCACCTTTAGGCTTTAGGTCACTAGCAGTCGCCAATACAGTCAACGACTCAACAACAATGATTTTCCTTGGTCTGAAACTTTGCTATTGATCAGAATTCAAAGCCTAGAACCCACCAGATTGTGTTAAGATATTGAGATAGATCTGATCTTTGCATTTATTTATACCAATCCTTATATGGTGAATTCTGCAGGAATTTTATATGGTATACAGATATTTGGCGAATCCCGCATAACTATAACATGACTTATGTAATTTTTGAGGCACTTATAGGTTGTCCAAATACGACTTATGTAATTTTTGAGGCGATTATAGGTCATCCAAATAATAGTCGAATACAATATAGCTGGCGAAAGTTGGGGTGAACGGAGACATGCATCAGCAAGATGTCAGGCGAATTGGGTCCCCTTGGCTAATAAATCTTCACATGCCTATAGGCGAATTAAGGTCATCTATTAAGGTAACCTCAGAGAGTGTAGGCGAAACAATTAAATTTACCGTGTGTCCACCATATATTGTATTGGCGAAATCATCGCATAGAAACATTTATTTGCATAAAACATATGGCGATCGGGCCATGACTATGACGGAAATTGATAATGTTCTGGTGACATGGCCACCCCCAAACAGTACAAAATATTTGCCATTTCCGACATGGTTGATGTGAAAAATTTGCCATTGGCGAATATTCACCACTAAAGTAAACTCTGCTCAAAAGGTGTCCTTCAGACACTCTTGTTTACTGAATTATTGTAGGTAAACTCTCCTTGTTCAAGAATCAAATCTCAATTTCTAGTTTTATCTCCAACTAAGTATCTTGATAAATTTCCCAAGCTCCAGTTAACTACCTTTGTCTTTCCATTAGTCTATGGGTGAAAAGTAGAACTAAACTTCAAATTCAAGTCTTCATCTCCTTCCAAAGTTTTCTAAAAAATAACCAATAAACTTAGTATCCCTTTCTGAAACTATGCTCTTAGGTAATCCATGCAATCTTGCCACTTCCTTGAAAAATAGGTCAGCTATATGCACTACATCTGATGTTTTCTTACAAGGTATGAAATGATCCATCTTTGAGAATCTATCCACTACCACAAATATATAATCATTTCCTCTTTGTGTTTTAGGCAATCCAAGTATGAAATCCATGCTTATATCCTCCTAAGGTCTTTCTGGTACTATCAAAGGCTTATACAATCCCACATGCTGACTACTACCTTTTGCAACTTGACAAATCCTATAACTCTTCACATATTTCCTAACATCCTTATGAATCTGGGGCCAAAAGTAATTTTCACTCACCAATGCTACTATTTTGTCAACACCATAGTGTCTGACTAAGCCTCCACTATGCTTCTCCTTTAATAAATTCTTCATCATAGAACTATTAGGTATACACAACTAAATTCCTCTAAATAACATCCCATTCTAAATGAAGTAATCCAACCACTTACTTCTATCTACCATAACCGGTTCTCTACATGCTCTCCAAGGTTCTGCAAAATCTAGGTCATCATCATACAAGGTCTTCAACTCCTCAAATACTAATAATATAACACTCATCTCTATCAGAAAATTCCTCCTTCTACTCAATGCATCAACAACTTTATTTGGCTTCCCACTCCTATGCTTCAATACAAAGGTGTAACTCTGCAAAAATTTTACCCATCTCATATGTCTCTAATTCAACTTACTCTGATTGTTCAAATACTACAAGTCTTGATGGTCAGTATACAACACAAATTCCTTAGGCAACATGTGTTAGGATTCCCAAAGATACTGAGAGCGGGGGGGGTGTATCAGTATCTAACTAGTAAATAGATTATCTGACCTTATTAAATAAATTGCATTCCAAAATAGTGTATCGGTAAACAAGAATTAATGCAATAAATATGAACAATAAACACAACATAGAAAGCACACCATAACACAAGATTTTTAACAAGGAAACTCGATGTGGGAAAAACCTCGGTGGGATTTATGACCCACAATATTCACTCACTGACCAATGAATGGATATTACTTACAATAGGGGCCTGCACATGCAGGAAGGCTAACTACCTAAAGCTCACTGCTTAATTACAAAAGGAAGTCTCACTGACTTGCAAAATGGATTATGCAAATCCAATATAATGTACTGCTTTAGTTCAACATCTGCTATGCCAGGTTTAGTACTGGTTTAAGCTCATACAATAACCATAAACTTTACTACAAAATTTGCCTTAATATTTGCACATTACTTCTGCAAAAGTCTTCCCATGTCCACATCATAAATGATCTACAAGATCTCATAATTATATATGAGTCTTATTACAATATGCCATGTTGGCTGGGGTGTCGGTAATCCTCTTTGCAGCTACTAGTGAACTATCTGTCGGTGTAGAGTTTGTCGATGCCATAGGATTGCATGGTTGCCATCAATGACATACCTTCAATCACCTACAATTTGTCATTGGAGTGTGCAATGCCAACAATATCCCTCTTTGGCATTGATGGCAACACCCATGAGAAAAATTCAAAAATGTATCCAAAATTTGAAGTCCAAAAAATCTTACCAAAAACTATGTGCTCCCCCTGAGCAGATGATCTCTTTTGTCCATCATTTTTCTCATCTCTATTACTCCCCCTTTGACATCAATGACAAAGCCTATCAAAATGTCAATTGAGTGTAGCTCTCAGTTGGAACCCTGTAACTGGTTCGTTACAATCTGAAATAGATCTACCAATGCAAAATTTAGGCTCTAAGTGAACCTTTCACTATCCTTCAATGCTACTTCGGTCCTTTGAATTGTACTGGTGAGTATGTGCATTTTCTCTTACGATGTCTTTAGTCCTAGAACAAGTGCCTCTGAGATCTCTTTTCTCAAAGAGATGAGGTTGTCAAGTTTAGGACCAAGTCTACATTTAAGCTCTTTTGCCTTGAATTTTATTCTCTCTTTTTCTTTTTCAATTTTTTTCAATTTTCTCCTCAAAACCTGCTATCTCCTGTTCTATAACCGATATGGGTTCTAATGAACCGATGAGATTATCAGCTATATCATTTATTTCTTTCTGCACTTTACTGATTTCTTATCTATATCCACTGTCAAAATATCAGTCTTACAAGTGTCTCTATACAATTCCTTAAATTCCATTATTGTTTTGTTAAGTGCTATTAATAGGGTATCAATGTGTCTCATGCACTTCTTTATTGTCTCATCAAATAATTTCTCCTTTTCTCTATTCATTTTCTCTCTAAATATCTCCTCATTTATCTGATCAACTATTAATAGGTTGTCGGTGATATACTTAGACAATGTGTCTAATTGACTTAAAGAATCTTTATTGTCCATATTGCACTTGGGTGCGATCAATTTTAATAAAGGAATTGTATCATCAATAGCCTTATATGCAAGTGCATTACAATCTTTTATTTTCTTGATGGAATCAAATAGTACCTTTGTTACATTAGTTGGTCTGAATTCTGTCATGGAAGAACCAAATGATTGTCTAGCTACCTTAACAATCTGCATTACACTGGTGTGAGGAACCTCTTTGCTTGTGTTGACCTATGATAGGTCAGTTTGTGTTTGCATCTCAACTAGCAAAGGCTTGGGTTTCTCAGGAGTTGTTGGTGGCACTGTCTCAACATGAACCCGTACCTCAACCTTTTTCTCTTCCTATTTCTCAGTGTGTACCTCAGTTTGTTTCTCTGTGCTTTCTACTACCAGTTTCTCAGTATGCACCTCTGAACTGTCCACTGTTGGTATCTCAACCAGTTTCTCTATGTTATCATTAGTCGGTTTCTCTAACTCAATGGGTTTTTTAATGTGTGCATTGGTAGTATCAGTCACCATTCTAAAAGCTAGGGGATCAACTGATTGTTCAATTTGCATCTCAACCCCAATTTCAATATTTTCAACTATATGCTCTACATGTGTTTTCACTACAATATTCTCAACAGGTGGCTCAGTAGCCACATCTTTCTTTTCACCAGTGGTTTCCTTATCAACCACAATATTGACCTCTTGTGTATCAATATTCTTTGTATACAAAACTTTTGAATTAGGATTGGTGTCCTCATGTGTTGATTCCAACTCAACAGTATTAGTAGTCGATGGTGTATCAACAGTCTCAACTGGTGGAGTATCAAAAGGAGGTGGAGGCAAGTTGTCTGTTACTTTTATGCTTGTAGGTCCACCTACCTTGCCTTTACCTTTGTCCTTATCCTTTTGGTAAACTCTAAAAGTTTTGAGTCATTTGAGTTCTTCTTGCTTTTCTTTCTCCACAAAGCAGATATCCCATTTATCCGCTGTCTCTTCAGAGATTTCATTCACTCTTCTAGCCATTAAACCTACATGTCAGTGACCACTAGAAAATACTGTCTTGTTTGCCTCACTTATTAATTCATCAATTTCTTCTTCTGATTTAACTGGGTGTACAACAAGTAGCTTTTCAACTTTTATTTTCTTATCCAATTCCATAATAGCTAGTCTCTTTGCATCAAGTCTCCTGTACAAGTCACTTGGTAAATCATCTACAACTTCTATCAAAAATTTCTTGTAAATGTCTAAGTGTAGAATGATATTGTTTTCTATGTTTTCCTTTTCTTGATTAGTAAAAGTATCATACAATTTACTGAAATTAGACAAGTTTCCTTCATCTGTTATTTCATTCAAAAGATTATCTAAAGGAGTGATAACCTATTTTTCCTTTTTCTTCCTTGGTGTCATTTTCTTTGTTGGGGGCCTTACTACCTGTTGTTTCCTTCTTGTTCTCTTTGGTGCAAGAGAGGGTCCGGGTGAAGGATTTCTTTTCCTTTCTACTCTCTTAAACTCAGGTGGGATTTCACTATCAGATGAAGTTCCAACTGGGGAAAGATGAGCTTCCAGTTGTATCCCTTCCAAGTCACTTTCCTTAATACCAGTGATATTCAATATGTTTTCCTTGATCTCTTTGGCCTGTTTTGTTGCTTTTCTGATAGATTGATCTCTTTTCTTCCTTGATTTAAGGGTTTGTACCTTGCTCTCAATGGTTTCAGCATTTCCAAATATTTCCTCTTCAGGTTCTCTAGGGGCTTCAAGTAGTGCTTTAGCATATGTCTCAATTATGTTTACATTTGCCTCATAACCCATTTCTATTACCCAAACAGTTCTAGGAACCACTGCCTCCATCCAGATTTCATCTTTCTTTATAACAAAACATATTTCTTTCTGATATTTGTCAACTATGGTCTAAGATAACCTTTCTCTTGTTTTCATTCTAGCCTTAAATGCTTGGAAGTATTCAATTATGTTGTTTTCCCTATCATCTCCCATGTCGGTAAAGATATCCAATAGTTGTTTTCCTACCGGTATGTCAAAACCAAATTCTTTCCTACCTATACCGGGAACTTCCTTAGTAATGTATAGCATTAGGCACACACGTAGATTACCAAATCTGAAAGTACCTTTCTTATCACCTTTGATTTTCTTTAAGTTGTCAATCAATTCATCCTTTAGCCATTCACATATGTCAATCTTAGTGTTTGTTCACCATGTCATAAGCACTCTCGATACATAAACTAGAAACAAAGTTCAATATGTTAGCATGTGTAGTTTCATATCCTAGTATCATGCTAATGAATCTGACATTTATATCTTTCACATCATTGACTCTTAAGGATCTACTGTCATGGGTTGCACCAGCTAATGTCATCACAGTGTTATTTGGAACTTTCTTAGATTTGCCAGGCCTACTGCTGGTGGAAGGTAAGCCAGTCACTGCCCTAACTGCTTCTCTTGTGATCTTATGGATAGAATCAAGCCAAAATAATTCCCCATGAACTCTACTTAGCACAATTCTCACAACTTCCTTAGGAAAATTAAGAATACTAAGTATTTCCACAAAACCTAGGGTTTCTATGATCTTATGTTCTGGTTTCACAACACCATTCTCATCACAAATTATAGTCCTATACATGTTCATAATTTCATCAACACCTAGTTCCTCAATATGACAATGTATGTATATCCTAGGGTCTTTTGCATAAGCAACTCCTTTAGGGATTTTAGAGAATGCACATAGGGTATCATCCTACTTTGCTACTTTGGGTATGTTTTTGAATACGGGCCTAGGGCATTTAACCACTTCAATTACAGTAGGGTTTGCAATGAATTCAAGTGCAGAGGAGGAAGCCATTTGATAAATACCTTAATCTTCCTTTAGGTTTGAATGCTTGAAAGATTTTGCTTCACTTCTCACTGTGGATGCTTTCACTCAGGTTTTTCACGCTCTTAGGAAATTTGAATGCTCGGTGAGTGAAAAAGAGTGAAAAACACTTGCTTTATAATGTCATTTCCTTCAACTACCATAATAAAAGCCTATCAGTTAAGTAGAACTTAACACATCTGCCGGTAAGGAAGCAATTCAACTTATTACCATCAATTGAGGGTAAACTAGCATGATTTTCAATTAGTTGTCATACCCCCAAAAGGTTCCTTTTCATTTATATGAAGAATCTCATGCTGGTGGAGTGATACTCTGTTCTACTGGTGAAGGAATAGTCTCATCAACATTCTGATCTCTTTTTCTAATCCATTGTTTTGAAAATTCTTGCTTTACCTCATCAACCTTCTCTTTACCTTTCAAACTGGGTCCTTTATTATTTGTCGGCGATGTCTTACTTCTACAAAATTTTGTAATATGTCCAATCTTGTTACAAGCATAATAAGTCACATTGTTTTTCTAAATAGATTTTCCATATCCTATGTCAGTATGTGTGTTGCATTGATTGGATAAGTGTCCAAATCTTCCACAAACATAACATCTTATATTCATTCTACAGTTTTCTGAATTATGACCAATTTTGTTGCATTTAGAATATTGACCGATGGGTGCATTGGTGTTTTGATAGTTTCTAGATCTACACTAATTATCTCTATGACCATACTTGTTATAGTTAAAGAATTTCCCATTAAATTTGTAGGCATTAGGTTGTCTTACTGGTTTACTGTGATCATGATTGTTTGCAGTACCAGAGCTTTCACCAACTTCAAAGCCAAGTCCATTAGTATCTCCATTAGGTTTTTGATTTTTCAGCATATCATCAAGCTCTTCTGAACTTTTCTTGAATTTCTCTTTGTGTTGATTTGTAGTAGCCAACTCATTTTCCAAGAAATCCTTCTGCCTCATGAGTTCAGTTTATCATGTTCCAAGTGAATCAGATCTATCTTTAACATATCATTTTCATGACTGAGCCCTAGATTTTCATTTCCTGCATCATTGATTCTCCTAGTCAAGTCATCTTCATTCTTCTTTCTGTCTTTAGTGTCTTTACAGAATTGCATAGTCATATCTTGCATCTCATTCCTCAAGGTCATGTTTTCTTGCTTCATCTTGCTTACAAGATAATTAAGAGTTTACTTTTCATCATCATCATTCTGTATCTTCTCATGAAGTTCTCTTCTTTTGTTTCTAGCAATAGTAAGATTCTCCTGAAGTCCTTGAATGATTTTTTGTGCAGCCTTCAGATCATCTTCAAGTTTGATATTCTTCAACTTTTCTGCATCATATTCTACAGGAGCTTTTTCCAATTGCTTTCTCAAGTTATCCATTTGTACCAATGTCAGAATCTCCCTCAAGCTATTAGGCTTTTGAAAAAAGAGGACCAAGCTCTAATACCAATTGTTAGGATTCCTAAAGATACTGAGAGGGGGGGGGTGAATCAGCCTCTAACCGATAAATATATTTTCTGACCTTATTAAATAAATTGCATTTTAAAATAGTGTACCGATAAACAAGAATTAATATAGTAAATATGAACAATAAACACAACATAGAAAGCACACCATAACACAAGATTTTTAATGAGGAAACCCGATGTGGGAAAAACCTTGGTGGGATTTGTGACCCACAATATTCACTCATTGGCCAATGAATGGATATTACTTACAATAGGGGCCTACACATGCAGGAAGGCCAACTACCTAAAGATCACTTCTTAATTATAAAAGGAAGTCTCATTGACTTACAAAATGGATTATGTAAATCCAATATAATGTAATTCTTTAGTTCAGCATCTGCTATGCTAGGTTTAGTACCGGTTTAACCTCATACAATAACCATAAACCTTACTCCAAAATATACCTTAATATTTGCACATTGCTTCTGCAAAATTCTTCCCATGTCCACATCATAAATGATCTACAAGATCTCATACTTATATATGAGTCTTATTACAATACACCTTGTCGGCTTACAAAAAGATATTACAATTAAATACAAAATCCTGTCATCTGGGGTGTCGGTAATCATCTTTGCTGCTATCGATGTAGAGTCTGTTGGTGCCATAGGATTGCAAGGTTGCCATCAATGATAATACCTTCAATCACCTACAATTTCTCATTGGAGTGTGCAATGCCAACAACATGTAATGTCTCTACTTCTTCAAGGCTTGGACTATGGCATAAAATTCATGATCATACACTGAATATCTCATCTGATCATCATTCAACTTCTCACTTAAATAAGCTATTTCTCTCCCTTCCAAACTCAAGACTTCTCTAGTTGTCATTCCACTTGTATAACAATCTACATGAAATACTTTGTTGAAATCTGGTAAAGATAACACAGGATGCTCAGTCACTTTCTGGTTCAATAATTCAAAACTTTTGTTTTCTTTGGTGGTCCACTTGAACTCCTTCCTATCTTCCCTCATTGTCTCAATCATAGGACTACAAACAGAACTTAAATTTCTAATAATTTATTTGTAGAAACTAGCCAATCCATGAAATGATCTTACCTCTCCAAGACTTTTTGGTGTAGGTCATTCAACAATTGCTTTCACTTTGTTAGGGTCCATCTTCAAATCATTCACAGATATCACAAATCTCAAATAGACTAACTCCTCCTTCATGAAAGTACACTTCTTAAGATTTATCAACAACTTTTTTTCTCTCAACCTCTACAAAACTTGTCTTAAATGCAACAAATTCTCCTCTTTTGTCTTATTGAAAATAATAATGTCATCCAAATATACAATAACAAACTTACCCAATAATTTCTTCAATACCTCATTCATTAACCTCATAAAATTACTCGGTGCATTAGTTAACCCAAAAGGCATCACCAATCATTCATACAATCCTTCATTTGTCTTGAACATTGTCCTCCACTCATCTCCTTCTATGATCCTGATCTGATGATATCCACTCTTCAAGTCTATCTTTGTGAAGTATTTGGCTCTGCTCAAATAGTCCATTATGCCATTCATCCTAAGAAAAGGAAACTGGTATTTCACTGTGATCTTCTTTTTAATTGTTAGAATACAATGAACCCAAGAACACTGAGAGGGGTGGGGGGTGAGTCAGTATTCTGCCGCTAACACAAAGTTTTTACCTTTTATAACATACACATATAAACTGGTAAATGAAGAAACATATAACATGAAGTAAATAAACCAGCCACATGAATGAACACCATAACACACTAAATTTATATGTGGAAAACCTCAAAGAGGAAAAACCATGGTGGGATTTGTGACCCACAATATCAATTAACTGGCCATATGAAAGATATTACTTAGCATGGGGGCCTGCACATGCAAGAAGGCACACTTCCTAGAGCACATTGCTCAACACAAAATAGTATCAGTACGTACAAGCTTCTGCTGAAATAAGACAGTACCGGTGAACTCACAAAATGCATCTGCAATGCCAAAAAGAGTTCTGGTTAAAGCTCTGTTCTATACTGGTTCATAAACCCTGAACCTTCTACCGGTATCTCCTCTTCCTCCAAGAATGCTTTACAAACTATCTACTAATCATAGAATGATATTACATTTGCATACTAAATTACCTTCATACATATCCTTCTCATCACATAGTTCTACTACCATGTCATATACATTGTCCTATTCTCTCATCATCAAAAAGACCTAACACACTGACTTATATACCCTTACAAATAATATGCCTTATGTCGGATTACAATACAAAAGATATTCAATATTGTCCTTACACAATAACTACAAAATAATTTTACAATAACATATTTTAGATCCAGACTGATGTCGGCTTCACTAAAATGTTGGATGTTGGTGCGGGTGCGGGTGTCAGTGCGGGTGCCGATGCTGGTGCCGGTGCCGGTGCCAGTGCCAGTGATGACCCTAAATACTCAATACTGGTATTCACTGGTGTATGCCTCCAAATGTCAGTATATGTCTTTAATATAATCTTGTTGCATTGATTCCAATGAGTGTCAATTTCCAACAATCTCCCCCTTTGGCATTGATGGCAACACTCAAATGAAAAATGGATTCCCTGTCGGTTCAACTGAAAAATGAATCATGCTCCCCCTAAGCTGATTGACCCTGTTAGCAATATACTCTTCTTATCCTCCCCTTAGGATTAAATACATATTTTTCACATACATATACTCCCCCTTTGGCATCAATGCCAAAGACCAGTGAAAGAATTGAAAGAATAATTACAGATTACTTTATTGGAGCTTGACCAATCTCAAAATTTTTGGGTAAGCTTTCTCTAGCAATTGTACATAGGTATCTCAGCTGGTTTTGAGTGTTCCAAATATGGATACAAGTGCACATAGTAAATTTTCTTGTGTTTCTTTCTCAGTGACTTCTACTAGTGTGGGCTTTGCAAGCATATCCATACATTCCCTCTTATGTACACCAAGTGAATCCAATCTTGGACTCACCAAACCTCTAAGACCCCTTGCTCTCTGAGTGATCTTGTCTCTTTCCTTTTCAAAAGCAAAAAATTGGTTCTCCAAAGTCAAAATTTGTCCATCAATGGAAGTTGTAAGTGAAGTTAGTCCATCAAAAGAATTAACAATATTAGCTATCTTTTCATGTAATTCCTTTAACCTCTGATCTATATTAGCTGTAAGAATTTATATATTACAACGGACCCTATAGATGTTAGTACATTGTTTCAAAGAATTTTCAATGAGTACAAGTTTACCTTCAACTTTCCTCTTCCCTGTCACAATAATCTGGTCAAAAGCAACATTCTTGGCCAAAGTGAATCTTTCAAGTGCCTTCTTGTCAGAAATTTGCTACAATGATTGAAATTTTTTAGATATATGCTCTGTTAGTGCCTTAATCTTGCCAAAAGGGCTTGCTTTATTTTCAATCATATAATCAGGAATCAATTTATGCAAAATTGTTATTGATTGATCTATTATTCCTTTGTCTACAAATACCTCCTTCATTAGCTTTGTGTGACTCATCTCTGTAATTGATTTCTTCTCAACTTGAGAAGTGTCAATTACCAAAGGTTTTGGTGGGGAAACTATTGTTGGTTTAGTCTCCTTTTCTTTATCTTTCTTATCCTCTGCTAGTGAGTCTCTTTTCTCCTCCTCTAATGCATCGGTGGCTTTGCCACTTGGTGCAGTATCAGTTAATTTCGGTGGAGTGTTATCCATAATATTATCTATAACCTGTACATTATCTATATTACCTTTCCTAGATTGTACAAATGTAGTCTCTGTCAATTTAGTTTGTATACTCTCATCAGTTTTGGGTTTAACTACCAGTTCACTCAAAAATTGAACTGAACTTTCCAAAATTCCTTTCTCTTTAGATTTGTCCGGAACGGTAGGAGTTGTTGCCTTAGGAAATTCTTCTTGAGAGGTGAGAAAATCAGAATTCTTTTGGAAGAATTTAGTCCAACCATCTATGTTCTCATTTACTATCTCATTGACTCTACCCATCGTTAGGCCTATTTGTCGGGTTTTGCTGCTAAAGACTATTCTATTAGCAACATCTATACATCTTTTAATTTCCTCATTATTTATAGAGCCACACATATTCAAAAGTTCAACCTCTTTGATTTCTTTGTCCCTCCTAATTGCATCTAATCTCCTTACATCTAACTTATTGTACAATGATAAGGGAATTTCCTTCAAAATCTCTACCAAAGCCTTCTTATATATGTCTAGATATAACAAAATTGTTTCTTCTATTTCATTTTTCTCATTATCTTGTAAATCTTCATAGAAATTTGACACATTCTTCAACATTACATCTTTAGTTATCTCATCAATCAATTCTGCACAAGTCATTAGGGGGATGATGATAACATTACCAGATTCAATTGCTTCATCTATTGCACTCTTTTTCTTATTTCTTGGAGTTGCATGGGTGGATGAAGCAGGCTACCTCTTCTTTGCTGGAGGTGTGGGTGCAATTGCTACCTTTCTAACTAGTTTCCTCCTTGGTTCCACCTTCTTATCCTCTACTGAAGGCTTGTCATCTTTCTTCCTCTGTACCCTTCTGAATGCAAGAGGTTGATTATCCTCTAGATCAGAATTAGAAGTGATAGAAGAAATGAAAGTTTGGGGATTCTTCACCTCAAGAGCACTAGATGTTGCCAGTTGATCTACTAGTTTAGATCCAGAACCTATTTTTTTTATCTATCCTATGCATTACATCTTTAAAAAATGCAAACATTTTATCTATCTTCTTTTCTCTTCTTTTCCTGTTGAAACTAGTTTTAACTTCAAAATCCTTCTCCTCTATAGTGTGAAAGTGTTCAACCTTATCATCCAAAGGAGAATCAATCAAAATTTTAGCATATAATTCCAATATGTTGTCATCTACCTCATAACCCAATTTAGTGATCCATATAGTTCTAGGTTCCACTGCTTCCATCAGTGTCTCGTCTGTTTTTACCATAAAGTAAATATCAGTGGAGTATTTATCCACAACGTGTTTGCAAATTCTCTCCCTTAGTCTCATATTTTCCTGAAAAGTTTTGAATTATCCCTCATAGCTTCTCATCCCTGTTACTACCAAGACCGGTGATTGCTTCTTTGATCTACATATTGGTATGTCATGAGCCCAACACTTCTTTCCCAAACCTAGTAGCTCATTCATAAATTATAACATCAAGCAGACAATAAGATTGCCAAACCTGAAAGTTCCTTTCTTAACCCCTTTGATCTTGCCAAGATTAATCATTAACTCACTCCTCAATTATTAACACAAATCATACTTTTCATTATTCTTTATCATTTGATAAGCAACATGGATGCAAGAACTAGAAGCAGAGTTCAATTGACTTGATTGAGTTACCTTATAGCCAATTATCATTCTGGCAAATTTCACATTAGTGTCTTTGATGGTGCTGACCCTCATAGATCTTCCATCATGGGTTGCACTGGTGAGATTCTCAACCACAGTGGTGGAGATCTTCTTTCTTGGTTCCTATCCAACTTTAGGTAAGTCGATGACCACTTGAATAGCTTCTTTGGTAATCATGTGGGGCCCATCTAGCCAGATGAATTCATTATGAACCCTGCCCAAAACATATCTGATCACTTCATGCTTGAATTCTAAAATATACAGGATTCCAATTAACCCTAGATCCTCAATGATTTGATATTCTGGTTTTGATTGTACTAGAGTTTCCTAGTATCATAGATTGATACATCCCCTTGATTTCCCCTGTGCCTAAATCCTCCAAGGTGTAGTGAATATAGACCCTAAAATCTTCTACATAGACCACGTGATCAGGAACCCTCGAAAATGCGCCAGTAGAGTCTTCCTCCATAGCAATTTGGGGAACTTCCTTGAAAATAGGCCTAAGCCAATCCTTGACCTCAACAATAGTGGGATTCACAATGAAAGTAGGAGCAGATGATGATCTGAATGCCATTTCAAAGAAATACCTAGATAATAGTCATCGATTGAAGGGTTTTGATTACTTCTCAGATGACTGCTAGAAATTATTTGGAATGCCTTTGATAGCTCTTGATTGCCTATGATTTACCTTGCTTCATTCTAGTTTTCTCTAGTGTTGGGTGAGAGAAAATGAGTCCATTTTCCCTTTTTATCAGTGAGTAAACCCTAATTCATTGCTGTCATAAATGCATAACGATGTGCCCTACCGGATGTCAGTTTCATAGTTTTATGTTGGATAAACTTCCATCAATGATTAATACCACTCTCCAGATCTCTTTTGGGGAATATGAAAGATTTGCAATGAATTTTCCAACCCCTAAGGCTTATGCCTCAGTTACCAGTTGAATTTCTTGCCGGTGCAGGAATGCTTTGTTCTATCGGTGGAGTTATAGGTATAGTTACCAGTGTAGTTGCATCTCCACTTGGTTCTTCAGATTTTCTAACCCATCTCTTGGTGTGATCTTGTTGTATTTCATCTACTTTCTACTTTCCTTTCTCATTTTCTTTATTATTGTTAACCAGTGTAGTCTTGCTTCTTCAGTACTTAGCAATATGACCTATTTTGTTGCATGCATAACATGTAACATTATTCTTTTGAATTTTTTTGACATATCCAGTGTCATTCCTTGACCTACATTGATTAGCCAAATGACCAAACTTTCCACATGCATGACATTTGATGTTCATTCTGCAATCTTCTGACTGATGACCATATTTCTTGCAATTTGTGCATTGACCAGGAACTGAATTGTAGTTTTGCTTTGCTCTATTTCTACATCATCTAGCCATATGCCCAAATTTATTACAAACAAAACATCTACTATTGAATTTGTAAGCATTAGGTTTCCTTACCGATTTCCTCTGGTCTGATGAGTTTTGCATACCGGTTGTCTGATCTTTATTTGCAGTACCGGAGCTTTCACCTTGTACAAATCCAAGTCCTATAGAATCTTCACTCTACCTTTGTCTTTTCAATAAATCATCCAATTGTGCAACACTAATCTTGATTTTTTCTTTATACTCACTTGCAGTAGTCAGATCATCTCTCAAATTAGTTGTTTGTCTTTCAAGATCTTGTTCATTATTTCGGGAGTGTACCAAATTAGTTCTCAATAGATTATTCTCATGAGTCAATCTGCCACATTCATCAAATTTATTTTTTAGAGATATAATAAGCTTTTCTTCCTTCTTCTTTCTATACTCAATATCTTTTGATAACCTCATAGTCAAGTCTTGCATTTAATTCTTTATGAGCATGTTAGCTTGACTCAAGTTCTGACATTGTTCCTTAAGTGCATTTTTCTCTTCATCATCTTGGTTTTGCAAAAGTTCCTTTCTCTTAGCTTGAGTTGATGATAACCTTTCTTGCAAAACAAGAATGAATTCATTAGCAGAATTCAATTCATCTTCCAGTTTCAAGTTCTTCATCCTTTCAGCATCATAGTCCTCAAGTGCCATCTCAAGTTACTTCTCCATAGCCATGTTCAATGATTCCAGTTTTAGGATCTTCCTCAAGTGGTTAAACTTCCTCTGAGGTACCAAGATCTGATACCAATTGTTGGAATACAATGAAACCAAGAACAATGAGAGGGGGGGGGGGTGAATCAGTGTTCTGCTGGTAATACAAGAATTTAACCTTTTATAACATACACATATAAACTAGTAAATGAAAAAACATATAACATGAAGTAAATAAACCAGCCACATGAATGAACACCATAACATACTTAATTTATACATGGAAAACCTCAAAGAGGAAAAAAAATGGTGGGATTTGAGACCCATAATATTAATTCACTGGCCATATGAAAGATATTATATAGCATGGAACCTGCACATGCAAGAAGGCACACTGCCTAGAGCACACTGCTCAACACAAAAGAGCCTCACTGACTACAAACTTCTTCTAAAATAAGACAGTACTAGCAAACTCACAAAATACATTTGCAATGCCAAAAAGAGTTCCGGTTAAAGCTCTGTTCTGTATCGATTCATAAACCCGGAACCTTCTACCAGTATCTCCTCTTCCTCCAAGAATGATTTACAAACTATCTACTGATCATAGCATGATATTAAATTTTCATACTAAATGACCTTCATACATATCCTTTGCATCACATAGTTTTTCTACCATTTCATATGCATTGTCCTCTTCTCTCATCATCAAAAAGACCTAACAGACTGACTTATATACCCTTACAAACAATATGCCTTATGTCGGCTTACAATACAAAATATATTCAATATCAACCTTACATAATAACTACAAAATGATTCTACAATAAGACATTTCAGATCTAGACTTATGTCAGCTTTACTGAAATGCTAGATGTCGGTGTCGATGATGACCCTGAATACTCAATGCCGGTATCTGCCGGCGTATGCCTTCAATATTATATTGTTTCCATTAATGACAATGTATGATTCAAATAAGTGTCAATGGCCAACAATTTATTTTGTGGAATCAACACACATTCTCCATTCTCTACTCTTCTTAGGTGTTAATACTACTGCAACTGCACAAGGACTCAAACTTTCTATGATCAAACCTTTCTTCAACAACTCATGGACTTTTCTATTCAAATTTTCATACTCTGTCGATGTCATCTAGTGTGTAGCTTTGTTAGGCAAACTAGCTTTGGGAACTAGGTCCATGCAATGACTGATACTTCTCATAGGTGGTAATCCATCAGGCACATTATATGAAATGATGTCCTCATAATCTGATAGTAACTTTTTATCTCTTCCGGTTGATCTTCTTCATGCTCTAGATTCTCGGTCTTCTTAGGAACTAAGGAAAAGCACACATTTTCATGTCTCACTCCATCCAGGAATTTCCTTCCATCCACCAAATAGATTCTAGCATTCGTACAAACTTCACTCTTCAGGGGCTTCTGCAAGGGTAACACAGTTTATTTCATCCCATTTTCTACAATGGTGTATATGTTCTTTCTCCCATCATGTATTGTCTATCTATCAAACTGCCAAGGTCCACCCAACAAAAGGTGACCAATATCCATAGGCATAATATCACACAAGACTTCGTCATGATAATTTCTAATTTTCAATTTCACCAAATATTGCTCACTTACTAACAACTTATGATCATCCTGAATCCATGCTATCTGATAAGGCTTAGGGTGTTTCAATCTTTCCAAATTCAACTCAATCACCATCTCTTCTGAAACAAGGTATATGAACTACCACTATCAATAACAACTTTACAACACTTACTAGATACCTTACATCTAGTCTTGAACAAATTTCTCCTTTGCAAGGGCTCCTCATATTCTCCGGTATGACACAAAACTCTCCTCATCATCAAAAGTTCTCCATCTTCCAGTTTGTTAGCTAATCTAGTGGGACTTTCTTCCACCACTTCTGTTCTCCCAGTATTCTTTGTCTTCTTACATTTGAAAGCATGATGTCCTTCTCCTCCACACTTATAGCAAGTTCCTCTAAACACCCTCTTGTCTTGTCTTCTATCACCTTTTCCAAAATTTTCACTCCGGTAGCCATCCAGTAGAAATTTTTATCATCCTTCCGGTTGAGTTGCCTTCTTTGCTTGCTTCCTTGTCCTTGTTTTGATACATACATGCTCCTCTTCTTCTAGTATATACTCTTCCTCGAAATATTCCTTCAAAAAACCTTCCACCTCTACCTCTATGTCTCTGCTCATGTCTTTTGTTCAGCTTCTCTTCTTCTTTTAAGGCATAGTGGTATGCTTCTTCAACACTCTAGATCTTGATCAAATTTATTTCATCTTGTATGGACATTTGCAGTCCATTCAAATATCTTGCAACTTGTTCAACCTCATGATCAACATGTCTAAATTTGATAGTCAACTTATAGAATGCTTCAGATACTCCTTTACACTAGATTCCTTTTGCTTCAAGTTCTGCAACTTCTGAAATAGGTTCACTTGATAATCAGTTGGCACTAACTTTGATTTTAACTTAGCAACTATCCAATCCCATGTTTTTATCTTCTCTTTATCTCTTCTCTATCTATCAACCTACAAATGATCCCACCAAAGAGATGCATGACCTTTGAACTGGGTATATACATACTTCACCTTTCTTTCTTCCATGGTAGTCTCCAAATCAAAAAATTTCTCCATCTCCGAGATCCAATCCATCAATTCATCCAAATCTAACTTTCCATCATATTTTGGTGGGGTAGAATGTGGTTTAGTGTTCACCCTACCCAAAACCCTTAAGAACCTTTCTTCATCCAGATCAATCACCGGTCAGTTTACTTGTTCTATTAGGGCTTCTTCTCCTTCATCTTCACTCACATGTTCAATATGTCAGGCTCTTCTCTAGGTTGTCTCAACAGCTTCCAATCGGGCTGCAATTCTTTGCACCATTTCTATCACAACAGGGTTTGCATTCCCACATGCTCCACCATTCCTATTTCCTCTTTCCTCCATCTTCACGCCAATCCTCTGCTGCTACAGGCCGAATTCACAGTCCGCCACCCTAAAAAAATTCTTAGGACAACACATTCTCCAGAATGAAATCTCGCTCTGATACCACTTGGTGCAGTCATTGATTAGGAGGGACCTCAAAGAGATTAGTCTGAATCGGTCAGCAAGAGTAAACACAATGGAAACACAAGCATATGATGGAGGTAGTACAAAACTAAATATATTAAATCATGAAAATTGATTACAAGCAATCAGTAACATCCGAGATACAAGATTAGGATCATTGCCCTACTACAAGCATGCTCAATTACAGAACAGGTCACAACCAGGACCTCAAAACTTTTGGTCTAGCTTCTATGCTATATATTTCCTTTGATCTCTATTCTAATGCTTAATTACAATGATTTATACGATCCAAGGGGATCTGGTCAAGCCAAAAGGATCAAATTCTAAAGAACAAGACCAAATGTGTAAAACCAACAAGGTCGGCCTCCACCAAAGAGATTCCTTAGGAAAATCTGAAGGATGAAGTGCAGATCAAAGGGAAGGTCAGCCACATGCTAAGGAATATCAGAATCAATTCTCGGGGCTCTGCAAGCTACGGAAGGGATCCCGTAAATTCACCAAAGCAAATAGGTCCAACAGTTCTAGTGTCAGAAAACTATCTCAAAAACTAGAATCGATAACTTGTCAAAAAATGATCCAAATGCTCTGCGGTTTAGGAATAAGGAAGATGATCAAGTCCTCAAGGAAAATCCAACTCCTCAAGATCGGGTGAGCCAATGCTGAAAAATGCTGAAACTGCCAAAATAGAAAACAAACAAAAAGCAATATTTTTGGTTGATGCAAGATTACCAAGAACCGGGGATGCTCCTGCATCAAAAACACTCATCATTTTGTTTAAATACAATTTCTATATGATCTAAATAGTGTGTGCAATGGTTTCAATCATATCCATTCTTTACCAAATGGCTAGACTTCTCTCCTCGATCATGTTCCCCATCTTCTATTGATCTTGCATCCACTTAAACTCATTCACACGTCAATATATTAGCGCTCAAATTCAAATCAATGTATGTACATTGTAAAGATAACATAATTAATATCATCCTTTTTTATTTAAAATCTAAATACATCATTATTATATCATTAAAATCTATCATTTTAATCATTTAAAATTAAATATATCATTATTCTATAATTTTATTTGTTTAAAATTAAATAAAAATTAATTCATTTGATATCCAAAATAAGTCTAATTCTTTATTTTAATCAAGCAAAAAGATAGGATGTGTCAAATGTGGAGACTTATCAAGCCCTCTTTTAATCCTTTCTTAGGATTTCTCATCTAGCGTTTCATATTTATGCTTTTATAAGAATTCATTGCAAAGGTAGGGAGATCCAATGAAGGATAGCCCATCCTTGTAGCTTGACACATAAACCATGTAAAACATACCAGTAACCGGTAACACAATGCCAAAAATAACAGAAACAACAACCAGTAACATCACATAATACATAACCGGTAAAAAATATGAACAATTCTTATTACAGTATGAAGAATTACACATGCCACATGTTGGATCATAGTCTAGGATACAAACAATGCTTACAACACAAATTACAAGATCTGCAAATCATCCATAGATCAAATCGGCCTCCGGAAATAGTCTACCCTAATATGGACCTCAGCCTTCCAACTTCAGTCCACTGGGTCAAAATCTCACTGGATCTACATCTTTGCTCGATCTCTAAACTCAGTCTTTGATCCTCTCACTTATGTCTTCCCAAATGATTTGAAAACCTCCATTTATATCATCCGCAAATAATAACAACCTAATCAAGTCAGCCCAAAGACCAACTGGTTCATGAAATGTGTAACGGTAACATGTCGGCTCAAATCAATAAGAACAACTTCCAAATTACATAAAATAATGTGTGGTCCTCCAGTAACATCAGACATGACACAAGAAACATAAATACACGATCCGCAAGTCACAGAGATCAACCGAAACCCAATCCAACTTCACTCAACACACTTTTGGAATGGTCAGCAAGAATATATCAATTGGGCCAATACCAGAATCGATAACTTACCAGGATTAAATAAAAAAGCCATGAAAATAGAACATGACAAAGACCACGAACACAAGGGAATAAACCCAAAACCACAACACTAAATGCTCAAACAAGGAGAAATACCATGATCTCCAGCGATTCCACTGCAAACTACCTCAACCGGTAAGAACTAGACCGGTGCTCCTGCATTAGACTCTCGAGGTTAATTGAAAAGTGAGTCACTTCACTTGATTTGGTTTGATGATCTATCAGAAGGTAATTGTAACTGCCTCAGAGGGTTTGACGATCTATCTACAACTTCTAGTTGCCTCTCCATGATGATCTATCTGTCCAAACTGTAGCTTTCCTCAATCAACGATATGTTCAAGTCTTCACCAATTAACTGCCACAAGCTCAAGCTCTAGGATCGGCAATCTACCTGCAAACCTTTCTTTCCCTCACGTTCGGTGATCTAAATAAGTATACAAGTTGCCTCAACATTCTCTCCAACCAACCAGTGCACAATCAACACTTTGTCCAACAACATGCTCACAAACCATCTCTGATACGATTTGATGCAGTCAAGGTAGGGATATCCAATAAAGGATAACCCATCCTTGAAGCCTAACTCATAAACCATGCAAAACATACTAGCAACCAGCAACACAATGCTAGAAATAGCAGAAAGAACAACCAACAACAACAAAAAATACATAACTAGTAAACAATATGAACAATTATTATTACAGCCTTAAGATTTACACATGTCACATGTTGGGTCTATTGGCATTATTGGATGAATTGATTATGTGTTGCATTGATGTTTTGTCATTGATGTCAACACTAGCTGTTATGGTTGGTTACCGATAGACAGGTTTTGGTTACCGGTAGAAGATCTAGTGTTACCGACAGAAGAGACTATATGTTGGAGACTTCTGACATGTTTGGATCTATGGAATGTGACTGGTTACATGGGTGGTACGTTCTTCTGGAGCATGTCTTGGCCAGATGGTATTAAATTGATAATTGGATGCTATCATACACTCTGGTAAACCCTTACCGACATTGGTTTAAGGTTCTACCGACAGAGCTCTCACTGAGGAATCTTGACATGATGTATAATTGGTGTTGGTGTAGCTTCTACATGGATTTCAGGATGCTAAAGATGTTCTTTGATCATGCTTCAATTTCTTGAAGACATTGCTTTGGCGTGGTGGACCCAGAATAGGCCTGGTACCTATCTAGGTTATGGATCGGTATCATGTTAACATGTACTCTACACGTTACCGAGATGTTTCAAGATGATTTATGGATTTATTATTGTAGTTTTGGTCTTAAGTCAACATGGCACATCATTGTAATATGAATTTATGTAGTGATATTATTGTAATATCTTTTAGGTGGCCAACCTAATTGGTTTAGGCCTTAGGGTTTGTATAACATGATGTAAGATCTCATTGTAGATCATGGTATGAAATGGAATAAGAAGTCGCGGTCTTGGAATGCAATATCATATGCGAAGGAGATTTGGTCAATCATAGGTGATTGAATTGGGATTAAGGAAGAGGTCAAAGGCCTCCAGCATTGAGTTTAACCAAAAATGTAATCAGGCATGGTAGATGCTATTTCTAGCAGTTCACTCTATTGGATTATTTTCCATGTATCCTTAGATGGTTGTAGCCTCTCTATAGTCAGTGTGACTCTTTTGTAATGAGTAGTACACTCTAGGTAGTGTGCCTTCATGCATGTGCAGGCCCCTCATTGAATCATATACTTTCTAGAAAAGTATCATCTAATTGTGGGTAGGCTTCCCACCATGGTTTTTTCCTTTCCAAGTTTTCCATGTATAAATCATGGTGTTATGTGGTATGGTTTCTTTGCATTGAATATCTATTTAATTGTTAAGTTGTATTGTTTACCAGTATCTATTTCTGCTTTACTGATACTTAATCATGTTAAAGGTTATTAAGTGGATTAAATGCTATAATCTGTTAACAACTTATTCACCCCCCCCCTCTCTGTTGTTCACCGGCTATCCTAACAATTGAATTCAGAGCTTTGGTCCTCTTTTGCATAAGCTTAACCACTTGAGGTAATCCTATGTCAGCTAACACTTCTAATCCACCGATAACTATTTTCATAAGAGAAATCCCTAAGCTTGATGGGACAAATTATGGGATATGGAAAATTCGAATGGAGACTCATCTTAGATGTCTTGGAAAGGATATTTGGGAGATCACTAAGAAAGGAAACACACCTTATGATCTGACATCTAGCAATGTTGCTCCTACAAACTCAAACAAGAATATTGAAAATGATTGCAAAGCTAGAGAAGCCCTCTTGTGTGCACTTACTAATCAACAAATCATGGGATTGACTGATAAATCATCAGCTAAGGTTATGTGTGATAAATTGCAAACTCTGAATGAAGGTGATCCTACAAATTGCTAAACTTGATGGCTACTGGGTAAGATATGAAAACTTGAAGATGAAAGACAATGAAAGAATTGTTGTATTTATGGAAAGATTAAATGAGATTCTTATGGGAATTCAATGTTGTGGAAATTTTCTGAGTGAAGATGAAATAGTTTCCAAAGTCTTGAGAGCCCTTCCATCGGCTTACAAGGTGAAGGCAACTGCAATTAATGAGTTGAGAACAATGGAAAACTCTTCAGTTAACAGAGACATTCTGATTGGGAAATTATTTGCTTCTGAGCATAATCTTTTGAGTGTTGGTCAATTGGTGGACAAGGGTTTCCAACTTCAGTTTAAAGATAAAAAATGCAAACTCATTAACAAGACTGGTTTGGAGATTGCAACTAGTATTCAGACAAGAGGTAATATCTTTCACTTGAACACAGGTAATAAGACATGTTTGATTGCTCATATTGATGAGAGTTGGTTATGGCATACGAGGTTGTGTCATGTTAATTTTGATTGTATTGATAAGATCAGTTCAACTAAGGCAGTTAGAGATATACCTAAGATTATGAAGCCTCATAATCTAGTATGTAAAGAATGTCAAATGAGAAAGCAAGTTAGAAGTTCTTTTAAGAGCATACATGATAAATCTAATCATGTACTTGATTTGATTCACACTGACTTATGTGGTCCAGCAAGGACTATAAGCTTTCAAGGTGATAGGTATTTCATGCTAATTATTAATGACTATTCTAGGATGATGTGGGTGACTTTTCTTAAAGAGAAGTCTAAAGCTTTTGAGAAACTCAAGATATTTAGAGAAAAGGTTGAAATAGAAACTAGATTGAAAATCAAATGTCTAAGATCAGATCATGGTGGTGAGTTCACTTATCATGAATTTAACGGTTATTGTGAGATAAATGGAATCGAGAGACAGTTATATGCACCTAGGACTCCTCAGCAAAAAGGAGTAGTGGAAATAAAGAATAGAACAATTTTGGATGCAGAAATATCTATGATGATGGAAGCTAAATTGCCTCATATCTACTGGAGAGAAGTAGTAAGTACAAAAATCTACACATTCAACAGAGTTCACATCAAAGGTGAAACCGGTAAGACTCCTTTTGAATTATGGTTTGGACATACACCTATTGCAAAGTTTTTCAGAATTTTTGGAAGTAAATTCTATATCAAAAGAGATGATTCAATTGGAAGTTTGATCCTAGATGTGATGAAGGGATATTTCTTGGTTATTCAATTCAAAGAAAAGCATATAGATGTTTCAACAAAAGATTGCAGAGAATTGTGGAGAGTGCTAATGTGAAAGTGGATGAGCAGTACATAAACCATTCTATATCATATGACAGGGAACCGGTAGTGGAAATGATCATAACTAAATCGACAATTCCTCAACTGGTATAGGAAACTGAGGCAATTACACTGGCACAATCAAAAAATTCAACTGTGATTGATGATCAAAGCAGTGAACCTGAAGTTCAAAAGACACCAAGGTATGTAAGATTAAATCATTCTAAAGAACAAATCATTGGAGATAGGAACAAGGGAGTTATGACAAGAAGAAGACTGGCAAATGAAGAGGTATGTCTTATTTCTCAAGTTGAACCGACATCTATTATTGAAGCTTGTAAGGATGAACATTGGTTAAAGGCTATGGAAGATGAATTAGATCAGATAGAGAAGAATGAAACTTGGACTATAGTTCCTTGGCCTAAAAATAAGAATGTTATTGGAACTAAATGGGTTTTTAGGAATAAACTGAATGAGGATGGTCAAGTTGTAAGAACCAAGGCTAGATTGGTTTGTAAAGGATATTCTCAAATGAAAGGAATTGATTATGGTGAGACATTTGCACTTGTAGCTAGAATTGAAGCTGTTAGACTATTTCTTGCCTATGCAACTTATAAGAACTATAAGGTTTATCAAATGGATGTTAAATGTGTATTTTTGAATGGTGAACTTGAAGAAGAAGTATACATTGAGAAACCTGATGGATTTTCACTGACAGATGATAAAGATATGGTTTTTAGATTGAAGAAAGATTTATATGGATTGAAACATGCTCCTAGAGCTTGGTATGCAAGGTTGGATAAATATCTTTTGAAGCTTAGTTTTACTAAAGGTAGTGCTGATAGTAACTTATATTATAAGATCACTGATAATGATATTCTGATTATTGAAGTATTTGTTGATGATATCATTTTTGGAGGAGAAGATAAATTGTGCATGGAATTCACTAACAATATGAAGAATGGATTTGAAATATCCATGATTGGTGAGATGAAATGTTTCTTAGGTTTGTAGATTGCTCAAACCAACAAAGGCATTTTTATCTATCAAACTAAGTATCTACGGGAATTGTTAAAGAAGTTTGGTATGGATAATTCCAAAATGGTAAGTACTCCTATGGTGACAAGTGAGAAATTATCTATCAAGGATACTTCTTCACCGGTAAATCTGACAAGGTATAAGTCTATGATTGGTGGTCTATTATATTTAACTCAGACTAGACCGGATATTATGAATTTTGTAAGTATTGTTTCAAGATATCAAAGTAATCCTAAAGAAAATCATGAATGTGCTATAAAGAGGATATTCTGGTATTTTAAAGGAACAACAGAATATGGTTTATGGTATTCTAAAAATGATGATTTCACTTTATGTGCATAAACTAACTCAGATTGGGCAAGAGATACTGATGATAGGAAGAGCACTTCTGGTGGAGATTTCTTTCTTGGAAAGAAACTGGTTTCATGGATCAACAAAAAACAGTCATGCATTTCTATATCTACTATAGAAGTTGAGTATGTTGCAACAACAACTAATTGCACTCAAGTCTTGTGGATGAAGAAAATGTTGAAGGATATCAGGGTAAATTGTAGTGAACCGATAGTTATCTATTGTGATAACTCTGCAACTATTGACATGTCTAAGACTCCAGTATTTCACTCTAAGACTAAGAATATATCAATAAAGTATAACTTTTTGAAGGACAAGGTACAAGGAAAGGAAGTCAAATTGGTTTATGTTAATACTAAAGAATAGATTGCAGACATATTCAGTAAACTGCTCTCTAAGGAATCATTTGAGTATTTAAGAGACATGTTACGGGTTTCTACCCCTCTGGGAGAGACTTGATTGATGCTTTTTGTCATCAGTTGGACATGAATTATCAGAGAAATTATTCATTCTGACACTGATGAGTGGTGCTACTACTCAGGGGGAGTAGTCAGCTTTGAGATTCAGAGGTTTACATTATTGCTTTGATATTTTTGTCAGATTTTTGGCATTGATGTCAAAGGGGGAGAGATAGTGATGTGAAAAATAAATGTAGAACTCTACAAAGATATCACTCACAGGGGGAGAGTTATTTATATTCAGGAGATTGTTGGTTGTCTTCCACAAGGGGAGACTTGTTTGGCATTTTTATGGTACTTGGATGTTTTTCACATCTAGTGTTGCCATCAATGCCAAAGGGGGAGATTGTTGGCATTATTGGATGAATTGATTATTTGTTGTATTGATGTCAACACTAGCTATTATGGTTGGTTACCGACAAACAGGTTTTGGTTACTGGTAGAAGATCTAGTGTTACCGACAGAAGAGACTATCTGTTGGACACTTCCAACATGTTTGGATCTATGGAAAATGATTGGTTACATATGGTACATGCTTCTGGAGCATGTCTTGGTCAGATGGTATTGACTTGATAATCAGATGCTATCATACACTCTGGTAAACCCTTACCGACATTGGTTTAAGGCTTTGTTAGGATTCCCACATATACTGAGAGGGGGGGGTGAATCAGTATCTAAGCAGTAATTAGAATTTCTCAACTTAAAACATACAGAACATATTGTAACAGTATACCGATATGCAAGAAATAATGCAATAAACAGAAATGAAAGAAACCACATGAAAATCACACCATAACACAATGATTTAACAAGGAAACCCAGTGTGGGAAAAACCTCGATGGGATTTGTGACCCACAATATTCACTTACTGGCCAATAAGAGAATATTACTTACAATAGGGAGCATGCACATGCAGGAAGGCCAACTGCCTAGAGCTCACTGCTCAATGGGAAGTCTCAGTGACTTACAATATGGATTATACAAATCCAATAACTTGTACTACTTTACAATAGCATCATCAATACTAGATTCAGTACCGGTTTCTACTCTGTTCTTTACTTATACCCCTTAACCTATATTTCGCATAATAGGTCTGCCTAATCTTTTTCTCCCTTACTACAAAAATGTCCTACATTGACTTCTTATATATATAAGTCATTTTACAATGATATAAAGTCAGCTTACAAGGTTTTTACAATAATAAACAAAATGTAATATAACAAAAATCCTGTCGGCCTCTGTGCCAGTATGCTTCCTTTCTCTGTGCCGGTGTAGAGTGTGATCTGTTGATGTCGGTGAACTATCTTACCGGTGTAATGCCTTGCCAGTGCCATAGGATTGTAAGGTTGCCATCAATGACAAAACCTTCAATAACATACAATGTCTCATTGGAGTGTGCATATGCCAACAATCTCCCCCTTTGGCATTGATGGCAACACCCATGAGAAATTTCAAAAGTGTATCAAAAAATGTGAAGTCCAAAAATGTTACCAAAAATGTGTGCTCCCCCTGAGCATATGATTCCTGTGATATTGAATTTTCTCATACCACTACTCCCCCTTTGGCATCAATGACAAAGGTTGTCAAGATGTCAGTAGAGTTTGTAGTTTCAACCTTGTAACTGGGTAGTTACAATTTGAAGTAGATCTGCCAAAATCAAGTTTATACTCTCCATAAACTTTTTACCATCTCTTATTGTTGTCTCTATTCTTTTAGTTGTACCGGTGAGGTGTTGCAAATGCTCTACCAGTGTTTTTTGTCCCTGTATCAGTGCCTCGGATATTTCCTTCCATAATGATGCTAGATAGTCCAATCTTGGACTTAGTTTTAATCTCAGATGCTTTGCCTTATTCACTATTCTCTCCTTTTCTCTTTCTAATTTAAGTAATTCTTCCTCAAAATTTGTTATCTTTTGCTCAAAAACTGATAATGTATCAGGTGAGTTAACAAAATTATCAGCAAGTTTATTGATTTCATCCTGTACCTTGCTTATTTTCTTATCTATGTCTACAGTCAAAAAGTTTGTCTTACAGGTGTCTTTGTACTCTTTCAATAAGTTACACATTTTCGGTAGAAGTGTGTCAAAATCCCTGGTACACTTCTTTATCTGCTCATCAAAGAATCTTTGTTTTTTAATTTCTACTTTGTCCTTCAATGTTTCTTCCTTTATTTTCTCAATTTTCTCTATGATATATTCACACAAAGTATCAAGTTGTCCTAAATAATCTTTATTGTCTATATTACAGTTAGGAACAATTACCTTCAAAATTGGGATTGTGTCATCTATAGCTTTGTAAGCCTGTGAACTACAATTTGTTATCCTTTTGATTGAATCTAAGAGTACTTCAGTCACATTAGTTGATTTGTAGCCTGATGATGAGGAACCTACATTCTGAGTACCGCTGGTGGAAGTAACCAAGCTTGTATTGACCTCTGGTAGGTCTGTTTGTGTTTGCATTTCTTTAAGCAAAGGTTTTTCTACTTCTCCAGTTGTCGGTTGCACTGTTTCCTCATGAACCTGTTCCGGAGCCTTTTTCTCTGTTTGTTTCTCTATTTATTGCATTGTCTCAGTCTAAGTCTGAGTTTCTACTTGTTGCTCTTTGACATCTGTCGGTTTCTCTTGTGTGTTTTCAGTTTGCTCATCAACTAGAGGCTCACTAGCCATGTTAGTCTTATCAGCTGTATTGTTGTCTACCACAATGTTGATCTTTTGAGTATCAATATCCACTGTATATAAGACTTCAAGATTAGGATTGACATCCTCTACATCCATACTTTCAACTGCCGGTTGATCTTTTGTAGTTGTTGTTGTTACCGGTGGAGTAATCAAAGGAGGTGGGGGTAAGCTGTCTTTAACCTTGATACTAGGTGGTTCACCAACTTTACCTTTACCCTTGTCTTTATCCTTCTGATAAACCTTTATAGATTTGTGGCTCATGTATTCTTCTTGTTTTTCTTTTTCCACTAGGAAAATGTCCCATGCATTTTCTGTCTCCTCAGTCACCTCATTAACTCTTCCAACCATTAAGGCAATGTGCTAGTGTGCAGTAGAAAATACTGACCGGTTGGCTTCAGCAATTAAGTCACCAATTTCTTTGGGTGAATTCATCAGGTATACAGCAAGTAGCTTTTCTATCTTTATTTTCTTGTCAAGTTCTACTATTGCTTGTCTTCTTGCTTCCAATCTCTTAAATAGTTCTTCAGGTAAATCATCTACTACTTCCATTAGAAATTTCTTATACATATCCATATGTAATATAACACTGTTTTCTACTTGTTCTTTTCCATCAGTTGTCAGAGTGTCATATAATTTCTCTATATTCTTCAGTTTCCCTTCCTCTGTAATTTCATTCAATAGTATGTCAAGAGGGGCCATGTCCTTATTTGTCCTCTTCTTCTTCTTGGGTGTTAGTTTCTTCTTTGGTGTAGCCTTTCTTACCAGAGATCTCACTGCTTGTTGTTTTTGTCTTGTCCTCCTAGGTGAGGGTGTGGTTGCCGGTGAGGGATCTCTCTTCCTTACAACTCTCTTGAAAGTTGCAGGCATGCCATTCTCTGAAGATGTGCCTACCGGTGATAGCTGAGTTTCAGGTTGTGTAGCTGCTAACTCATCCTTTGTTATACCGGTTTGTTCCATTACTTTATTCTTGATTTCCTTTGCTTGCCTAGAACCTCTTCTTACTATTGCTTCAACCCTTTTTACTCTTTTGTGGGATTGTATTTGGCTTTCAATAGTTTCTGCACTACCAAATACTTCTTCCTTAGGTTCTTTAGGGGCTTCCAGAAGTGCTTTAGCATATGTTTCAATGATAAGGTCATATGTTTTATAACCCATTTCTGTTACCTAAACTATCCTAGGGATGACTGCTTCCATCCAGATCTCATCCTTCTTAATTACAAAGCATATGTTATCCTTATATTGTCAACAATCTTTTGTGATAATCTGATTCTTTTCTTCATTTTGGCCTTAAGTGCTTGAAAATAGTCTTGGATATTCTGATCCTTATCTTCTCCCATATTGTTGAATAGTTCTATTAGCTATTTACCTATCGGTATATCATATCCAAGTTCTTTGTATCCTATACCAAGAACCTGTTTGGTTATATGTAGCATCAGACATACTAGCAGATTTCCAAACCTAAAAGTTCATTTCGTGTCCTTGTTAATATTTCCTAAGTTGTCAATTAATTCATCCTTCAACCACTCACATACATCAATCTTTGCATTATCTGTGACATGTCATAAGCACTCTTAATGCACAGACTTGACACTAAATTGAGTCTGTTTACATGAGTTACCTTATATCCTAATATAATGCTGATAAATCTTACATTAGTATCTTTTACATCATTTACTCTTAAGGACCTTTTATCAGATGTGGCACCGGTTAGCTGAGTAACTAGGTCATTTGAAACCTTCTTGGTTTTGTCTGGCCTTTTACCAGTTGTCGATAACCCTGTGACAACTTTCACAACTTCCTTAGTGATTTTGTGAATTGCATCTAACCAGAAAAAATCTCCATGTACCCTGCTTAAGACTATCCTAATCACATCCTTGGGGAATTCAGGAATGCTAAGGATCTCTGTAAATCCTAAGGTTTCAATGATCTTATGTTCATCTTTTACATTACCGGATTCATCACATATGACAGATTTAAACATGGTTTTAATCTCTTCATCTCCTAGTTCCTCAATGTTGTAGTGAATGTAAATTCTGGGGTCTTCAACATAAACAACTCCCTTAGGAATTTGAGAAAAAGCACCTAAATTATCATCTTTCTTTGCTACCTCGGGAACTAATTGAAATAGGGGCCTAGGTCTTTTTACAACTTCAACAACAGTAGGGTTTGCTATATATTCAAGTGCAGAGGTGGATGCCATGATGATAAATACCTTTTTCTGCCTTTGGATGGATTGATTGCTTGAAGTGCTTCGCCTCTTCGCTCGAAATCCCTTAGCTCTGCAAATTTCGTGTTCTACGAATGTTTGAAATCATGGTGAAATGAAATGGAGCCAAAACCACAAATTTATAAGGTCTTTTTGCCATCTACCACATTTACTGTATGTCGGTTAAGTAGTAACTTAACATGTCTGCCGGTAATGAAGTAATTTCCAACTTCTCATCTCTAACTGAGGAAATAATAGCACATGTGTCATTAGATCGCCAAACCCTCAAGGAAAATTTCTTCAATTCGATGAAGAACTTCCTGCCGGTGGAGCATCACTTTGTCCTATCGATGAAGCATTGATTGGTTCTACCGATGGAGGAGTATTCCCAATATTTAGATCAGCTTTTCTAATCCATTGTTTTGAGAATTCTTGCTTAACCTCTTCAACTTTTTCTTTACCTTTCAAGCTAGAACTTTTGTTGTCTGTCGGTGATCCTTTACTTCTATAGAATTTTGCAATATGCCCAATCTTGTTACATGCATAACAAGTTAAATTATTCTTCTGAATAACTTTCCCATAACCTATGCCGGTTTTTGTTCTGCATTGATTAGATAAATGTCCAAATCTTCCACAAACATAACATCTCACGTTCATTCTGCAATTCTCAGAATTGTGACCAAGTTTGTTGCATTTAGAACATTGACCGGTGGGTGTGTTGATATTCTGATAATTTCTAGATCTACATTCATTTGCTCTATGACCATACTTATTATAGTTAAAGAATTTTCCATTGAATTTATAAGCATTAGGTTGCCTTACCGGTTTGTTGTGATCTTGTGTGTTTGCAGTACCAGAGCTTTCACCAACTTCAAAGCCAATTCCAGAAGTGTCGCCTTTAGGTTTTTGATTATTTAGCAAGTTGCCAAGTTCCTTTGAGCTTTTCTTGAATTTTTCTTTATGTTGATTTGCAATTTCTAGTTCTCTTTCTAAGACTTCTTTCTATCTCATCAGTTCATTGGAGTCATCCTGAGTGTGCATCAGATCCGTCTTTAATAGATCATTTTTATAGCTACGTCTTGTGTTCTCATTTGCTGCATCACTTAGTCTTCTAGTCAATTCTTCTTCATTCTTCTTCCTATCTTCAATCTCTTTACAAAATCTCATAGCCATATCCTGCATCTCATTCTTTGTAATTATGTTCTCCAGTTTCATCTTACTTAACATATCATTAAGTGATTCCTTTTCATCATTCTCATTCTGCATCTTTTCACAAAGTTCTCTTCTCTTATTTCTTGCAATAGTAAGATTCTCTTGAAGTGCTTGAATGATATCCTGAGCTGCTTTTAGATCATCTTCTAGTTTAATATTTTTCAATTTTTTTGTATCATAGTCTGAGAGAGCTACTTCAAGTTGCTTCATCAGATTTTCCATTTTTACTGGTGTCAAGATCTTCTTCAAGCTGTTAGGCTTCTGAAAATAGAGGACCAAGCTCTGATACCAATTGTTAGGATTCCCACAGATACTGAGAGGGGGGGGGGGTGAATCAGTATCTAATGGGTAATTAGAATTTCTTAACTTAAAACATGCAGAACATATTGTAACACTGTACCGGCATGCAAGAAATAATGCAATAAATAGAAATGAAAGAAACCACATGAAAATCACACTATAACACAATGATTTAACAAGGAAACCCAGTGTGGGAAAAACCTCGGTAGGATTTGTGACCCACAATATTCACTTACTGGCCAATAAGAGAATATTACTTACAATAGGGGGCCTGCACATGCAGGAAGGCTAACTGCCTAGAGTTCACAGCTCAATGGGAAGTGTCACTGACTTACAATGTGGATTATACAAATCCAATAACTTGTACTGCTTTACAATAGCATCATCAATGCCAGATTGAGTACCCGTTTCTGCTCTGTTCTTTACATATACCCCTTAACCTATATTTTGCATAATAGGTTTGCCTAATCTTTTTCTCCCTTACTACAAAAATGTCCTACAATGAATTCTTATATATATAAGTCATTTTACAATGATATAAAGTTGGCTTACAAGGTTTTTACAATAATAAACAAAATGTAATATAACAAAAATCTTGTCGGCCTTTGTGCTGGTATGCTTCCTTTCTCTGTGCCGGTGTAGAGTGTGATCTGTTGATGTCGGTGAACTATCTTTCTAGTGTAATGCCTTGCCAGTGCCATAGGATTGTAAGGTTGCCATCAATGACAAAACCTTCAATCACATACAATGTCTCATTGGAGTGTGCATATGCCAACAGGCTCTATCGATAGAGCTCTCACTGAGGAATCTTGACAAGATGCATAATTGGTGTTGGTACAACTTCTACATGGATTTCAGGATGCTGAAGATGTTCTTTGATTGTGCTTCAACTGCTTGAAGACATTTATTTGGTGTGGTAGACCCAGGATAGGTCCGGTACCTATCTAGGTTATGGACTGGTATTATGTTAACATGTACTCTACACGTTACCAGGATGTTTCGGGATGATTTATGGATTTATTATTTTTTTGGTCTTAAGTTGATATGGCATATCATTGTAATATGGATTTATGTAATGATCTTATTGTAATATATTTTAGGTGGCCAACCTAATTGGTTTAGGCCTTAGGGTTTGTATAAAAATGATGTAAGATTTCATTGTAGATCATGCTATGGAATGGAATAAGAAGTCGTGGTCTGGGAATGCAATATCATATGCAAAGGAGATTTGGTCAATCATAGGTGATCGAATTTGGATTAATGAAGAGGTCAAAGGCCTTCGGTATTGAGATTAACCAGGACTGTAATCAAGCATGGTAGATGCTATTTTTGGCAGTTCACTCTATTGGATTGTTGTCCATTTATTCTAAGATGGTTGCAGCCTCTCTGTAGTCAGTGAGACTCTTTTTTAATGAGAAGTACGCTCTAGGCAATGTGCCTTCCTACATATGCAGGCCCCTTTTTGTATCACATACTTTTCGCAAAAGTATCATCTAACCGTGGGTAGGCTTCCCACCCACCGTGGTTTTTCCCTTTCTTGGTTTTCCATGTACAGATCATGGTGTTATGTGGTATGGTTTCTTTGCATTGATTATCTGTTTAATTGTTAAGTTATATTGTTTACCGGTATCTGTTTTTTCTTTACCGGTACTTAATCAAGTTAAAGGTTATTAAGTGGATTAAATGTTATAATCTATTAACAACTGATTCACTCCCCCTCTCAGTTGTTCATCGGTTATCCTAACACGATCGCAGTCCAGGATACAAACAATGCTTGCAACACAATTAAAATATTCACAGATAATCCACATATCATATCAGCCTCCGAAAATAGTCTGCCGATTCTACCCTAATCCGGACCTCAGCGTTTCGGCTTCAGTCCATCGGGTCTAAATCTCGTCGGATCTATGTCTTTTCTTGATCTCTAAACTCTCACATTTGTCTTCCCAAATTATTCACAAACCTCCATTTATACCATTCGCAAATAATAACAACTTAATCAAGTCGGCCCAAAGACCAACCAGTTCATGAAATGTGTAACGCTAACATGTCAGTTCAAATCACTAAGAACAACTTCCAAAATGCATAAAATAATGTGTGGTCCTCCAGGAACATCAAACACAACACAAGAAACATAAATCCACGATCCACAAGCCACGGCTCGGTCAAACACAACTTGATCCAACTTCGCTCAACATAGTGCCAGAATAACCGGTAAGATCATATCAACCGGGCCAATACCGGAATCGATAACTCACCGGGATTAAATCCAAAATCCATGAAACTTTAACATGACAAAGACCACGAACACAAGGGAATAAACCCAAAACCACAATGCTAAACACTCAAACAAGGAGAAATGCCACGATCTCCAACAATTCCACTGCAAACCGCCTTAACTGGTAAGAACTAGACCGATGCTCCTGCATCACATTGTAATCTATCTAATTCATTTACAGGTTAATCTCAATATCATATTCCTCTTTGGATCAATCTCTCTCAAGGTTTCATAGCATTAATCATATTTGTTTATCTTCAAATACGAGGCATTTTAGTTGCAAGTAATTTTTGGGAGTTGTTGGGTAGGCTATCAACTCCAATATATGCAAGGTAAATCGCCGATTACCAACCAATCTCTTGAGTCTTACCAAACAACCCATCTCTAAAACTTAATGTTTATGGTTGTTGCTTTTGCTTTCAAAAAATGGTTTCTATAAAAGATTGAATTTATGATGAAATTAAATGAAATGTCATGAATTGATAGCAAAATGATTAAATATTTCTCTATTCAGATATCTTACTATATATCGAACTCTAACATCAATGGTCCACCATAAGTGATTATATATTCCAAATTCATAACAATATAAATATTTTTATCAAGATGTAGAGAGGGAGTCACTTGACAAAAATGAATTTTAATATAAAGATATAAATAAATCATGCAAATTTTAGTTTAGCTAACTAATAGTGATAAATTATTAATAGGTTTCAACTAAAATTTAAATACTATATTTTGAGTTTGAAAGGGTTAAGTTCATGATTGCAAGGTTCACCTTGTGATTGTAGAAATGACACTAAAATTTTTAAAAAGGTTTGGATTAGGGTGGGTGACACGTAAAGAGAAATATGTGCACATATAAGTGCAATTACAATATGTATAGCTAGAGTGTACTATGATATGTGTACATACAAATGAGGTAAGTGATAAGTGTATAGGAATGAATGCAATAGAGAAATAGGTGGTATAATACAAAGGGACCTCACTTTATACAAAATTACAAAATTAGTCAATAGATCAATGTATCAAGGTACTCTCCTTAAAAGGGTATATGAATTTCATCATTACAATATCGATAAATTTATAATTTATAATAGTAATTTTCAACCTATACTTTTAGAATATCCATTTGATAGTTGTTCCCTATTGTATGTGAGATTGATTTTATTGGTATGTGATATTCATTGAATACATATTTAGTCTTGCCTCCTTGATGTGCCTACTATGTTTAACCAATGGTTAATCATGAGAGGACTTAGGGGATTCCCTTATTAAAATTATTCTACATTGACATTGATTATAAACTTTGAAATAAATTAGTTTTAATTTTAATTTTTATGTGTGTATCTTGAAATTTTCATACTCCTAATAGATCAATCCCATTAAAATATCTCTTCTTTTTAACCATACAACTTAGGTAGGTACTTTTAAATGACATTTTTATATATTCTATTTCTATTAAATATTTTCAATAAATTATAATAAGAAATTATGAATATTAAATTAATCAATTATTTTATATTATAATGACTTCTCATTAATCCTTAATGGAAGGTATAATTAAAAAATTAAAAAAATAACAAATGACTAGTTGATATGAATATAGTCATTGTTGAACTCTTTAACATGTATGGATTGAGAATATAAATAAATACTTATGCATAAGCCACAAGAAACATAAAATAAACTTATTTGTCCATCTCATAATCAAAACTATATATTTTATATTTAATGTTGTTATGTTGCGATACTTTAAATAAGGTACTATTAACCTCTAAAACAAATATTTTGAAATTTAAAAAATAAAGTAAATAAAATTTGATATATATAAGGCAATCTAAGCGCATGCCTAAGATTTCCTTTCTATCTACCCTGTATACTATTCTACAAACTATACATAGGTTAACGATCCCAACCCCATCTCTTATTCATTGCACTTCTAGAGGAGTTGAACATTGATAGATGACAAAGTCAAGGAACATACAATCACCTTCACCACTTGAACTACAACCATTTTACAACACCAACATCATTTCACCCACTTAGAACTAAACAAATATGTATCCAATCCCCGCATAAATAACATAATCAACTTCTCTCTAGGATCTCATTAAATATTCCATTATAAACTAACCTAAAAATAACAATCAATAGAAAATCAACTAACTGATTTATAAAGATTGCTTGCATTAAAATATTGTGTTTGTTTTTAGGTGGCCAAATCTTTTGTATATTTGCCTCCCATCCCATCTTATTAATGACAATTTTACACCTTGTCCATTTCAAATAAATAATTTTTGTTAACAGTTTTTTTAAGATTTAACTATTAAACTCATAACTTTCTAAGACAACTACTTTAGCATAATATTTGCTTGGAGATTGGATGAAAAGCAATGCAATATGGCATTGACACACTCTCTTCGAACCACATTAGTCTTGCTTAAAGATATACTAGGGGTGATCAAAATATATAGAGTTTAACAAGCACAATGTTATAAACTTCACAATCAAAGGAAAAATAGACAAGATATTTTTTTCATGGAGTTGTAGAGTAGATTTTATATGTACTTGTACAAATAATTTTGACTCCCTTAGCTATTTGATAATAAATATCGTTAAAGTTGTCTTTCTTTCTAAAGAGAAAAATAAAGTACTATTAGCATTTATAACAAATATTTTAAAATCTAAGAAATAAAGTAACTAAAATTTGATATGTAAGACCATCTAGGCACATGCATAAGATTTCCTTCCTATCTACCCTATATACTATTCTACAAGCTATACATAGGTTAATAATCCTAATCTTATCTCTTATTTATTGGACCTCTAGAGGAGTTGAAGATTGGTAGATGACACAGTCAAGGAACTTACAATCACCTTCACCAATTGAACTACAACCATTTGACAATGCCAACATCATTTCACCTACTTAAAAGTAAACAAATGTGGATGCAATCCATACATAAATAACATAAACCTAAGAAATATCTATCTATGTTTTTCAATATTAAATACTCCATTACATTCTTACCTACAATGAAACTAACCTAAAAATAACAATCAATATAATTGGCATGTCTATATGAAACCTATGAAATATCTTATCTTTTTTTTTCAATGGTAAATATTCCATTACAAACTAATCTACAATGATAGAAGGTCAACTAACTAATTTACAAAGATTGCTTGCATTGAAATATTATGAGCTTCCATTAAAATATTGCAACCATTTTTAGGTGGCCAAATTTTTTGTATATTTGCCTCCCATCTCATTTAATTAATAACAATTTTTTTAATTTTATTTTTCAAAAGAGGTAAAAACTTATTAATCATAAATGCAGAATACAAAATGAGAAAGGCTTATAGTCCAGCAAAGAATAAAGTATTAGCCATTCTTATCCTCCCCAACTAATTGCTGTAACAAATGAGATAAGTCCACTCACAAATGTCCCCTTTCTATAACATTCCAACCTTACAGTCCATGAGATACCCATTTCCGCAAACAATACGCTACTCTATTTCATTCTTTAAAAATGTAACAAAAAAAAAAAACATATTCTACCCATAACTTTCTGAAACAAACTAGTTTCTTGACCAAAATATTTGCTTGCAGACTGGATGAAAAGCAATGCAATATGACATTGACACTCTCTCTCCCTTTCACATTAGTCCTGCTTAAAGATGTACTGGGGATGATCAAAATATACAGTGTTTAATAAGTACAATAGTGAAAGGAAAAATATACAGTGTTTGCTTTTCCATGGAGTTGTAGAGTAGATTCTATAAGTACTTGAACAAATATTTTTGACTGTCTTACCTATTTGATAATAAATATCATAAAAGCTAACTTTCTTTCTAAAGACAAGCATCTACTCATGCGTGTTCAGTCAGATTGCTAGCTTGATAAATTTGGTGTACATTTATATCACAGTATTAAAAAACCCTAGTGCCAGAGACAATTTATTTGGATGTTTTTTTTTGGCGTAGTACTCACAAAATATCCTTACATTCTACTGCGTTAGGTTTGTCAGTAATACCTACCATGGATAGAATAAATAACGTAGTGATGAAGACGTTCAATATCAACAAATACTATTTTTTATATTGAATTCAGTTGAAGCAAAAAGCAGGCAAACTAAATCAATGAATATAGATGAAAATGATCTTTTGGAAGTCTATGATGACAATTTGGTTATTAACGTCTCCAGGCTACCTGAAATGAAACATCAATCTATATCAAGTTTTTATGGCCTTGACTGTCTCACACGGGAATGTAAAGGTTTTCGCTAAGTTTTTATTGTGAATAGATATTGTGGCTCTCCAATCCTATTATGTTTTTTCTTCATTGAGGTTTTCCAGGTATAAATATGTGGTGTTATGGTGTTCATCTTTGTGGTTGTATTATTACTTACTGTTATCTTCTTTTTTCATACTGATTGCTAAGTTGTTGTGTTAATAAGGTTAAAATTAATCATTCTAGGAGAACACTGATTCTTGGATTCGAATAATCCATTCTTTACTAAATGGCTAGACTCCTCTCCTCGACCATGTTCCCCATCTTCAATGGATCTTGCATCCACTTAAACTCATTCACACATCAATATATTAGCACTCAAATTAAAATCAATGTATGTATATTGTAAAGATAACATAATTTATATCATCGTTTTTTATTTAAAATCTAGATACATCATTATTCTATCATTAAAATCTATCATTTTAATCATTTAAAATTAAATATATCATTATTCTATTATTTTATTTGTTTAAAATTAATTCATTTGATATCCAAAATAAGTCTAATTCTTTGTTTTAATCAAGCAAAAAGATGGGATGTGACAAATGCAGACACTTATCGAGCCGTCTTTTAATCCTTTCTTAAGATTTTCATCTAGGGTTTCATCTTTATGCTTTTATAAGAATTCATTGTATCCATTGTAATATATCTAATTCATTTACAGGTTAATCTCAATATCGAATTCCTCTTTGGATCAATCTCTCTCAAGGTTTCATAGCATTAATCATGGTTTTTTATTTTCAAATATGAGGCATCTTAGTTGCAAGTAATTTCTGGGAGTTGTGAGGTAGGCTATCAACTCCAATATATGCAAGGTAAATCGCCGATTACCAACCAATCTCTTGAGTCTTGCCAAATAACCCATCTCTAAAACTTAATGTTTATGGTTGTTACTTTTACTTTCAAAAAAAAGGTATCTATCAAAAATTGAATTTATGATGAAATTAAATGAAATGTCATGAATTGATAACAAAATAATTAAATGTTTCCCTATTCAAATATCTTACTATATATCGCACTCTAACATCAATGGTGCACCATAAGTGAATATATATTCCAAATGCATAACAATATAATTGTTTTTATCAAGATGTAGAGAGGGAGGCACTTGACAAAAATGAATTTAAATAAAAAGATATCAATAAATCTTGCAAATTTTAGTTTAGTTAACTAATAGTCAGAAATTATAAATAGGTTTCAACTAAAATTTAAATAAAATATTTTGAGTTTGAAAGGGTCAAGTTCATGATTGCAAGGTTCACCTTGTGATTGTAGAAATGACCCTAAACTTTTAAAAAGTGGTTGGATTAGTGTGGGTGACACTTAAAGAGAAATATGTGCACATATAAGTGCAATTAAAATATGTATAGCTAGAGTGTACTATGATATGTGTACATACAAATAAGGTAAGTGATAGGTGTATATGAATGCATGCAATAGAGAAATAGGTGGTATAATACAAAGGGACCTCACTTTATACAAAATTACATAATTAGTCAATAGATCAATGTATCAATATACTCTCCTTAAAAGAGTATACAAATTTCATCTTTACAATATCGATAAATTTATAATTTATAATAGTAATTATCAACCTAGATTTTTAGAATATCCATTTGATATTTGTTCTCAATTGTATGTGAGATTGATTTTATTGGTATGTGATATTCATTGAATACATATTTAGTCTTGTCTCCTTGATGTGCCCACTATGTTTAACCAATGGACGTTTTTATACATTCTATTTCCATTAAATATTTTTTAATTAATTATAATAAGAAATTATGAATATTAAATTAATCAATTTTCTATATTATAATGATTTCTTATTAATCCTTAATGGAAGGTATAATTAAAAAATTAACAAATGACTATTTGATATGAATATAGTCATTGTTGAACTCTTTAACATGTATGGATTGAGAATATAAATAAATACTTATGCATAAGCCATGAGAAACATAAAATAAACTTATTTGTCCATCTCATAATCAGAATTAAATATTTTGTAAATTTAATGTTGTTATGTCGCGATACTTTAAATAAGGCACTATTACCCACTAAAACAATAATTTTGAAATTTAAAAAATAAAGTAAATAAAATTTGATATATATAAGACAATCTAAGCACATGCCTAAGATTTCCTTTCTATCTACCTTATATACTATTCTACAAACTATACATAGGTTAATGATCCTAACCCCATCTCCTATTTATTACACCTCTAGAGGAGTTGAACATTGATAGATGACAAAGTCAAGGAACACACATTCACCTTCACCACTTGAACTACAACCATTTTACAACACCAACATCATTTCACCCACTTAGAAATAAACAAATATGTATCCAATCCCTACATAAATAACATAATCAACTTCTCTCTAGGATCTCGTTAAATACTCCATTATAAACAGAAGCTAAAAATAACAATCAATAGAAAATCAACTAACTGATTTATAAAGATTGCTTGCATTAAAATATTGTGTTTATTTTTAGGTGGCCAAATCTTTTGTATATTTGCCTCCCACCCCATCTAATTAATGACAATTTTACACCTTATCCATATCAAATATAAATAATTTTCGTTAACAAATTTTTTATGATTTAACTATTTAACTTATAACTTTGTAAAACAACTACTTACTTTAGCATAATATTTGATTGCATATTGGATGAAAAGCAATGCAGGGGGTGATCAAAATATATAGAGGTTAACAAGTACAATGTTATAAACTTCACAGTGAAAGGAAAAATAGACAAGAGATTTTTTTCATGGAGTTGTAGAGTAGATTCTATATGTACTTGTACAAATAATTTTGACTCTCTTAGCTATTTGATAATAAATATTGTAAAAGTTGGCTTTCTTTCTAAAGAGAAAAATAAAGTACTATTAACATTTATAACAAATATTTTAAAATCTAAGAAATAAAGTAATTAAAATTTGATATGTAAAACCATCTAGGCACATGCATAAGATTTCTTTCCTATCTACCCTATATACTAATCTAAAAGCTATACATAGGTTAATAATCCTAGTCTTGTCTCTTATTTATTGGACCTCTAGAGGAGTTGAAGATTGGTAGATGACACAGTCAAGGAACTTACAATCACCTTCATCAATTGAACTACAACCGTTTGACAATGCCAACATCATTTCACCCACTTAAAAGTAAACAAATGTGTATGTAATCTATACATAAATAACATAATCAACTTCTCGAGCTATGATCTCATTAAATACTCCATTATAAACTAATCTAAAAATAATAATTGACATGGCTCTACTGAAACCTAAGAAATATCTATCTATGTTTTTCAATATTAAATACTCCATTACATTCTAACCTATAATGAAACTAACCTAAAAATAACAATCAATATAATTGGCATGTCTATATGAAACCCATGAAATATCTTATCTATTTTTTTCAATGGTAAATATTCCACTAGCACTTGCAACCTTAGGAGGTGCAAGGATAGCCGATAGGTAAGTAGAGAGATACGACATTTAATAAATTTAACATTAAGTAATGTAATATATTTGTAGGTACATAAAATGCTTAAAAACGTCCTTGTGTAGGAGCATTTTGTTTGAGAAAGTGCCTGTATGGTACATAATTCAGAAGTTCATAATTGATGTATTCCATTCCTGTACTTTATTTTCTTTCCACTTTAATCTCCAAGAATTTAAAAAAAAAGTAATTGTGTAATTGTTTGAACCTGTAAATATTTGTATGTACATCAATTGCAATATAAATATCCTTGTGTAGGAATATTTTGTAAGAGAAAGTGCCTATATGATACATAATTCAAAATCCATAATTGACTTATTCTACTTCATTTACTTTCTTTCGTTGCCACTTTAATCTGCAAACATTTTGAAAAAAACCAATTATGATTATGCAAAACTTATGCAATTTGGCCATACTAAGAAGGTAAATAATATATAATGTATAACTTTATGGGGAGAGAATAATTTGTGTACATACCTGAATGTTTTTTGTAGAGAGCTATTGTGGTTGATCATGGATATGGTTAGGGTCATGATGGTAAATAGAATACTCTGTAGATAATACAAATAATGAAACTAATGTGAAATGAAGGAATGTAGGAACATAATATTTGTTAGGAATGGGAAAAAAACTTAGACATTAAGCTATACAAAGAACAAATGAATAAATGCGAACAGTGAAAGGGATATGTATGTTTGAAAAACATAATATTGAAATTTAATTGAAATACCTGTTGTTGAAGAGTTTTCTTTTATTTGGTGGGCTGCAATATTGTAGCAGTGTAAAACTTCATCACAATGCAACTTCTACCCAAAATAGAGAATAATTAGATGGCTCTTAAATTTTATTAAAGTAATAAAACTTCATGAGGGACTGTAAGTAATTATGCATACCTGTAGTTTCTATTGTGAGAGCAATTCTAAGTGGTCTTCTTCTTTCTTTCTGATAATGTTGTATGGGTTTTTTTTCATTTTTTCATATCGCTCAAAAGAGAATACAGGTTCTATGCGTAGGCCTTGTATGGTTTTGACTCTAGATATTGTTGTAAATGTGAGGCCTTGTCGTTCAGTTTTACCAATATCAATTGTGGCTTTATTTAGTGTTAGTCCTTGTGATTTGTGTATAGTGATAGCCCATGCCATGGATAGTGGTATTTGTGTTAGATTTCCTCGGGATATTGGTTGTATTGGTATAGTTTTTGGATTTGTTTCATCCCATGGTGGGCCATTATAGTTTTCAAAAGTGACTGTCATATATGCTGGTAAGTTTGGTGGTTTTGATCCCAATGGATATATAATATCTTTGACCTCTCCAAGAGATCCATTTACAAGACCAGCTTGGATCCATAGGTTTGTTGTAAGCATAACACATTATTTTTTGCTAAGTAGGACCTCTTGGGAAATTTGGTCATCATTATCAGCAGACGGTAGTTTATGTTGTGCATTTACTGCAAGGCTGAGTGCAATAGAAACATTTAGTTGTTTTAGCATTTTTCTATTATGTAATGCTACTAGCTCATTTGTAGCAAATAAATGTATAGATTGGTTGAATTATTTTTGTTCAGTTGCTTTCAGTTGCTTGTTTGTGCGAGTCATCAACAATTGCCAGTCATGGTCTATGGGTTCTACATTGCACATGTTTTGTAATGTACTACAAAATTGTATTTGGTTTGGATCGTCACCGTCTTGTCTAAATATTGTTTGTAATGTTACAGTTGTATTGAATTTGTGCCATAGATTTATTGCACATGTGTGTGATGCATAGATAGGTTTATCCATTACAAGTGGTAGTTGTGCAAAGTCTCCTACAAGAATTATAGAAATGGCACCAAAGCAAATATTTTGTTTTTGGGGTATCGCTTCACGTAACCTGCTATCAATTTTTAACAATAATTTTGGCCCAATGAAGCTCATCTCATCAATGAGAATATATTGTACATTTTTCATGTCTTCTTGGAATGTTGCTAATGTTTGTCCTTGCAGTGGTTGCATATCTTGAATTGGAATCTTGAGAGCTGAATGTATAGTTGTGGCTTGTATATTAAATGCTGCAATTCTTGTTGGAGCAAGGACAAGGAGCGTGGTTGCACTTTTTTGAATGTGATTTTGAAGTGCATTTCTTATGCAACTAATTAGATAATATTTTCCAGTTCCTGTTGTTCCTTGTATGACCATATATAATGGTTGTTTCGGGGAATTATTTGTTGAATGATTTGTAATGATAGTAAGGGTAAGTTGTTGATTTGGTGATAATTTGTAGTTTTCATTGTGCAAATTTAAGGGTGAGTGAATTTTTTGTTGACACATCTTGCTTGTATTAACAAATTCAAGTGCAACTTCATGTAAATTTACAGGAACATTGTGGTTTTCCTATTTGTTGTTTATGTCAAAATCACGTCGGCCTAACATTTCAAGTTCATTAACTTTGATATTATTAGTGAGGCCCATTTGAGATAAAAACTCCCATTCATCCATTTGTAGGCTTTCTTTTTTTTCAATATCTTCATCAGAATAGTTTTCCTTGTCCATGACATCTTCAAGTTGATTTGTCCGATAAACATGCCATGTGTTGTATTTTTGTGTGTTCATGTGTTTCCAATGATTGATTATAACTTCTGTGGCTAGGCATATTTCATCGTGTATCTATCAAAAATGTTTATATAGAAGTAACTTGCTCCAACAAAATGTCTCAAAATCTTCTGAGTCTTCTTTTGTAACACTATAAAACCGTGGAAAGACTTGAACTATTGCTTTGTCTTTTCTTTGTCGCCATTTACATCCTTTGCTTGAAGCAGAATATGTGAGAGATCTTGCTGATTCAATAAGTGATATAGTTTCTAGATGAGGTGGTCATTGCATGTAGGACTGTATGCAGTTTGATTGTATCTCACTACCACTGTTTGTTATTTTTATACGATGGAGTACTTTTTTTCCTACATTTAGCGATATAAATTGACAGTTACAAACCACAAGTGGTAGTTTTTGTAGCATGTGACATGTTTCTTGTGCTCCTATATCTCTTTCAGCAATAATCTTAACCATGAACTTTTGGTATGATTTTAAGGCTTGGTCTTTTGGCCTTTCAACTGAACAAATTCTTGTCAACATGCTGACACGACTCTCTAATTTTCTTTCAGCTTTAGATGCATACTTAGCAATATATTTGAGGACATGGAGTCGTGATATTACAGGATAGAAATCTATATTACCTCTCCATATTGAGAGCATTTCTGGGTTGTGGATGTTCAACCTATGATCATTTCTTGATGGTTCGTAAGATTTTTGTCCTGCTTCATCAGAGAATAAAGAAGATTCCATGAATTCTTTCCATGGGGCTTTGTATCTACATTGCACATGTTTCCCTTTCTTACGTAGGCAGGTTCTTTCTGTACATTTTGTGTGCCTTTGTAGACGATTAACCAATTCCTCATAATCTGTGTATGGGTTTTTTGAAAAAATCTTAGATGTATTTAGCAGGCATGGGTCATCCATTGCACTTCTATGTATGACATTGTCTCTCATTGATTTTGAATGAGGGTTCCAAGTAGTTACATAGCTATCAAATAATTCTTTTGTTGTATTTACTTCTATAGGGTTTTCCTAGTCTAGTTCATCCATGTTTGGTTGGTTTTGTAGCCATAGGAATCCATGTGTATGTGCAGAACCTCGGTGTTGCCACTCATATTGGTACCAGTAATCTTTTGCATGTATGAGGATTTCAATGACCTCTTCACGAAAAATTGTGAATTGTTGATGTAGATATAGGGATGTTGTGTGTGGATTTGTAATCACGTTATCTATGTGTTGTTTGTTTGAGAGCGTTGTGGTTTTCCCATTTGTTGTTTATGTCAAAATCATGTCGGCCTAAAATTTCAAGTTCATTAAATTTGATATTATTAGTGAGACCCATTTGAGATAAAAACTCCCATTCATCCATTTGTAGGCTTTCTTGTTTTTCAATATCTTCATCAGAATAGTTTTCCTCGTCCATGACATCTTCAAGTTGATTTGTCTGATAAACATGCCATGCATTGTATTTTTGTGTGTTCATGTGTTTCCAATGACTAATTATATCTTCTATGGTTAGGCCTATTTCATCATGTATCTGTTGAAAATGTTTATATAGAAGTAACTCGCTCCAATAAAATATCTCAAAATGTTTTGAGTCTTCTTTTGGAACACTATAAAACCATGGAAAGACTTGAACTATTGCTTTGCCTTTTCTTTGTCGCTATTTACATCCTTTGTGAGAAGCAAAATATGTCAGAGATCTTGCTGATTCAATAAGTGATATAGTTTCTAGATGAGGTGGTCATTGCATGCAAGACTGTATGTAGTTTGATTGTATCTCACTACCACTGTTTGTTGTTTTTAGACGATGTAGTACTTTTTTCCCTACATTTAGCGATATAAATTGACAGTTACAAACCACAAGTGGTAGTTTTTGTAGCATGTGGCATGTTTCTTGTGATCCTATATCTCTTTCAGCAACAATCCCAGCCATGAACTTTTGGTATGCTTTTAAGGCTTGGTCTTTTGGTCTTTCAAGTAAACAAATTCTTGTCAACATGCTGACACAACTCTCTGATTTTCTTTCAGCTTTAGATGCATACTTAACAATATATTTGAGGACATGGAGTCATGATATTACAGGTTGACAATCTATATTACCTCTCCATATTGACAGCATTTAGGGATTGTGGATGTTCAACCTATCATCATTTCTTGATGGTTCGTAAGATTTTTGTCTTACTTCATTGGAGAATAAAGCAGATTCCATGCATTCTTTCCATGGGGCTTTGTATCTGCATTGCACATGTTTCCCTTTCTTACGTAGGCAGGTTCTTTCTATACATTTTATGTGCCTTTGTACATGATTAACCAATTCCTCATAATCTGTGTATGGGTTTTTTGAAAAAATCTCAGATGTATTTAGCAGGCATGGGTCATCCATTGCACTTCTATGTATGACATTATCTCTCACTGATTTTGAATGAGGGTTCCAAGCAGTTACATAGCTATCAAAGAATTCTTTTGGTGTATTTACTTATATAGGGTTTTCCCAGTCTAGTTCATCCATGTTTGGTTGGTTTTGTAGCCATAGGAATCCATGTATATGTGCAGAGCCTCGGTGTTGCCACTCATATTGGTACTAGTAATCTTTTGAATGTATGAGGTTTTCAATAACCTCTTTACAAAAAATTGTGAATCTTTGATGTAGATATAAAGATGTTGTGTGTGGATTTGTAATCACATTATCTATGCATTGTTTGTTTGAGAGCATTGAAGGTGTATTGTTTTTGTTGAAAAGCTTGTGTAAATCAGCCCATTTTGTATCTGCTGCACTTAATGTGAAGAACAATGTAGGGGAACCTATTTGGTTGATCATAGTTGTTAGATCTCTTCGAGATTTGTTCCAATATGTTTGTGTTCCTCGTAAAATAGATCCAAAGTGCAATAGTTCATCTGCTAATTGATTGTCTGGTAATTTTTTTAAATGTGTATGAAGGCCTTCAATTGTGGTTGGTACGTTGTCCTCTACTTTCTTTTTAATGAATACTGCGGCAAGAGATTGGTTCCGGTGGCACATCATAAAGTTTAGGAGGAAGTATCTGAAGCGTGGATGTTGTCCAAATCTATTATCATGGAACCACATCAGGTGCAAGGCATATTCGTGAAGTTGGACTTCCCTAGCGCGTGGTTGCATGGGAAATACGTTTTCATTTTGGAAAAGTATGGGGAAAGCTATATCAAATAGGCCCTCAGTAGTGTACTCATTTATGGGGGTTGGAGTAATGTGTAGCCATTCAATAACGGTATCATCTTCATTTTCTATGTGTAAAGATTCTTTACTGATTTGTAGCTCATGACGTTTATTTGGTAGTTTAACCATAAATGATGTTGAATTTTCTATTTCGTTGTCCAGGTCATCTTGATTATTTTCAAGTTGAATGTTTGTTGATGTTACTTCTTCATTTTCAACTTGAATTGTGTGTAGGAATTCTAAAATGTCTGTGGTAGAGTCAGGTAGTAGTGATAATGTGTTGAAATTGATTTGAACATTCTTGTAGTAGGGGTCATATTTTATTTTATATGCTAGTGCATTTTGAACGTGACTTATTTTTGTTAGCATTTGGCATTATAACAGACAATGGAAGATTGTTGGCATTTCAATAAGGATATTGAGAAGGTTGTTGATGATTATGGATATAACTGATTAAGGATGTTTACTGTCTTAATATTATTATTTTGTCACCGATGTCAAGAAATTGATTTTCTAATTAAGTATGATGTTGCCATATCTTGAGAAGTATGATTTGAAGAGTATAAAGATGTCGGTAAAAGACACAGAAAGATTATGATGAATAAGAGGATGAATAAGGTATTCAATGGGCAACTATTACCAAGTCAGACAATGATGAGATCATGATGTTTAGATTGTTTTAACATCATACATATGTTGTAAATTGTAAGGTTGATACTATACTATGTTACCGAGCAAAGAACCTAGTCGGTAAACCCTAAGGAACCTAGTCGGTAAACCCTAAGGTTATCACTATCGGTTAATGAAGGCAGAATGTCTACCGAGTGAAGTTTAGTATTTACTGAGTTGTTATCGAGTTGTAACCGAGTTGTAACCGAGCTGCAACAGAATGCATTAAATATTTACATGCATTATTTAATGAAGGAAGCTGATGAGCTGGAACTGATTAAATGATTGGTATGCCGTAAATAAAGTTTGTTAAGAATCTATGGCAATGGAAGATTGGCAGGAAGATCTACAGTTCAGATTGAACCACAATACCCTAGCACAGGTTCCAAGAAATATATGCAAGTTCCAAGGTGAGGTAAAACGTTTTTCAGATCGAAAGATGCATTGAACTTGGTCAAGCATGAAGATCTAATGGCTATGATTGATGATGGGAAATGTGATCAAGGAGATTAAGCAGTTAGCTAATTGTTTATAAATAGGGAACTGTTGATAAAAAAATGATGCCGACAAATGTATGCACAGGGATGCTACATAGTGATTACCGAGCACATAAGCTTGAAGACCTATTTGAATAAGAGAGTGTAGAAGCCCAGCAGATGGACAAGATTAGTTCTATGTCTAGATTGTATTGAGAAAATAAGAATCTGCTTTAGTATTTTAGATGTGAAGTTGCAGATAGATTTTTATTACTGTTATTTTGTGAAAGTGACAAAAAATCTCTTAACTGATTGGACTTAACAATCTTATTTGTAAAACCCTCTAGCAAGGTGACATTCTGATTGAGTGTTTGAAATCTTTTAACAAGGTCACTTCTAACAAGGTGAAGATCCTAACAGATCTGAGGGAAATCCCTTAACCGGGTCACATCTAGCAATGTGTTTGTAATCTTTAACAGGATTTGCTTTTAACCAAGCATACTCTAGAAGAGTATATTTCTTAGTGGGTCCAAAATCCCACAGTGGTTTTTCCCTATTTGGGTTTCCATGTTAAATCTGGTGTTTTGAGGCTTATGATGTTTATATGCTTTTGAGATTGTATGCTTAGCAATTTTGGTTATATTACTGAAGTATATGTTATCGAGGTTGAATCTGATGTTTTTATGGAAGATTAAGTTTGTATGATTCACCCCCCCTCTCATCTTATTGGCTATTGGATCTACACTTATATTAAGTATCAGAACTATCAATTGGTATCAGAGCTTTGGACTCTAGAAGAAAAGTTTAAAGGCACTTGAGTTAAAGATCCAAAGATGTATAAGAGGGATGCACCAAAGCTGAACAAGTCAAGTTTCTCTACATGGCAGAAAAGGATGAAGCTGCATCTATCAGGAATTGGAGAATATGATGTATACTATTTGGAGAATGATTTTGTTACACCGAGCACCTATCCATTGACAATGGAAGAGATAAAGGAAAAGCAAGAACATATCCAAGCAATGATTGAAATAACATCTGCATTGACTGACTCACAGTTTAATGACCTAGAAGGCTACAATGATGCAAAGGCAATGTGGGATAAGCTCATATATGTGTATGGAGGAGATGAACATGTTCAAAGAGAAAAAGTAGATAGTCTAAGAGGACAACTTGAATCTATGAGGATGAGTGAAGGTGAGAACATAACTTAGTATAGTACAAGACTAAAGGAGATTGTCAATCAAATCAACGGAGCAGGTGGAACTATTGAAGAAAAGGATATACCAAGTAAGTTGTTAAGAACCCTTCTACCAGGTTATGCAATCCGAGTCTTTGTAATCAATGAATTGAGGTCTATACTGAATATGCCAGTTTCTTTAGATGCTACTATTAGTAAGCTACATGCATTTGAGTTAAGTAACTTTGATAATAGTGGATCTTCGGTAAATAAAGTTGAATCTGCATTTAGTTGTTTTCATCTTGATGAATCTAATGATTACAATGAAAGAAAGTATAAGTACTCTGAAGGAGATTACAGTGGAGCAAGTGAAAGATTTCGTAAGAACATGGAAGAAGTACACAAACTATATGAGGAAATTAAAAAGCAAGAAGAGTTTGAAGCACTATTAGCCAGAAGGTTACCGAGAGGCAAAGGTAAGTATAAAGGAAAACTACCTTTGAAATGTTTCAATTCTGATAAAATAGGACATATAGCTTCTAACTGTCTTGACAAAGATTCTACTGAAAAGAGAGATTATTGAGATGACAGACAGAAAGATAATCATTACAGAGGACACCGAGACTTCAGAAGAAGAGATAGAAAGACATGCTTAATAGCCGATGAGGAATCCAACGATGATAAATTAGATGAAACTGATACAGAGGAAGTAGTTTATGTGGCCATCAAAGATGGATCAGATGAAGAAAAGTATGAAGAAAAAGCCCTAATTTCTCACATAAACACTAATGATTCTTGGATCATAGATAGTGGATGCTCACATCATATGACAGGAGATAAACACAAGTTTGTTATATTAGAAGATTATGACGGAGGCTATGTAAGATTTGGTAATGATGTACCATGTCCGGTGAAAGGTAAAGGATCTATAACACTTCTTGCAAATGCAAGATGCAATGATGTTTATTGGGTTGAAGGTTTGAAATACAATTTGTTGAGTGTAGCACAGCTAAACAACACAGGTTACCGAATAGAATTTCAGAAAGGAATTGTCAAAGTTCATGACAAGATTGGAAAGCTAGCTGCTACCGAGACACAAACAAAAGGTAACACATTTCACCTTGACTCAACTCGAAACAAGTGTTTGTATGCAAAGATAGATGATACCTGGTTATGGTATAAAAGGTTTTGTCATGTAAATTTTGATAATCTGATCAAAATAAGAAAGAAGCACCGAGTAAGATGTCTACTGAGTCTTGAAAAACCTGAGAATGCTATGTGCCGAGGATGCCAGATGGGTAAGATGACAAGAACAAGATTTACAAGTAAGTCTTACACTTCTAAGGGAATTTTAGATCTTGTGTACACTGATCTTTGTGGTCCCATGAAAGTTCAAAGTTATTATGGTGATAAATATTTGATATTATTTGTGGATGACTATTCAAGGATGATGTCGGTAATGTTTTTAAAAGATAAATCAGAAGCTTTTCAAATGTTTAAATGGTACAAGGCAAGAGTTGAAAATGAAACAGGAAGACAACTGAAATTTCTTAGATCAGATAGAGGAGGACAGTTCACATCTGATGAATTCAACTTATTCTACAATGATCATGGTATTAAAAGACAAGTCTCTGCACCGAGAACTCCACAATAGAAATAGCTGAGAGAAGAAACAGATCTATTGTGGATTGTGCTAGAACACTGATGATTGAAAAGAAAGTGCCACAAACATTTTGGAGAGAAGCAATAAGCACAACAGTTTACACCTTGAATCGAGTACAATCGAAGAAAGGTACTTTGAAGACACCATATGAAATCTAGTATGATAAGAAACCTAATGTAAGTTATTTTAAAATCTTTGGAAGTAGATGCTATGTTCATAAAGATGATAGAAATGGCAAGTTTGATCAGAAGAGTGAAGAAGGAACATTTCTAGGTTATTCTTCTAGAAGCAAAGCATTTAAATGTCTGATCAAATCATCTAACAAAATAGTAGAAAGTGCAAATGTGAAAATTGATGAATTTGCAAAAAGAAATGATGAAGGAAATTCCAAGGAACCAGAAGACTATGATGAATTTGTCTATGTTCAACCGACAAGTCTTACCGAGAAGACTGTTGAAGAAAATGAAGAGAATATATAGTTACCGAGTGATGAAGAAGATTATACAGAGCCTACCGAGCTTGTATTAGCCAAGTATGTCAGAAGACATCATGCACCAAGTTAGATTATAGGAGATAAGGATGATCCAGTGATGACAAGGAACAAACTGAGACAGAACACATGTAAAACATACCAGTAACCGGTAACACAATGCCAAAAATAACAGAAAGAACAACCAGTAACATCACATAATACATAACCGGTAAAAAATATGAACAATTCTTATTACAGTATGAAGAATTACACATGCCACATGTTGGATCATAGTCTAGGATACAAACAATGCTTACAACACAAATTACAAGATCTACAAATCATCCATAGATCAAATCGGCCTCCGGAAATAGTCTACCCTAATATGGACCTTAGCCTTCCAACTTCAGTCCACTGGGTCAAAATCTCACTGGATCTACATCTTCGCTCGATCTCTAAACTCAGTCTTTGATCCTCTCACTTATGTCTTCCCAAATGATTTGAAAACCTCCATTTATATCATCCGCAAATAATAACAACCTAATCAAGTCAGCCCAAAGACCAACTGGTTCATGAAATGTGTAACGGTAACATGTCGGCTCAAATCAATAAGAACAACTTCCAAATTACATAAAATAATGTGTGGTCCTCTAGTAACATTAGACATGACACAAGAAACATAAATACACGATCCGCAAGTCTCAGAGATCAACCGAAACCCAATCCAACTTCACTCAACACACTTTTGGAATGGTCAGTAAGAATATATCAATTGGGCCAATACCAGAATCGATAACTTACCAGGATTAAATCAAAAAGCCATGAAAATAGAACATGACAAAGACCACGAACACAAGGGAATAAACCCAAAACCACAACACTAAATGCTCAAACAAGGAGAAATACCATGATCTCCAGCGATTCCACTGCAAACTACCTCAACCGGTAAGAACTAGACCGGTGCTCCTGCATTAGACTCTCGAGGTTAATTGAAAAGTGAGTCACTTCACTTGATTTGGTTTGATGATCTATCAGAAGGTAATTGTAACTGCCTCAAAGGGTTTGACGATCTGTCTACAACATCTAGTTGCCTCTCCATGATGATCTATTTGTCCAAACTGTAGCTTTCCTCAATCAACGATATGTTCAAGTCTTCACCAATTAACTGCCACAAGCTCAAGCTCTAGGATCGGCAATCTACCTGCAAACCTTTCTTTCCCTCACGTTCGGTGATCTAAATAAGTATACAAGTTGCCTCAACATTCTCTCCAACCAACTAGTGCACAATCAACACTTTGTCCAACAACATGCTCACAAACCATCTCTGATACGATTTGATGCAGTCAAGGTAGGGATATCCAATAAAGGATAACCCATCCTTGAAGCCTAACTCATAAACCATGCAAAACATACTAGTAACCAGCAACACAATGCTAGAAATAGCAGAAAGAACAACCAGCAACAACAAAAAATACATAACTAGTAAACAATATGAACAATTCTTATTACAGCCTTAAGATTTACACATGTCACATGTTGGGTCTATTGGCATTATTGGATGAATTGATTATGTGTTGCATTGATGTTTTGTCATTGATGTCAACACTAGCTGTTATAGTTGGTTACCGACAGACAGGTTTTGGTTATCAGTAGAAGATCTAGTGTTACCGATAGAAGAGACTATATGTTGGACACTTCTGACATGTTTGGATCTATGGAATGTGACTGGTTACATGGGTGGTACGTTCTTCTGGAGCATGTCTTGGCTAGATGGTATTAAATTGATAATTGGATGCTATCATACACTCTGGTAAACCCTTACTGACATTGGTTTAAGGCTCTACCGACAGAGCTCTCACTGAGGAATCTTGACATGATGTATAATTGGTGTTGGTGTAGCTTCTACATGGATTTTAGGATGCTAAAGATGTTCTTTGATCATGCTTCAATTTCTTGAAGACATTGCTTTGGCGTGGTGGACCCAGAATAGGCCTGGTACCTATCTAGGTTATGGATCGGTATCATGTTAACATGTACTCTACACATTACCGAGATGTTTCAGGATGATTTATGGATTTATTATTGTAGTTTTGGTCTTAAGTCGACATGGCACATCATTGTAATATGAATTTATGTAGTGATATTATTGTAATATCTTTTAGGTGGCCGACCTAATTGGTTTAGGCCTTAGGGTTTGTATAACATGATGTAAGATCTCATTGTAGATCATGGTATGAAATGGAATAAGAAGTCACGGTCTTGGAATGCAATATCATATGCGAAGGAGATTTGGTCGATCATAGGTGATTGAATTGGGATTAAGGAAGAGGTCAAAGGCCTCCAGCATTGAGTTTAACCAGAAATGTAATCAGGCATGGTAGATGCTATTTCTGGCAGTTCACTCTATTGGATTATTTTCCATGTATCCTTAGATGGTTGTAGCCTCTCTATAGTTAGTGAGACTCTTTTGTAATGAGTAGTACACTCTAGGTAGTGTGCCTTCATGCATGTGCAGGCCCCTCATTGAATCACATACTTTCTAGAAAAGTATCATCTAATTGTGGGTAGGCTTCCCACCATGTTTTTTTCCTTTCCAAGTTTTCCATGTACAAATCATGGTGTTATGTGGTATGGTTTCTTTGCATTGAATATCTATTTAATTGTTAAGTTGTATTGTTTACCGGTATCTATTTCTGCTTTACTGATACTTAATCATGTTAAAGGTTATTAAGTGGATTAAATGCTATAATATGTTAACAACTTATTCACCCCCCCCTCTCTGTTGTTCACCGGCTATCCTAAAAATTGAATTCAGAGCTTTGGTCCTCTTTTGTATAAGCTTAACCACTTGAGGTAGATCCTATGTCAGCTAACACTTCTAATCCACCGATAACTATTTTCATAAGAGAAATCCCTAAGCTTGATGGAACAAATTATGGGATATGGAAAATTCAAATGGAGACTCATCTTAGATGTCTTGGAAAGGATATTTGGGAGATCACTAAGAAAGGAAACACACCTTATGATCCGACATCTAGCAATGTTGCTCCTACAAACTCGAACAAGAATATTGAAAATGATTGCAGAGCTAGAGAAGCCCTCTTGTGTGCACTTAATGATCAACAAATCATGGGATTGACTGATAAATCATCAGCTAAGGTTATGTGTGATAAATTGCAAACTCTGAATGAAGGTGATCCTACAAATTGCTAAACTTGATGGCTACTGGGTAAGATATGAAAACTTGAAGATGAAAGACAATGAAAGAATTGTTGTATTTATGGAAAGATTAAATGAGATTCTTATGGGAATTCAATGTTGTGGAGATTTTCTGAGTGAAGATGAAATAGTTTCCAAAATCTTGAGAGCCCTTCCATCGGCTTACAAGATGAAGGCAACTGCAATTAATGAGTTGAGAACAATGGAAAACTCTTCAGTTAACAGAGACATTCTGATTGGGAAATTATTTGCTTCTGAGCATAATCTTTTGAGTGTTGGTCAATTGGTGGACAAGGGTTTCCAACTTCAGTTTAAAGATAAAAAATGCAAAATCATTAACAAGACTGGTTTGGAGATTGCAACTAGTATTCAGACAAGAGGTAATATCTTTCACTTGAACACAGGTAATAAGACATGTTTGATTGCTCATATTGATGAGAGTTGGTTATGGCATACGAGGTTGTGTCATGTTAATTTTGATTGTATTGATAAGATCAGTTCAACTAAGGCAGTTAGAGATATACCTAAGATTATGAAGCCTCATAATCTAGTATGTAAAGAATGTCAAACGAGAAAGCAAGTTAGAAATTCTTTTAAGAGCATACATGATAAATCTAATCATGTACTTGATTTGATTCACACCGACTTATGTGGTCCAGCAAGGACTATAAGCTTTCAAGGTGATAGGTATTTCATGCTAATTATTAATGACTATTCTAGGATGATGTGGGTGACTTTTCTTAAAGAGAAGTCTAAAGCTTTTGAGAAACTCAAGATATTTAGAGAAAAGGTTGAAATAGAAACTGGATTGAAAATCAAATGTCTAAGATCAGATCATGGTGGTGAGTTCACTTATCATGAATTTAACGGTTATTGTGAGATAAATGGAATCGGGAGACAGTTATATGCACCTAGGACTCCTCAGCAAAAAGGAGTAGTGGAAATAAAGAATAGAACAATTTTGGATGTTGAAATATCTATGATGATGGAAGCTAAATTGCCTCATATCTACTGGAGAGAAGTAGTAAGTACAAAAATCTACACATTCAACAGAGTTCACATCAAAGGTGAAACCGGTAAGACTCCTTTTGAATTATGGTTTGGACATACACCTATTGCAAAGTTTTTCAGAATTTTTGGAAGTAAATTCTATATCAAAAGAGATGATTCAATTGGAATTTTGATCCTAGATGTGATGAAGGGATATTTCTTGGTTATTCAATTCAAAGAAAAGCATATAGATGTTTCAACAAAAGATTGCAGAGAATTGTGGAGAGTGCTAATGTGAAAGTGGATGAGCAGTACATAAACCATTCTATATCATATGACAGGGAACCGGTAGTGGAAATGATCATAACTAAATCGACAATTCCTCAACTGGTATAGGAAACTGAGGTAATTACACTGGCACAATCAAAAAATTCAACTGTGATTGATGATCAAAGTAGTGAACCTGAAGTTCAAAAGACACCAAGGTATGTAAGATTAAATCATTCTAAAGAACAAATCATTGGAGATAGGAACAAGGGAGTTATGACAAGAAGAAGACTGGCAAATGAAGAGGTATGTCTTATTTCTCAAGTTGAACCGACATCTGTTATTGAAGCTTGTAAGGATGAACATTGGTTAAAGGCTATGGAAGATGAATTAGATCAGATAGAGAAGAATGAAACTTGGACTATAGTTCCTTGGCCTAAAAATAAGAATGTTATTGGAACTAAATGGGTTTTTAGGAATAAACTGAATGAGGATGGTCAAGTTGTAAGAACCAAGGCTAGATTGGTTTGTAAAGGATATTCTCAAATGAAAGGAATTGATTATGGTGAGACATTTGCACTTGTAGCTAGAATTGAAGCTGTTAGACTATTTCTTGCCTATGCAGCTTATAAGAACTATAAGGTTTATCAAATGGATGTTAAATGTGTATTTTTGAATGGTGAACTTGAAGAAGAAGTATACATTGAGAAACCTGATGGATTTTCACTGACGGATGATAAAGATATGGTTTTTAGATTGAAGAAAGATTTATATGGATTGAAACATGCTCCTAGAGCTTGGTATGCAAGGTTGGATAAATATCTTTTGAAGCTTAGTTTTACTAAAGGTAGTGCTGATAGTAACTTATATTATAAGATCACTGATAATGATATTCTGATTATTGAAGTATTTGTTGATGATATCATTTTTGGAGGAGAAGATAAATTGTGCATGGAATTCGCTAACAATATGAAGAATGGATTTGATATATCCATGATTGGTGAGATGAAATGTTTCTTAGCTTTGTAGATTACTCAAACCAACAAAGGCATTTTTATCTATCAAACTAAGTATGTACGGGAATTGTTAAAGAAGTTTGGTATGGATAATTCCAAAATGGTAAGTACTCCTATGGTGACAAGTGAGAAATTATCTATCAAGGATACTTCTTCACCGGTAAATCTGACAAGGTATAAGTCTATGATTGGTGGTCTGTTATATTTAACTCAGACTAGACCGGATATTATGAATGCAGTAAGTATTGTTTCAAGATATCAAAGTAATCCTAAAGAAAATCATGAATGTGCTGTAAAGAGGATATTTTGGTATTTTAAAGGAACAACAGAATATGGTTTATGGTATTCTAAAAATGATGATTTCACTTTATGTGCATAAACTGACTTAGATTGGGCAAGAGATACTGATGATAGGAAGAGCACTTCTGGTGGAGATTTCTTTCTTGGAAAGAAACTGGTTTCATGGATCAACAAAAAACAGTCATGCATTTCTATATCTACTGCAGAAGTTGAGTATGTTGCAACAACAACTAATTGCACTCAAGTCTTGTGGATGAAGAAAATGTTGAAGGATATCAGGGTAAATTGTAGTGAACCGATAGTTATCTATTGTGATAACTCTGCAGCTATTGACATGTCTAAGACTCCGGTATTTCACTCTAAGACTAAGCATATATCAATAAAGTATAACTTTTTGAAGGACAAGGTACAAGGAAAGGAAGTCAAATTGGTTTATGTGAATACTAAAGAATAGATTGTAGACATATTCACTAAACTGCTCTCTAAGGAATCATTTGAGTATTTAAGAGACATGTTATGGGTTTCTGCCCCTCTGGCAGAGACTTGATTGGTGCTATTTGTCATCAGTTGGACATGCATTATCAGAGAAATTATTCATTCTAACACTGATGAGTGGTGCTACTACTCAGGGGGAGTAGTCAGCTTTGAGATTCAGAGGTTTACATTATTGCTTTGATATTTTTGTCAGATTTTTGGCATTGATGTCAAAGGGGGAGAGATAGTGATGTGAAAAATAAATGTAGAACTCTACAAAGATATCACTCACAGGGGGAGAGTTATTGATATTCAGGAGATTGTTGGTTGTCTTCCACAAGGGGAGACTTGTTTGGCATTTTTATGGTACTTAGATGTTTTTCACATCTAGTGTTGCCATCAATGCCAAAGGGGGAGATTGTTGGCATTATTGGATGAATTGATTATTTGTTGTATTGATGTCAACACTAACAGAAGAGACTATCTGTTGGACACTTCCAACATGTTTGGATCTATGGAAAATGATTGGTTACATGTGGTACATGCTTCTGGCGCATGTCTTGGTCAGATGGTATTGACTTGATAATCAGATGCTATCATACACTCTGGTAAACCCTTACCGACATTGGTTTAAGGCTCTGTTAGGATTCCCACATATACTGAGAGGGGGGGGGTGAATCAGTATCTAAGCAGTAATTAGAATTTCTCAACTTAAAACATACATAACATATTGTAACAGTATACCGATATGCAAGAAATAATGCAATAAACAGAAATGAAAGAAACCACATGAAAATCACACCATAACACAATGATTTAACAAGGAAACCCAGTTCGGGAAAAACCTCGATGGGATTTGTGACCCACAATATTCACTTACTGGCCAATAAGAGAATATTACTTACAATAGGGAGCATGCACATGCAGGAAGGCCAACTGCCTAGAGCTCACTGCTCAATGGGAAGTCTCACTGACTTACAATATGGATTATACAAATCCAATAACTTGTACTACTTTACAAGAGCATCATCAATACTAGATTCAGTACCGGTTTCTGCTCTGTTCTTTACTTATACCCCTTAACCTATATTTCACATAATAGGTCTGCCTAATCTTTTTCTCCCTTACTACAAAAATGTCCTACATTGACTTCTTATATATATAAGTCATTTTACAATGATATAAAGTCAGCTTACAAGGTTTTTACAATAATAAACAAAATGTAATATAACAAAAATCCTGTCGGCCTCTGTGCCAGTATGCTTCCTTTCTTTGTGCCAGTGTAGAGTGTGATCTGTTGATGTCGGTGAACTATCTTTTCGGTGTAATGCCTTGCCAGTGCCATAGGATTGTAAGGTTGCCATCAATGACAAAACCTTCAATAACATACAATGTCTCATTGGAGTGTGCATATGCCAACAATCTCCCCCTTTGGCATTGATGGCAACACCCATGAGAAATTTCAAAAGTGTATCAAAAAATGTGAAGTCCAAAAATGTTACCAAAAATGTGTGCTCCCCTTGAGCATATGATTCCTGTGATATTGAATTTTCTCATACCACTACTCCCCCTTTGGCATCAATGACAAATGTTGTCAAGATGTCAGTAGAGTTTGTAGTTTCAACCTTGTAACTGGGTAGTTACAATTTGAAGTAGATCTGCTAAAATCAAGTTTATACTCTCCATAAACTTTTTACCATCTCTTATTGTTGTCTCTATTCTTTTAGTTGTACCGATGAGGTGCTACAAATGCTCTACCAGTGTTTTTTGTCCCTGTATCAGTGCCTCAGATATTTCCTTCCATAATGATGCTAGATAGTCCAATCTTGGACTTAGTTTTAATCTCAGATGCTTTGCCTTATTCACTATTCTCTCCTTTTCTCTTTCTAATTTAAGTAATTCTTCCTCAAAATTTGTTATCTTTTGCTCAAAAACTGATAATGTATCAGGTGAGTTAACAAAATTATCAGCAAGTTTATTGATTTCATCATGTACCTTGCTTATTTTCTTATCTATGTCTACAATCAAAAAGTTTGTCTTACAGGTGTCTTTGTACTCTTTCAATAAGTTACACAATTTCAGTAGAAGTGTGTCAAAATCCTTGGTACACTTCTTTATCTGCTCATCAAAGAATCTTTGTTTTTTAATTTCTACTTTGTCCTTCAATGTTTCTTCCTTTATTTTCTCAATTTTCTCTGTGATATATTCACACAAAGTATCAAGTTGTCCTAAATAATCTTTATTGTCTATATTACAGTTAGGAACAATTACCTTCAAAATTGGGATTGTGTCATCTATAGCTTTGTAAGCCTGTGAACTACAATTTGTTATCCTTTTGATTGAATCTAAGAGTACTTCAGTCACATTAGTTGATTTGTAGCCTGATGATGAGGAACCTACATTCTGAGTACCGCTGGTGGAAGTAACCAAGCTTGTATTGACCTCTGGTAGGTTTGTTTGTGTTTGCATTTCTTTAAGCAATGGTTTTTCTACTTCTCCAGTTGTCGGTTGCACTATTTCCTCATGAACCTGTTCCTGTACTTGTTGTTGTTCCTGTTCCGGAGCCTTTTTCTCTGTTTGTTTCTCTATTTATTGCATTGTCTCAGTCTAAGTCTGAGTTTCTACCTGTTGCTCTTTGACATCTATTGGTTTCTCTTGTGTGTTTTCAGTTTGCTCATCTACTAGAGGCTCACTAGTCATGTTAGTCTTATCAGCTGTATCGTTGTCTACCATAATGTTGATCTTTTGAGTATCAATATCCACTGTATATAAGACTTCAAGATTAGGATTGACATCCTCTACATCCATACTTTCAATTGTCGGTTGATCTTTTGTAGTTGTTGTTGTTACCGGTGGAGTAATCAAAGGAGGTGGGGGTAAGCTGTCTTTAACCTTGATACTAGGTGGTTCACCAACTTTACCTTTACCCTTGTCTTTATCCTTCTGATAAACCTTTATAGATTTGTGGCTCATGTATTCTTCTTGTTTTTCTTTTTCCACTAGGAAAATGTCCCATGCATTTTCTGTCTCCTCAGTCACCTCATTAACTCTTCCAACCATTAAGGCAATGTGCTAGTGTGCAGTAGAAAATACTGACTGGTTGGCTTCAGCAATTAAGTCACCAATTTCTTTGGGTGAATTCATCGGGTATACAGCAAGTAGCTTTTCTATCTTTATTTTCTTGTCAAGTTCTACTACTGCTTGTCTTCTTGCTTCCAATCTCTTAAATAGTTCTTCAGGTAAATCATCTACTACTTCCATTAGAAATTTCTTATACATATCCATATGTAATATAACACTGTTTTCTACTTGTTCTTTTCCATCAACTGTCAGAGTGTCATATAATTTCTCTATATTCTTCAGTTTCCCTTCCTCTGTAATTTCATTCAATAGTATGTCAAGAGGGGCCATGTCCTTATTTGTCCTCTTCTTCTTCTTGGGTGTTAGTTTCTTCTTTGGTGTAGCCTTTCTTACCGGAGATCTCACTGCTTGTTGTTTTTGTCTTGTCCTCCTAGGTGAGGGTGTGGTTGCTGGTGAGGGATCTCTCTTCCTTACAACTCTCTTGAAAGTTGCAGGCATGTCATTCTCTGAAGATGTGCCTACCGGTGATAGGTGAGTTTCAGGTTGTGTAGCTGCTAACTCATCCTTTGTTATACCGGTTTGTTCCATTACTTTATTCTTGATTTCCTTTGCTTGCCTAGAACCTCTTCTTACTACTGCTTCAACCCTTTTTACTCTTTTGTGGGATTGCATTTGGCTTTCAATAGTTTCTGCACTACCAAATACTTCTTCCTTAGGTTCTTTAGGGGCTTCCAGAAGTGCTTCAGCATATGTTTCAATGATAAGGTCATCTGTTTTATAACCCATTTCTGTTACCTAAACTGTCCTAGGGATGATTGCTTCCATCCAGATCTCATCCTTCTTAATTACAAAGCATATGTTATCCTTATATTGTCAACAATCTTTTGTGATAATCTGATTCTTTTCTTCATTTTGGCCTTAAGTGCTTGAAAATAGTCTTGGATATTCTGATCCTTATCTTCTCCCATATTGTTGAATAGTTCTGTTAGCTATTTACCTATCGGTATATCATATCCAAGTTCTTTGTATCCTATACCAGGAACCTGTTTGGTTATATGTAGCATCAGACATACTAGCAGATTTCCAAACCTAAAAGTTCATTTCATGTCCTTGTTAATATTTCCTAAGTTGTCAATTAATTCATCCTTCAACCACTCACATACATCAATCTTTGCATTATCTGTGACATGTCATAAGCACTCTTAATGCACAGACTTGACACTAAATTGAGTCTGTTTACATGAGTTACCTTATATCCTAATATCATGCTGATAAATCTTACATTAGTTTCTTTTACATCATTGACTCTTAAGGACCTTTTATCAGATGTGGCACCGGTTAGCTGAGTAACTAGGTCATTTGAAACCTTCTTGGTTTTGTCTGCCCTTTTACCAGTTGTCGGTAACCCTGTGACAACTTTCACAACTTCGTTGGTGATTTTGTGAATTGCATCTAACCAGAAAAAATCTCCATGTACCCTGCTTAAGACTATCCTAATCACATCCTTGGGGAATTCAGGAATGCTAAGGATCTCTGTAAATCCTAAGGTTTCAATGATCTTATGTTCATCTTTTACATTACCGGATTCATCACATATGACAAATTTAAACATGGTTTTAATCTCTTCATCTCCTAGTTCCTCAATGTTGTAGTGAATGTAAATTCTGGGGTCTTCAACATAAACAACTCCCTTAGGAATTTGAGAAAAAGCACCTAAATTATCATCTTTCTTTGCTACCTTGGGAACTAATTGAAATAGGGGCCTAGGTCTTTTTACAACTTCAACAACAGTAGGGTTTGCTATATATTCAAGTGCAGAGGTGGATGCCATGATGATAAATACCTTTTTCTACCTTTGGATGGATTGATTGCTTGAAGTGCTTCGCCTCTTTGCTCGAAATCCCTTAGCTCTGCAAATTTTGTGCTCTACGAATGTTTGAAATCATGGTGAAATGAAATGGAGCCAAAACCACAAATTTATAAGGTCTTTTTGCCATCTACCACATTTACTGTATGTCGGTTAAGTAGTAACTTAACATGTCTGCCGGTAATGAAGTAATTTCCAACTTCTCATCTCTAACTGAGGAAATAATAGCACATGTGTCATTAGATTGCCAAACCCTCAAGGAAAATTTCTTCAATTCAATGAAGAACTTCCTGCCAGTGGAGCATCACTTTGTCCTATCGATGAAGCATTGATTGGTTCTACCGGTGGAGGAGTATTCCCAATATTTAGATCAGCTTTTCTAATCCATTGTTTTGAGAATTCTTGCTTAACCTCTTCAACTTTTCCTTTACCTTTCAAGCTAGAACTTTTGTTGTCTGTCGGTGATCCTTTACTTCTATAGAATTTTGCAATATGCCCAATCTTGTTACATGCATAACAAGTTAAATTATTCTTCTAAATAACTTTCCCGTAACCTATGCCGGTTTTTGTTCTGCATTGATTAGATAAATGTCCAAATCTTCCACAAACATAACATCTCACATTCATTCTGCAATTCTCAGAATTGTGACCAAGTTTGTTGCATTTAGAACATTGACCGGTGGGTGTGTTGATATTCTGATAATTTCTAGATCTACATTCATTTGCTCTATGACCATACTTATTATAGTTAAAGAATTTTCCATTGAATTTATAAGCATTAGATTGCCTTATCGGTTTGTTGTGATCCTGTGTGTTTGCAGTACCAGAGCTTTCACCAACTTCAAAGCCAATTCTAGAAGTGTCGCCTTTAGGTTTTTGAATATTTAGCAAGTTGCCAAGTTCCTTTGAGCTTTTCTTGAATTTTTCTTTATGTTGATTTGCAATTTCTAGTTCTCTTTCTAAGACTTCTTTCTATCTCATCAGTTCATTGGAGTCATTCTGAGTGTGCATCAGATCCGTCTTTAATAGATCATTTTTATAGCTACGTCTTGTGTTCTCATTTGCTGCATCACTTAGTCTTCTAGTCAATTCGTCTTCATTCTTCTTCCTATCTTCAATCTCTTTACAAAATCTCATAGTCATATCCTGCATCTCATTCTTTGTAATTATGTTCTCCAGTTTCATCTTACTTAACATATCATTAAGTGATTCCTTTTCATCATTCTCATTCTGCATCTTTTCACAAAGTTCTCTTCTCTTATTTCTTGCAATAGTAAGATTCTCTTGAAGTGCTTGAATGATATCCTGAGATGCTTTTAGATCATCTTCTAGTTTAATATTTTTCAATTTTTTTGTATCATAGTCTGAGAGAGCTACTTCAAGTTGCTTCATCAGATTTTCCATTTTTACTAGTGTCAAGATCTTCTTCAAGCTGTTAGGCTTCTGAAAATAGAGGACCAAGCTCTGATACCAATTGTTAGGATTCCCACAGATACTGAGAGGGGGGGGGGGGGGTGAATCAGTATCTAATGGGTAATTAGAATTTCTTAACTTAAAACATGCAGAACATATTGTAACACTGTACCGGCATGCAAGAAATAATGCAATAAATAGAAATGAAAGAAACCACATGAAAATCACACCATAACACAATGATTTAACAAGGAAACCCAGTGTGGGAAAAACCTCGGTAGGATTTGTGACCCACAATATTCACTTACTGGCCAATAAGAGAATATTACTTACAATAGGGGGCCTGCACATGCAGGAAGGCTAACTGCCTAGAGTTCACTGCTCAATGGGAAGTGTCACTGACTTACAATGTGGATTATACAAATCCAATAACTTGTACTGCTTTACAATAGCATCATCAATGCCAGATTGAGTACCCGTTTCTGCTCTGTTCTTTACATATACCCCTTAACCTATATTTCGCATAATAGGTTTGCCTAATCTTTTTCTCCCTTACTACAAAAATGTCCTACAATGAATTCTTATATATATAAGTCATTTTACAATGATATAAAGTTGGCTTACAAGGTTTTTACAATAATAAACAAAATGTAATATAACAAAAATCTTGTCGGCCTTTGTGCTGGTATGCTTCCTTTCTCTGTGCCGGTGTAGAGTGTGAACTGTTGATGCCGGTGAACTATCTTTCCAGTGTAATGCCTTGCCAGTGCCATAGGATTGTAAGGTTGCCATCAATGACAAAACCTTCAATCACATACAATGTCTCATTGGAGTGTGCATATGCCAACAGGCTCTATCGATAGAGCTCTCACTGAGGAATCTTGACAAGATGCATAATTGGTGTTGGTGCAACTTCTACATGGATTTCAGGATGCTGAAGATGTTCTTTGATTGTGCTTCAACTGCTTGAAGACATTTATTTGGCGTGGTAGACCCAGAATAGGTCTGGTACCTATCTAGGTTATGGACTGGTATTATGTTAACATGTACTCTACACGTTACCGGGATGTTTCGGGATGATTTATGGATTTATTATTTTTTTGGTCTTAAGTTGATATGGCATATCATTGTAATATGGATTTATGTAATGATCTTATTGTAATATATTTTAGGTGGCCAACCTAATTGGTTTAGGCCTTAGGGTTTGTATAAAAATGATGTAAGATTTCATTGTAGATCATGCTATGGAATGGAATAAGAAGTCGTGGTCTTGGAATGCAATATCATATGCCAAGGAGATTTGGTCAATCATAGGTGATCGAATTGGGATTAATGAAGAGGTCAAAGGCCTTCGGTATTGAGATTAACCAGGACTGTAATCAGGCATGGTAGATGCTATTTTTGGCAGTTCACTCTATTGGATTGTTGTCCATTTATTCTGAGATGGTTGCAGCCTCTCTGTAGTCAGTGAGACTCTTTTGTAATGAGAAGTACGCTCTAGGCAATGTGCCTTCCTACATATGCAGGCCCCTTTTTGTATCACATACTTTTTGCAGAAGTATCATCTAACCGTGGGTAGGCTTCCCACCCACCGTGGTTTTTCCCTTTCTTGGTTTTCCATGTACAAATCATGGTGTTATGTGGTATGGTTTCTTTGCATTGATTATCTGTTTAATTGTTAAGTTATATTGTTTATCGGTATCTATTTCGTCTTTACCGGTACTTAATCAAGTTAAAGGTTATTAAGTGGATTAAATGTTATAATCTATTAACAACTAATTCACTCCCCCTCTCAATTGTTCATCAGTTATCCTAACACGATCGCAGTCCAGGATACAAACAATGCTTGCAACACAATTAAAATATTCACAGATAATCCACATATCATATCAGCCTCTGAAAACAGTCTGCTGATTCTACCCTAATCCGGACCTCAGCCTTTCGGCTTCAGTCCATCGGGTCTAAATCTCGTCGGATCTACGTCTTTGCTTGATCTCTAAACTCTCACTTTTGTCTTCCCAAATTATTCACAAACCTCCATTTATACCATTCACAAATAATAACAACTTAATCAAGTCGGCCCAAAGACCAACCGGTTCATGAAACGTGTAACGCTAACATGTCAGCTCAAATCACTAAGAACAACTTCCAAAATGCATAAAATAATGTGTGGTCCTCCAGGAACATCAAACACAACACAAGAAACATAAATCCACGATCCACAAGCCATGGCTCGGTCAAACACAACTTGATCCAACTTCGCTCAACATAGTGCCAGAATAACCGGTAAGATCATATCAACCGGGCCAATACCAGAATCGATAACTCACCGGGATTAAATCCAAAATCCATGAAACTTTAACATGACAAAGACCACGAACACAAGGGAATAAACCCAAAACCACAATGCTAAACACTCAAACAAGGAGAAATGCCACGATCTCCAACAATTCCACTGCAAACTGCCTTAACTGGTAAGAACTAGACCGATGCTCCTGCATCACATTGTAATCTATCTAATTCATTTACAAGTTAATCTCAATATCATATTCCTCTTTGGATCAATCTCTCTCAAGGTTTCATAGCATTAATCGTATTTGTTTATCTTCAAATACGAGGCATTTTAGTTGCAAGTAATTTTTGGGAGTTGTTGGGTAGGCTATCAACTCCAATATATGCAAGGTAAATCGCGGATTACCAGCCAATCTCTTGAGTCTTACCAAACAACCCATCTCTAAAACTTAATGTTTATGGTTGTTACTTTTGCTTTCAAAAAATGGTTTCTATAAAAGATTGAATTTATGATGAAATTAAATGAAATGTCATGAATTGATAGCAAAATGATTAAATATTTCTCTATTCAGATATCTTACTATATATCGAACTCTAACATCAATGGTCCACCATAGGTGAATATATATTCCAAATTCATAACAATATAAATATTTTTATCAAGATGTAGAGAGGGAGTCACTTGACAAAAATGAATTTTAATATAAAGATATAAATAAATCATGCAAATTTTAGTTTAGCTAACTAATAGTGATAAATTATTAATAGGTTTCAACTAAAATTTAAACACTATATTTTGAGTTTGAAAGGGTTAAGTTCATGATTGCAAGGTTCACCTTGTGATTGTAGAAATGACACTAAACTTTTAAAAAAGGTTTGGATTAGGGTGGGTGACACGTAAAGAGAAATATGTGCACATATAAGTGCAATTACAATATGTATAGCTAGAGTGTACTATGATATGTGTACATACAAATGAGGTAAGTGATAAGTGTATAGGAATGAATGCAATACAGAAATAGGTGGTATAATACAAAGGGACCTCACTTTATACAAAATTACAAAATTAGTCAATAGATCAATGTATCAAGGTACTCTCCTTAAAAGGGTATATGAATTTCATCATTAGAATATCGATAAATTTATAATTTATAATAGTAATTTTCAACCTATACTTTTAGAATATCCATTTGATATTTGTTCCCTATTGTATGTGAGATTGATTTTATTGGTATGTGATATTCATTGAATACATATTTAGTCTTGCCTCCTTGATGTGCCTACTATGTTTAACCAATGGTTAATCATGAGAGGACTTAGGGGATTCCCTTATTAAAATTATTCTATATTGACATTGATTATAAACTTTGAAATAAATTAGTTTTAATTTTTATTTTTATGTCTGTATCTTGAAATTTTCATACTCCTAATAGATCAATCCCATTAAAATATCTCTTCTTTTTAACCATACAACTTAGGTAGGTACTTTTAAATGACATTTTTATATATTCTATTTCTATTAAATATTTTCAATAAATTATAATAAGAAATTATGAATATTAAATTAATCAATTATTTAATATTATAATGACTTCTCATTAATCCTTAATGGAAGGTATAATTAAAAAATTAAAAAAATAACAAATGACTAGTTGATATGAATATAGTCATTGTTGAACTCTTTAACGTGTATGGATTGAGAATATAAATAAATACTTATGCATAAGCCACAAGAAACATAAAATAAACTTATTTGTCCATCTCATAATCAAAACTATATATTTTATATTTAATGTTGTTATGTTGCGATACTTTAAATAAGGTACTATTAACCTCTAAAACAGATATTTTGAAATTTAAAAAATAAAGTAAATAAAATTTGATATATATAAGGCAATCTAAGCGCATGCCTAAGATTTCCTTTCTATCTACCCTATATACTGTTCTACAAACTATACATAGGTTAACGATCCCAACCCCATCTCTTATTCATTGCACTTCTAGAGGAGTTGAACATTGTTAGATGACATAGTCAAGGAACATACAATCACCTTCACCACTTGAACTACAACCATTTTACAACACCAACATCATTTCACCCACTTAGAACTAAACAAATATGTATCCAATCCCCGCATAAATAACATAATCAACTTCTCTCTAGGATCTCATTAAATATTCCATTATAAACTAACCTAAAAATAACAATCAATAGAAAATCAACTAACTGATTTATAAAGATTGCTTGCATTAAAATATTGTGTTCGTTTTTAGGTGGCCAAATCTTTTGTATATTTGCCTCCCATCCCATCTTATTAATGACAATTTTACACCTTGTCCATTTCAAATAAATAATTTTCGTTAATAGTTTTTTTAAGATTTAACTATTAAACACATAACTTTCTAAGACAACTACTTTAGCATAATATTTGCTTGGAGATTGGATGAAAAGCAATGCAATATGGCATTGACACACTCTCTTCGAACCACATTAGTCTTGCTTAAAGATATACTAGGGGTGATCAAAATATATAGAGTTTAACAAGCACAATGTTATAAACTTCACAATCAAAGGAAAAATAGACAAGATATTTTTTTCATGGAGCTGTAGAGTAGATTTTATATGTACTTGTACAAATAATTTTGACTCCCTTAGCTATTTGATAATAAATATCGTTAAAGTTGTCTTTCTTTCTAAAGAGAAAAATAAAGTACTATTAGCATTTATAACAAATATTTTAAAATCTAAGAAATAAAGTAACTAAAATTTGATATGTAAGACCATCTAGGCACATGCATAAGATTTCCTTCCTATCTACCCTATATACTATTCTACAAGCTATACATAGGTTAATAATCCTAATCTTATCTCTTATTTATTGGACCTCTAGAGGAGTTGAAGATTGGAAGATGACATACTCAAGGAACTTACAATCACCTTCACCAATTGAACTACAACCGTTTGACAATGCCAACATCATTTCACCTACTTAAAAGTAAACAAATGTGGATGCAATCCATACATAAATAACATAAACCTAAGAAATATCTATCTATGTTTTTCAATATTAAATACTCCATTACATTCTTACCTACAATGAAACTAACCTAAAAATAACAATCAATATAATTGGCATGTCTATATGAAACCTATGAAATATCTTATCTTTTTTTTTCAATGGTAAATATTCCATTACAAACTAATCTACAATGATAGAAGGTCAACTAACTAATTTACAAAGACTGCTTGCATTGAAATATTACGAGCTTCCATTAAAATATTGCAACCATTTTTAGGTGGCCAAATTTTTTGTATATTTGCCTCCCATCTCATTTAATTAATAACAATTTTTTTAATTTTATTTTTCAAAAGAGGTAAAAACTTATTAATCATAAATGTAGAATACAAAATGAGAAAGGCTTGTAGTCCAGCAAAGAATAAAGTATTAGCCATTCTTATCCTCCCCAACTAATTGCTGTAACAAATGAGATAAGTCCACTCACAAATGTCCCCTTTCTATAATATTCCAACCTTACAGTCCATGAGATACCTATTTCCGCAAACAATACGCTACTCTATTTCATTCTTTAAAAATGTAACAAAAAAAAAAACATATTCTACCCATAACTTTCTGAAACAAACTAGTTTCTTGACCAAAATATTTGCTTTCAGACTGGATGAAAAGCAATGCAATATGACATTGACACTCTCTCTCCCTTTCACATTAGTCCTGCTTAAAGATGTACTGGGGATGATCAAAATATACAGTGTTTAACAAGTACAATAGTGAAAGGAAAAATATACAGTGTTTGCTTTTCCATGGAGTTGTAGAGTAGATTCTATAAGTACTTGAACAAATATTTTTGACTGTCTTACCTATTTGATAATAAATATCATAAAAGCTAACTTTCTTTCTGAAGACAAGCATCTACTCATGCGTGTTCAGTCAGATTGCTAGCTTGATAAATTAGGTGTACATTTATATCACAGTATTAAAAAACCCTAGTGCCAGAGACAATTTATTTGGATGTTTTTTTTTGGCATAGTACTCACAAAATATCCTTATATTCTACTGCGTTAGGTTTGTCAGTAATACCTACCATGGATAGAATAAATAACGTAGTGATGAAGACGTTCAATATCAACAAATACTATTTTTTATATTGAATTCAGTTGAAGCAAAAAGCAGGCAAACTAAATCAATGAATATAGATGAAAATGATCTTTTGGAAGTCTATGATGACAATTTGGTTATTAATGTCTCCAGGCTACCTGAAATGAAACATCAATCTATATCAAGTTTTTATGGCCTTGACTGTCTCACACGGGAATGTGAAGGTTTTCGCTAAGTTTTTATTGTGAATGTGAAGAGTAGATGCATATTAAATACCATTGAATTTTAGAAGGGTCAGCCGTTATGTTTCAGTAAAATGGCCCACAGCTCTAAACATTAATATGTTATCAAATTTTCAACTGTCAAAAAAAAGTTGTGACAGTTGTGTATAGAATGAAATTTTATAGTAATTTGATGTTTTAGAAAGGTGGTCATTGTTACGTCATGTAGTCAATGATAATTTTACACCACATCTATATATAACACGATATCTAGTACAATTCATCTATATTGTTCTATTTAGACATCAAATGATTCTATATTCAAGCAAGTTAATGATAAATTTGTACCTCTTCTATATATAAAACTTATTTAGATTCAATAGTCAAGCAGTCAATGACAATTTTAGACCCCATCTATATCTAATGTATTATTTAGTTCAATTCACATATATTGTTCTATTCAAACATCAAGTAAGTCAATGACAAATTTACATTTCAGCTACATATATCATATTATTTAGGTTCAACAGTCAAACAATCAATGATATTTGTACACTTCATCTATATGTCAAATATTATTTAGTTCATTTCACATATATCACCCTATTTAAACATTAAATGATTCAAGAGTCAAACAATCAATGATAATTTTACACCTAATATATATATATATATAAATTGTAAATAATAACCACTAGATATTTTCTCATCTTAATTTTATAAGGTTGTCTAGGTGTCCAAATTCTATTACATGACAATCGATTAATGCATTGTAATTTTTCTTAAAAGGTTTGAAATCAAAGTTATGGGCCTACATTTTAACACCAAGTGTCCCTAGTAGTTGAGCTATATATCAAGTGGTCCACTTCTAAATTATTGTTGTCTTAATGAATTGACACAATTTCATTGGCCCAGAGAGTTTTGTAAATGTCTAAGCAATGTGAATGACATGAATATGTTGCAATGGCCAAGTGTTGTTATGATATTTCATCAAAATACTTTTTTGTATCGTGGTTTCTAGCCTAGGACCACTTCTCATTCTTGTAGTGAGTTGTAGTGATAGTTTTTAATTCTTTTCTTGTGAAATGTCTATCTCCACTATATTTTTTTTTAATCAATTCCCAACAACTACCATATTAATTGAGCAAGCATCTTCCATCTAGTTTATAAGTGTCAACTTCATAACTTCTTCAATCACCATAGTGGTGAAAACTCTAGACCACCACTTATACTTACACTCAAAGGAACTAGTAAGCTCCCAAGTGTTGGGGTCATCCCTAGACCTAGACCTAGACCTAAACCTAGAAGGTTCATTTATGTTGGTCTTCATTGTGTATCCTTTTTTGGGAATCATAGGCCTCATATTTTTTACACTAATGATATAGAATTCATTCTCTTCTCTTGTATAAGATCTTTGATCTATTTTTAATTCATGACTATTAATTAAGCTTTTTTTTTATTAGTTCAGTTACACTAAATGATAGCAATTTACATCTAGTCAAATGTTGGTTCCATATAGCAACCATTAGTGTACAAATACCAAAATTCACCTATGGATCATATCATTTCATAGCCCCACGTCCACATAGTGATTGGCTCAAGCATGTACATCACTTACACATACTATGACCATCGCATACACATATCACGAGTACAACAATGACTAGCTCATACACATATCACAAGTACAATAGTGAATAACTCATACACACATCACATATAACTAGTGTGAATGATCCACACATATATCACAAAAAAATTGCATAGAGAAAAATTAGCACCATAGAAATGGATGAAACCTATTGTATGCATTATTCCACTGCTTAGTTTACTAACACATAGACCCAAAAGTAAATCTCATCTAAGAAAAATATCTACATGTATCCCATAGTACCATATGGATCTCATATTTTTCTCAATCCGGCACCATTTATGATGAAAATCAAGCATCCCATACTACTTCATGTCATCACTAGCAAAGGGCATTGATATAAAAATGCACACAATAATCAACGCCATTCACATAACTACATAATGAGTGTCTAGCACTTTAAAAGACATAGTTTGACATATACATAATTAGTAATTAACACCTACCCTTTTCCTAGTGCATCTCATCTAGAAAAGGAATGTTGGTGCATCCCATACTATAATATGGGTCCCATCCTTTTTTTGATCTTTTACACCAACAATCATGATGGACAAGTATCTCATACTACTTGTGATCATCATCTGATAAGGAGTAAGTGTAATAAAAATATCACATAAGGCCATTAACAATACTTTCACAACTCATTGAACCATTGAGTTAGTCGATTATAATGTCTATCACCCCTAACCCACTCGCTTTATTACAAAAGCTTATAATTTCATGTCAATTTTTGATCATAGGAGATAGAATGAAAGATTTTGGTTTGGGTCAAGTGCCCCACAAATACTATGACCTAAAAGGTAGAGTATGTTGAAATCAATGAATGTTGAGAGGGGGGTTGAATCAGTGTTCTGTAATTTACTAGTTTATTAAATAGATTCTTAAACCACCAGATGCAAAAGATAGAAAGTATAATGTGGAAACTCAAAGTAAATAACCACACAACCATAACACCAGAATTTTTACATGGAAAATCGGAAAGGGAAAAGCCATGGTGGGATTTGAACCCAAAATATTATTATACTATGGCCAATAGTAGAACACTGTTACAAAAGGGGAATGCACTTGCATTCAGGCACACTTCCTAGAGCTCAGTGCTCAAATACAAATCAGGGCTGCAACCCCGAAGGACTCAATGTCCTACAAATGTGATATAAAAGAAAACACAATGTGTGAACTGGAATACAACATCTAAAAATGCCAGAAATCAGTTCCAGTTAAGCTCAAAATGATTTGTTGCCACTGCTCTATTCTACTCTGCTACCAAATACTAGATCACCAAAACTCAAGATGTGCACGTGAAACTACACTCAATTGCACCCAAAACAATTTTGCACTTATAAAATTGCACCAAAATAATCACCTAAGTCTATCTTATATATCCACACCACCAAAATAGATCTCCGACGGGCCGACTTCACAAAACTGCAAAATATGAAATGTGTAGTCTCATGTCAGCTCAATGTACATCACAAATCCATATTCCAGACCTAAAACATATGATCACAAGCTTCACATGCAATGGCACAAACTCCTTGAACACAACACTAATCACCAAAACCATCCCTACAATTCTAGAACACACATTACTCAACTTGTCCACACAATAGCTCTGCTCTTCCAGAATCACTGGATTTCTGACCAAGAATCATGCACTGGAATCAACACCATAGGCTATAATTCCAAAGTGATCTACCTTAAATAACCAATCTATTGTCCCAATCACCGCAATGAAAACTGCATCACTGGAAATGAGTTGTGCTCACCGAGTCTATACACTGTGTTCATACATTGTCGAACTTATGCCTAAAGTCAATATGACTTCCAGTTGATCAAATCTATAGGTACCAGATAGGATTACTAGGTTGAGTTGCCATTAATGACAACCCCTAAGTAATTTCCATGCATCTAACATCACCAGAACAATATCTCTTGCCAACAATCTCCCCCTTTGGTATTGATGGTTGTTAGAATCAGAGATCACTAAGAGTGGGGGTGAATCAGTGATCTACCAGAAGTTGAAACCATAAACTTATTCTTTATCCACCATTTACCAATGCATACTAGATAAGAACATAAACATGCAACAATAAATACAAAAATCCACAACACAAAATTTTTTATGTGGAAACCTAGAAAGGAAAAAACCACGGTGGGGCTGAAACCCACAATATTCATATACTATGGCTAGGAGTACATAAATATTACATAGATGGGAATGCACTTGCATTCAAACTCACTACCTAGAGATCGCTGCTCAAATTAAGTTGCCTAGAGAGCTACAACCCTCAAGAAAGTCTCACTCACTTACAATTTGTTTACAATGTGTAAATACAATGACATGAACTCTTAATCAACATCTGTCTATGCAAAGATGAGTTCCAATTAGGCTCTGAATCTTTGACTATCTTTGCTCTACTAAATACTCTGTCTCTATCTCAATCAACTACCGGTTGATCTGAAAGCAGCATGCACACATGAAACTATGCTCAGTCGCACCAAAATGGATTACTACATCTCTAACATACCGAAAATAAATTTCCAAAATGATCTTATATATCCAGTCTTATCACAAAAACAATCTCCTTCAAGTCAACTTCAATAAGTGTAATGTGTAGATCAAGTCGACTTCAATCTCGAACAAAACATAGCACTAGACAAAAAGATTATAACCATATGCTTTCTAAAGGTCTTCCATAGCATTGAGATCACAAAAAAAATCACCGAAAATACCATAATCACTGGAGATCATTCTGGATCAAAACATTATTGAAATATTATGTTTTACCTTGTTTTGTCAGTTAACTATCTACTGGTTACCTCCATCTTCTAGATAAGTTGGATCATGACTACCACATCGAACAACCATGAAGATTTTCCATCGATGAAAACCCTAAACAAATAATAAACCATCGGAAGTCACCTCAAATCAGTGGATGAGTATAAATTGCCAACAATCTCCCCCTTTGGCACTAATGGCAACACCTATGAAAAATGGCTAAGTATTGAAACCTGTACAACTGGATGAAAAAAATAAAAGAATTCTTAGGCTCCCCCTTACATCAACAATCCATGAATCTGCAACACACTGGACTGTACACTCCATACATACAATCAGTCTGTACACTGTACATTGTTCACCTCATCTCTCCCCCTTTGACATCAATGCCAAAGATAGGGTGTGCATCAAAATTGTTTGAAATCCCACAATGCAACATTCTAATTGTCCTAGTTCCCAAGTATATCAAGTCCTTGCTTTATTTATTGTACAACCGATTTGTCACAAGCTTATTGAAATTTGTTGGTTCCAGGGATTTGGTTCATGAAATAGAGGGTCAAACAGATAATCAAAGATCCAAATTTAAAAACATGCTTCTTATCTTGTTTAATATTTTTAAAATTTATCTGCAATTCCTCCAACAACACTGTGCACAGGTCATAATGACCATCATCCTTGATCATTTTGTAAGTTGCATGGATAGTAATGCTAGATACCGAGTTCAGTCTGTTAGACTGGTACACCTTGTAACCAATCACCATTGCAACAAATTTAACATCATCCTATTTAATTGTGTCGATCTTCATCAATTACCCATCAAACTCTACACCGGTTAGTTTGTTCATGGTAGGGTTT